>NC_092793.1:53600062-53937919 GCF_918797505.1 Bemisia tabaci
CGAGTGAATTATACTCCGAATATCCGGGAAGCTCCGAAATATTCACAAGTATCCGGAGTATTCGGGAGCAGATTTTTGAAATTCTAAAATAATATGGAATAGACAAGTAGACGAGTTGCGAACCAATCAAGCATTGTAATTATTGACGGCGAAACTACCGGACCTCATATTATCTCGTTTGAGGTGTTTAAAAATCTCCGCTCATATTTTATTTTTTTTTTTGAAAGAGATCAGTTCAGGATCGTTCCTTGAAATTTTCACAGATTTTTCTATGAGTTTACAAGTTAACTTCAAGTTAAATAAGTTAACTTCTGAGTTTTCAAGAACTGACGTCGAGTAGATTTCCATTTAAATAATGAAGTAAGATTGGAAGTCTGCAACGTCACAAACCGAGATATACGGTCTGGTGGTTTCGTCAATATGTCTCCTCATTAAAATGTCACGTGGAATACGATACAGGAAACTCAAATTCCTGAAAGTAAATCCTAACAAAGATATCAGTGTAATTTGATGCAAAAATTCAAACTTCCCGCTTCTAAAAAAACCATAATCTATTTTAGTTAAATCACACTAAACGTTAACAGCGCCTTGGCCCGGCTATTACGAGCTGTATACTGCCGTGCTAAGGATAAACGCCGTATCAGCCTTTAGGCGTTCCAAGTTCCCTCTTACAAATTACGAATTTTCGGGAATATTTATTAATATTTTTCCTCCAATTTTTTCAGAGAAGTTCGATCGTAATTTGATCCAAATAGTGTAGAAGTTTCGAGGAAAAATATGGGTAACTCTCTTCAAAAATAACCATTTTATCGGAGGAAATTTGGCAACTCTCGAATGTTCGTATGGCGTTTCTCCTTATCACGACAGAGTAATACTTTGAATGACACCAAGAGGGAAGGAGCACTGCTGTATTGGGAAGCCTGCCTAACCCGTTTTAGTGCGCGATTTGATTCAAGAAGATTCTGATTTTTCACATGAGCGTGAAAAAGCGTTTCAACTTGGTTGAGAGTTGAATTCGGAAATTTTCGTTGCGCAAATCGTGTTCGATCTGAAATCTTGAAGAGGAAACATTTGTTAGATCGCTTGAATTCGTACCTTGTCTAATGGTCTATTGAACTGGGCGAATTCTAAAGTGCTGACTGATTAACGATCCTCATTTAGCCTCGGGTCAAAAGAGCTCTTTAGTATCGCAGCAGAGTTGTGACTTTTCCAAACAAAATATCTTAGAGGGACCTCGGCTTCGAAAGAACTCGCACAAAAATATTTCATCATACTACATTTGGACATATTTATTCCAAAAGGAACTATGCGCATTAAGACATGACCCTTGAGACCCATAAGAATATATGCATGACAGGGATCACGTCATAATGCACATAGTTCCGTTTGGCAGAAATATGTCCAAGTACTTTGAGAGGAGCCACAAAGCATGCAACATGACGTCTGCTCAGTTAATTCGCTTTTATACGTAGTTACTCTATCCACTTTGAGCATATCTCTCGTATCTCCGCCTGAAGCACCTCTACAAATAAGACAAACGGAAATAAACACAACATAGCAATAGAGTAAAAGAAAGGACGAGCTTGATGACGGCGCAGAGATACAACTATTCGTGCTTGATGGGTGCCCGCGTTGTATCTGCAAAATTGAAGGCGCAACGGAGCGACGAAAGAACTCGCAACGCTTAAGTGAGGGGAAAATACGAAATATTTCCGGGTTGCATCAGCTGATAGCCAGAAATTGTACGCGAAAGTCGTTGCGTTAAGTGGATATTTACCAGAAGTATTCAGCGTTTTCTGGAGACGTTCTTTTTAGATAAGTAGATCTGGCCCCAAAAGGATCAATATCACCGATCAAAACCAGGAAATCGCCGGTTAGTATTGGGTCAAATCGGCCAAATAATTGTATTTTTGAGTCATAGAGATAAAAAGAAAATATGATTTAGAGTTCCTGACCATTTTTGCGCATCATTTCCTCATTTTAAATCCATGTGAACAACTTAAATATCTTGGAGACAATCAATCCAAAAAAACTTACATCATGCCAAATGTTTCACACTGAAGACTTCCACCAGAAAATCTGAGAAAGTGACCCGGTGCAAATTCTCAGCTAAAAGGAATGGAAAAACAATTTAATCAGCCAAAATGCACATAATAAAATAACAATATTTAACAATCTTTGTTATTTTATTATTCTCAGCTAATTTTTTTGTGTGCCTAATGCCACCATGAACACATTCTTGCTCGCAATCACCCTCTATGTTTATGGGTTCAAGGCAAATGGTTGGCGATTTTATAACGCGTGTAGATGAAGTCAAGTGATGGAACCTATTTTTTAAAGTGTATGTTTACAGCCCGAATATGCCGCGAGATGCAGTGGGGTCATAAAAGCACCTCTGCTAGTGCCCAAGGGTACTTATAATGTTTGCTACGACGAAACGCGGATGGGAAAGTGAGCTGCAAGAGGATATGATTAGAAAGGTTCTGCCCACGAGCAATAAAATGCCGGGATCACGGGCCTCGCCGCATGGCGACTGAACGTCGCTTTATCAGATCCGCGAGCACAAGCGCCATGTGACCTACATACTTGAATTTCATGGCTCCGTCCCATTTGCTCTTTAACACGTCAACGATCTTGAATTTGAATCTACATTAATAATACGATGTTCAATTAATACGCATACGTCCAATTATACGTTCGGGGTCGATCATAAAAACCCCGTGCGGCATCCATGTCCGGTTACATCATGCGCGTGTTGATTAGTCATTGCTGTTAGGACGAAACTCCGAAAAAAACTTTCCTTAGAAAGCGCCGTTGTTAGATAGTTTCCGTGGATTTAGAAGTATAGCTGTAACTGCCTACTGGATATAGAACCTTAGGCCCGCCTGGCAACAAGTGTGCAAAAACGTTGCCACAGCGTTGTCATAACGTTGTTTTGAAATATATCAAACATTGATGTGGCAACGTTTTTGCACACGTTTGGCCGGGCGGGTTCACAGGCGTAAATTTCTCGGTCGACCGATTTTTTCTGGGTAGGGTCGAAGGATCGGCTTCAATGTTTTCGACGGAAAATAATACATCTTAAAGAAAATTGCAAATATAGTTTAGCGCATTTTTATGCTGATAGACCTGTTCAGACATTTTTGCAAAACTATTTCATTACACTACATTTGGACATATTTATTCCAAAAGGAACTATGCATAAATAAATTGGACGTATTTCTGCCAAACGGAACTGTGTGCATTAAGACATGACCCTTGAGACCCATAAGAATATATGCATGACAGGGCTCACGTTATAATGCACATAGTTCCGTTTGGCAGAAATACGTCCAATTACTTTGAGAGGAGCCACAAAGCATGCGACATGACGTCTTTCCAGTTAATTCGCCTTTATACTTAGTTACTCTATCCTTTTTGAGCATGTCTCTCGTATCTCCACCTGAAGAACCTCTACAAATAAGACAAACGGAAATAAACACAACATAGCAATAGAGTAAAAGAAAGGACGAGCTTGATGACGGCGCAGAGATACAACTGGACGTATTTCTGTCAAACGGAACTAAGCGCCATCGGAGGAGGAAGGTAGAGGGGGGCTTTGATTGGCGACGGAATCGGGCGTCGGGCTCATTCTGTCCTATACTCGCAGTGCTTTTCCATGGCGCTTAGTTCCGTTTGACAGAACGCGCTATCCGGCATTCTAAATTCCTCAAAAAGAACTCAAATTGGCGCTTAGTTCCGTTTGACAGAAACACGTCCAACTATTCGTGCTTGATGGGTGCCCGGGTGGTATCTGCAAAATTGAAGGCGCAACGGAGCGACGAAAGAACTCGCAAACGCTTAAGTGAGGGGAAAATACTACATATTTCCGGGTTGCAATATATGTACTCTGAGAAAATGTTCATAGATTTCTCTGACAATACATATTTCATCAAATAAATTTTAGCAACGTCTTAAGGCTCATGCGACGTTCTTATTCAGCACAGCTGAAGTTTTTCTTCTATACATCTGCAAAATCTTCAAGCTCTTGTTTCGAATGGAAAACACCCGCCTGCTCCTTTTTGAGCTTTGATATACTCTCTAATGAATTTTTTGTTAATATGTCAATTCTTCCTCTCAATCCCTCTTTCTCTTTCTACAGGGGTTTATCGTCTCCTAGTCTCACCCTGAACTATGGACATCCAGGGTTCAGAACAGTATGGGCGAGATCATTACATTAAGTAAAAATGGTAATTCCAAATGTGATTTCTCTCTCTAATTTTTTTTTTAAAATCCCTAACTTCATACTTCTTTGCGGTATTACTGTGATAAGAAAGGAGGAGGGGGGTGTATTGCTTTCACTAACTGATCGGATTAGCCTGCGCAAATGAAAGGAAATGAGTTCAGATAATCTTCAAAAATAGAAGAAATAGGTATTCTGATGGATGATTTATAATCGTGGAGATATTAAAGGTTTGACCAAGTACTTCGCTAATTTTGTGAACATCAAAGTCGTACATCTGTTTGAACTTCAAATACATTTAACTTTTTATCAATTCTAATTATAATTCGGTGCATCTGCTGACAAGTAAATCATCGAAAGTGTGAAACACGGCGGGAAAAGTGTTTCTTGTGATCATACTTAGCTCACAGCGACCGGCACTCCCACAGGTAATGTAAAATTGAAGATTTACTCGTGACGCATGTGTTAATTAAAAACTGTTTCCTTTTTTGGCAGCGGTTCCTCTGAGTCTGGTAGACCTTAGTAGAGGGGCTCTAGTCTTTTTTTTTTTTTTTTTTTTTTAAAGAATTCAAAGATGATTGATATGATGGAATGAGTTTAGTTACAACCGAGCGACAAAAAAGTAAAATAACGAGACTCATTGTAAGGAATATTAAAAGGTAAAATTTTATTTCACTCTTACAACCTGGTTTGATTTACGACTATTTACAACGTCTTTTTTAAACGTACTTCGACGTTTTAAACGTCGAGGTTTATTTGAGTGACCGGCTGACCAAAGGTCTCTTTTTGAAAGCTTCAAAATTCGAAAAGCACAATTCTGAATCTAAAGAGATCGCAGTTAAAATTATAGCATTAGTTTCACGAGAGTCAACCAAAAAGTTAGTTCCCCTTCCTCATATTTTCCGAACTAAAAGGATAGATCAAATCGGTGAAAAGGTAAGTATCTACACATTCATAGCTATTACAATACTTAAGATTCTGAAAAGTTTACGAGGGATTGTGAGAAACCTCAATTTTTCTGAGTCTAACTCCTGTCTCCGCGTGCACAACTGCACAGTGCACGGCTCCGGATGCAGCAACCGATATTTCCTGATTTTTTTTTCGAAAGTGAAGATTGCTGGAAGCAAAGGTGTTAAGTTTATTTTTATCTCTGTTTTTCAGCTCCCAAAAGGGACATTAGTTTGATACAAACAATTGCACAATAAAGGTAGAGAAGAAAATACTTGCATCCGTAACACGTGTAACCTCTATGCGCATCTTGAATCGGATATTCCTATTGAGGGGTGTCGCCATTACGTCGATCTTATTAAATGCTAAAAATCTAATGAAGTCTATTTTTTTGGGGGGGGGGGAGCGTATCTGTAAATAGATTTACCAATATTTCAGAAGAAAATTCGTTCAATTCATTCTACTTCACACCGCGTTTCGAAGGATGCTGAATGTCACAAAAAAATTATTTTTTAAGACTTTATAAAGAGTGAAACTAAAATTACGGAAATTCAAATTAATTTAACACTCTTGCTTCCAGCACTCTTCGTTTCAATGGGAATATGTTTTGGAACTCTGTTGCGATTTGCTATTGCATCAGGCGTTGGGCATGCGGTGACAGGAGGCGCGGTCTCATTAAAATTAAGTTTTTCCGCAAACCGCTTAATTGAATTTCAAAATTTTGGGCTTATTTTGTAGCTGAGAATATGCCTGATACTTCCATGGTAGTTCTTCAATAAAAGTCGCTATTCTGGAGAGAACCAAAAAAAAAAAAAAAAAAAAAAAACCCTGATCCCTTTTCATTTTGTCTTTAACGTTATGAAAGAACGTAACTCTATTTCAATGTTGCCAAATTCCGTCTTGTAAATTGTGCAACCAAGAGAATCTTGGGCATTTCTAACTGAAAAATTCGCCGATTACTTCTCCAATTTCATGCAAAAATTAAAAAATTTTGGACAAAAATTGCACGTGTACATTTCTGCAAAACAAATGAATTGTTTGAGTCGATTTGGCAACATTGCGGAGAAATCACGTTCCTTCGTCCAGAAAATTGGAAAATTGAAATTCCCGAAGATTTATTGATTTGATTCCCTCTTTTACGGTCAGTTCGGAAAGTACGAGATGGAGAAACTTACTTTATGGATGACCCTTGTGGCATGGACTTCCGAAGTGTGCGCAGGAGACGTGGCGAGAAACGACGAACACTGGAAAACTCAATGGAGTATCGGAGACCGGTCACTGGTCAGTGGTGCATCTCTGAGCGGAGGATGGTAGCGGGTTCACTGGCTCATTAGTCCCCGCGCGCCGGCCGGCGTTTTGGCATCAATTCAACGGCCGCGGCAGTGCGAAGTGACTCTATCATTTCGGAGATCCGTCCAAGAATTCCGACCGTAAGACATGATAACCGCGGGCGCTCCAGGCTCCGACTTATCAGCTTATTTGGACGTATTTCTATCAAACGGAACTACGTGCATTATGACGTGAGCCCTGTTACGCACGTATTCTTATGGGTCTCGGGGCTCATGTCTTAATGCACGTAGTTCCGTTTGATAGAAATACATCCATTCGTTGTTACGTATTCGTTTGACAGCTTTATGATACCCTCATCTCTGCTCCCTGCTGTGACACACTTGCGATTCTCCTCCCACGTCTCAAGGCATTTTCTATTCCCTCCACGGTGAAAGAATGGGTCAATACCCCGTGCCCCGTAGCACGCGGGGGGTTTCTCTAGAGCACCTTTAAGGGCCGTCTCCAAATTACGTACATAGGAAAAAAAGGTGCTTGGCTCAAGCTTGATTTTTCTTGAATTTGCCGCCAAGAATTCGTTTAATCTTGATTTAAGCTGAATTTTTCTTGATACAAGCGAAATAATGCTTGGGTTAAGCGAAAAAGTAGTTTGTATTAAACAGTAAAATTCTTGATTTAAGAAAAAATACTTATTGCCGGCAAATTTAAGATTTTTTTTTTCAGTGTATCGCTCCAAAGGGGGGGGGGGGGCTTTACGAGGGTTACGCGGCGTTACATAGGGTGGGAGTGGATATTGAGCGGAGCGTTACGTAACGAGTTTAAGTGATTTTTTCCGCGTTTCTGTGGAATTTTTCGTCGATCGTTTTTAGAAGTTTTCAAAAATCCCGAAAATTTTCTCTGTGATACTTTCACTTTTCCACACTAAATAGTAACGCCAATCCGTTCAGTAAATTTAAAGTGATATTTAGATTACTTTTTATCAAAATGGAGGGGGGGGGGAGGGTCGCAGGGCAAGCGTACCGTAGTTTTTAAGGAGGGTATACCAACCTTAACCCTAGGTGTGTTACAGGGGTGGGGGGGAGGTGTCAATAAGTTGCAAATTTCGCGGTACGTAAATTAGGGACGGCCCCTCACAGAGTGATTCTGAAATAATATGAAACTCGGACAATTCATCAGGCCTTTACCGATGCCTTCGCGAAAAAAGGACATATGAGGGGCTTGGCAAACAAGGCGCACAAGTGCAGATCTTGCCATTTCGAGGAATACCTGTTTGAAGTTTCGAAATTACATGGATCCTTATGGAGGAGAGTAAGTTCGAACTGACTTTTTGATGCTTAAATATTGGAATTTGTGAGCGAATTTTTCATAGAATATGCATTTAGACTAGTTTACTTGAAATCATTTATAACCAATTTTTTCAAAAACTGCACTTATGCGCCTTGTCCTCCAAGCCTCTCAACTAAAGTTAGGAGCGAAAAGGGTAGCTGGCCTACGCAAATGCAAAATCAAGTTAATAGAAAACAAAGTCTAGAAAGGAGATTCGAAGAGGCAGCAGCAAATGCAAGAGCAGCGCGCTCTAATCAAAGGCCCAGAGATTTAATGAGCTTCAATCGAGCATCGCGGATCACTTGGTCTCCGTCTCGTTGTGTGCCGCACTTCCACCACGTCTTGTGTGTCGTTGCAGTGCGGACTGCGGTTTGCCGTCCGGCGTCCGTTCAGCTCACATCAGGCGATTCTTCAAAGTGGGAAATGGCCCGTTTTCTGGCTGCGCAGTGCGCTTTGTCACCTCAATAGATCGTTTTCGATACATCAAATAGGTGAGATTGTATCGATATCGATTGGTTCAACATGTAAACATAGCCTCAAAAGTCAATCGAGTAATCTGAGGAAACGGGGTTTTTCTGATAGATTTTTTATTCTTATGAGTACTAAATGGCATCGCAAGGTGAAATAGTGAAGAATTTTCTCATTTTCAGCTTTTCCGACTGAAATCCTGAAAGTTTTGTTTGAGGTTATGTTCTATTGTTTTGAACCAAACAATACATCGAACCACTATCGAAAACGATCTATCTCTGCCGTGCTAAATAAAAACGCCGTAACAGCCACCAGGCGTTGCCAAATTGTCTTCGATCAATTACGAATTTTCAGGGGAATTTGTGAGTATCTCTCTTCCGATTTTATAGAGGATTTCGTACGTAAATTGATATGGAAGGTCTGAACATTTCAAGGAAAATCGTTGTTAACTTTCTTCATAAATACATATATCCTGGGAGGAAATTTGGCAACATTCGCATGTTCATACGGCGTTTTTACTCAACACGGCAGGTCTGACCGGTTTTGTCCCTTCTCCTGTGATTTTATGCGGGTTTCCGCAGTATTTAGTTTTTAATACAATTTAGTAGTTTATAATACAATCCTTCATAAATTACATTCATTAAAAGTTCGACTATTTTCGTGGATATTATTTCCTTCTTTTTTCCCAAATCGTAGGGCAAGCAATGCTTGCCTTGCTTAACAGCAGCCTGATTGTTGAAATTTTGTGTTTGTCGGGTAGACATACACAGGAGTTTCACCGTCGATATAAGTTGCTCCCATAGCGCACAGTGGATCGAGTCAATAGGAGAGGTCGGACAAAATGTGTAAACTTTCAACGCTTGTAACTCCGTGTTTACAAAAATTTGAGGTTTTAAAAGTGGTGCCATTGGTTTCCTCGTGAAAAGTTCTTCTTGGAGCACCCCTTAAAGTTTAAAATGTGACATAATTAACATCAAAATTTGCAGTTTTAGTCGAACATTCCATGTGCGACCTCTCCAATTGACTGGATCCACTGTGCGGCGCACGCATTCTACTAATTCGCTCGATTTTGCCGGCGAATCAAGGCGGATGGCAAGGTGTGGTGGGCTGCGGATTTGACACGTTACCCAGGACAGGAGATACCAGACGCCCGGTAAAATCGGATAATCAAGGATGAGAATTTACGGGAAGTCTGACGAAAATAAAATTATTTTAAGAATAGTCATGTCGCCTTACAACGCTTGACGGGGGCCGCTGTTTTTATTCTCGAAGACCGCGTCGCCTCGCCTTGGAGAGTGGCCAGCCATCGTGGATATGTGCAGCGCATATTTCCTCGTTTTTGTTATTATTCGACGTTTGGATGCAGCACCGAACGCCGCCTTCAGTGGTCAAGCGAATTCTATCGTGAGACCATCACGGGTATTCCGCCGTGCTAAGGAAAAACGCCGTAAGAGCCTTCAGGCGTTGCAAAATATCCTATGATAAATCACTAATTTTCAAGAAACTTTGAGCATATTTTTCTTCCAATTTCTCGGACAATTTTGTTCGTAATTTGATCTGAAAAGTCTGAAAATTTCAATGAAAAATATTGATAATTTTTCTCAAAAATGCACATTTTATCGGAGGAAACTTGGCAACTCTAGAATGCTCATACAGCGTTCTTCATTAGAATGGCAGTACTTCACTTCATCAGATTAATTACCGTCCGTCGGTTCAGCTCCTAGCCAGTGGCGTGGTGTGAATGATCGATTATCGATATTTCCCCGTTTGAAGCCATGGTAAAGAATCGATTACTAAGGTGCTCGTTGCAAACACCCTGTTAGTCGATCATTTTCTGTAGGTTGAAATGGCAGACCAATCAATATACCGAAAAGCACGCCACGCTACTGCTCCTAGCCTAGCTGGACGAATCTGAGAGTCCCTCACACCCCAATGATCTGAGGTTTTATAGTGCCGAACAACTCAAAGTTAGAAAGCTCATTAATGGCGCGCGTCTCACAGTAGGGTGCGTCCAATGTGAATGCTAAAAAAAAATCGGAAAAATTCAGCTTCCCGGTTTTCAATTGGTGCTAAACTTCACAAAAATAGATCCAACAGTAGCCGACCTAGTATTTTTGGGTACGTCCAAAAGGATTTTAGAATTTTGAAAATTTGGCTGTAAAGTCGAGTTTCCCGTCGAAAAAAATCCCCCGCCATACCAAACTCTCACCAAAATTGATTGACTAGAATTCGAGATAGCACTTTAAGCCGGAATACTACAAATGAGACAAAAACAACAAACACACCGTGAAAACAGAGCATGGAAAGAACACGCATTGACGACGGCGCAGAGATACAACTATTCGTACTTGATGGATGTCCGTGTTGCATCTACAAAATTGAAGGCGCAGTGGCGTGAGACGTGAACCAGCATTGCTCCGCTCTACAAATATACATATTGCTAGTGATGTGTTTCTCCGACTCGGGAGATAAGACGTTATGTGACTGTGTTTGTTTGGATCCAATTCGATGCATCGGTGAAGTTCCATGGTAACGTCACTATGAATAGTGTCCACTTCTTATTTTACCAAGAGGAGGAACGTAAATCCATCCCAAATATTGCAAAATTAACTTACCCTACACAGAAAAAAATAGATGGTGCTGATGACAGAACCTTCTGTTCACAGGGCTCCTGCACTTATTTTGTAACAGTCACGGAAGCTTCCGTTATGTAGACAGGGTACTCTGTTCCTACGACCGAAGTTCTGTTCTCACAACAGAAAAATTCTGTAAGTGTAACAAAGAAACTGCAGGAGCCCTGTGAGCAGAAGGTTCTGTCGTCAGCACCATCTTTTTTTTTCTGTGTAGTAAAAGTGAGTCAGCCTGTCATCAGGCTATGTACCATAAACTACCCTGAGTCCAACTGATTCAGGCTGACATCAGTCTGACATCAATCTAAGTCAGTCTGACTCAGGGTAGTTTATGAAACATAGCCTGATGTCAGGCTGATTCACTTTTACTAGGGTATATTCAATTTGACTCAAGAGAAAGTATGACTTTGCAATTTCAAAATTAACGTCAAAAAGTACCCCCTGGCACCAAGTTCCACAAAAATCGATGGAACAGAGTCGAGATAGCATTTTAGGTTTCATCCGCCATCTTAGAGTTTTAAATTTTGGTAATTTGATGGAAAATTCGAGGACGGATAAAGTCATCGAATGAGCCGATTACAACACGTAGTCTTGATATTTTGATGGCTAGCTTTGACAGTGTGACACTGGCTAAAGTCAGTTTTGAGCACGTTCGACCGATTTTCGGTTTGCTTTAATGTCCTTATGATCATTGAGTCCATGAAAGCGTTGCGATTCTTCAATTTTTTACATCAAAAAATTGAACTAGCGAAAGAATATGGAGAATGATTGCGTCTATTTTCGAGATACGTAGAGGGACATGTGAAAAAGCGGCTTTTACCCTTATATTTGAGCAATTTTGACCGATTTCCAGTTTGTTTGAAGGTCTCAAACCGATGGATGTGTGGATGAAAACGTTGATTATTTCATTCTGCACTTCCATTCTGAACTCATGGATGGAATATGGACTCTTCGCCCCGTCGGATGTCCTTTATCACTCTTCGATGGTACCCCTGTCCCAGAATTCTTGGCAAAATCCGTCCCCACGCGGCTGCCGAGGGAAGTCGTTACACTCCGATTAAAGTATCACAAGCGTCATACGACGTTTAAAAATTAAAACATTAATTTTTTTTACAGAGAAATTGTTCAACGCAGCTGTCCGAAAATCTCATTGAATTTTCTTTGCGCTGCCGATAAAATTCAATTGAATTTTCAAACAGATTCAACCAACAATTTCTCTGTTCAAAAATAAAGTGGCGGTGGATATTTTGAAACGTTGCAAGGTGCTTGTGATAATTTAGTCGGAAGGTGACGAAGTCTCCCCAGGTACGCCAGAAAGGTCATCGTGGTCGTCGATACTGAAGGCCAGGGTACCGAAGTTCATCCGACCCCACAATAAGTAGCTTCGCGGCAGGGTAGACGGCGGACGTCTGTAGGCTCATACGGCGTGTTTCGGCAGTATAGACAGGTTTCCTGCGGTAAACTTGTCTACATAGGCGGCATAAAATTAGTTCCCGAGCTTTCACATCGCATTGCCGCCAAATTAAAAACTGAAATAAAATACGAAATCAGGTTTCCAAGAAAAAACCTGTTGTGAAGCGCGGAAGAAACCATAGTATGATGCTTTGCAATGTTCTTAAATTTCTTCCGCATGCCCAAAAATATTTCGTAACAACCTGTTAAAAAATCACAAACATGTGATTTCTTACCGGCACCGCTGATTGCCCATAAGCCACCGAGTGCCCCTACACTGCCGTGCTAAGGAAATACGCCGTATGAACCCCCAGGCATTGCCAAATTTCTTTTGATAAAACACAAATTTCCTGGTAAACCTTTGAATATTTTCAAACCAAATTTTCAGATAATTTTGCTCGCAATTTCATCTAAAGATCCTGCAGATGTCAAGGGAAAATATTCATTACTTTTCTCAAAAATGGACATTTTATCGAAGGAAATTTGGCAACTCTCGAACGTTTTTACGGCGTTCTTCCTTAGCACGGCAGTACAGCAGCGTAGATATAATAGCCACGGCAAAACCGACCAATGACCGCGCCAGCTCCTCCAAGAACAGTTAAAAAGTAAAACATGCGACGCGGATAAAGTAAGTTAGCAAATTGAGATCACGTATAAATTATGATTAAATATCATGTCATTAAGTTGCGGAAACGTGTGCTTGATACTGAGCACGCAATTCCCATGTCCTCGTGATAAAATATAATTACTTGACGGTGCCCAAATGTCTATACCTAGATCTCTTAAAAAGACGAGGAAGAAAACCCAAAGACGAAGAAGACCCAATGACGAGACATTTAAAGCTCTAGGGCGATGAGTTCGAAAAACCAAGTGCTCCCATTCCATGCCCGTCAAAAGTTCCAGGATTCGGAGCATTTGTGTTCCAGGATTCGGAGCTTTTTTGTTCCAATCTCTCCCACTCCATGACCGGCAAAAGTTCCGGGATTCCTTTTAGATTTTTTTGGAAGTTCCGGAAAAGTTCCGGAAAATGCAAAAGATCGGGGATATTTTGGGAATTTCAAAAGTTCCGGGAAAAATTCAGGAAAGTCTCGAATGCTCCGGAATTTGGAACTAGTTCCGGAAAATGGGAGCACTGGAAAATCCTGTGAAGACTGAGCGACGAGGCAGTGGATGAAGATGTCGGGGAAAAAATGAAAATAGGAAGGAGGAGGAAATATGAATGGAAAGATATATAGGTAATGGGGCGGGAGGGAGGAGAATATAGGTGAAGACGTGAGTGTTTTGCGGAAATAATTAAAGCGTTGGAATTGAATTAGGGAAATAGGGCTGGAGCGGGCGTGGCACGAGAGGAACGTGGCGCTCACTTGCGTTGCATGATTCTTGAGCGGATTACCACCGAAGTGGAAGTCGGGCCGTGGGATTACCCATGAACTTGCTACCTCTTGGGCGGAATTCGAACGGGGAACGCGGCAGACGGGGCGCGAAGAATTCGGTGGAAACGAACCAAAAAAACGCAAAAAAGTAACCGGAAGTAACTGTTGTTGGAGGAGCGCTCCGCAAAAGTGTGTAATGTAAAACAATGACGTTCGAGCCTAGACTAGACATAGAGAAAAGACTTAGGCTAAAAATGGTACACGATAAGAGGGCGCGCGCGATTGGCCGAGGAGGCTGCCCAATGGGAGGCGACGACACAGGCTTAGATCACATTGCAGAGGTTTATATTGGGAATTGGGAGCAGACCCTAATACACTGGCTTTCAGTTGACTATCAGGGAGTTCATTCCAGACCTGTCTCGCCCGAGGTGAAGATTCTGTTCTTGTGCGTGGATTGAAAAGTGTGTTACTGTGTTTTGTTCAGAACAATTAAGTTGCCATCGTGAGTGTTTGTTCCGATTTACTTTGCCATACTTCTGCATTGTTGAACGTACCTCGACAATCTTACCTCTCTCTTGTTCCTCTCTCTATCTTTCATATTTTGGCTACTTCATTCGATTCGCAGTCGAATCTTCGAATTTTGTTCTCGTTTATGTGATAACATCCGACGTGCTGGATCCTAACCCCATGGAATAATATTTTCACTATATGTAACGTATTTTGTGTTTTATTGTGTTGCTAAGCGGTAAGTTGTGCGTAGTTCAAGTCATATCTTCAGTGGGAAAAAACTAAGCAACTTGACATTCCGACTTTTGGACTGTATTACTTATCAATCAGCTGATTTTATGAAGTGTAAGATGAAGAGCCGATAAAGGACATGCATACGACAACATGACACATTTGAGGTTTCCTCAATCAGGAGCTTGTATCACATCGAAACCAGAACTTTGACATTCCCGATTGCATCGGAAGTTTAAAGATAGATTTTCAGTATTAGATTGGCCTTAAATACGAAGTGGTGAGATGTGTAAAGAGCGTTAATAGCATCCATTTAGGAAGTCCGGAAAAGGAATAGGGTAAATTATGTTAACCAACAAGCTTGTACAGGCTGAGGTGAGTGACAGCTCGAAACAACCATCATACGAAATGTCAACTTTCAAAAGCACAGGGTATCCTAGGCCACCCGTACCAGAATTCTATCGGTTGTCTCAAGTTGGACAAAGTCAAAGACGATGGAGATGATGGCCCCAAGGAATCCGGATTGCATCTACTCGAACCCTCATCCCCGGCCCCTTTGATGGGCAAAAGGGGGGTCCTTACTTTAAACTTCAGGGCCTCGGTTTATAGTCAAAATTTGAAAAAGTACCATCAACATCGGGGATCACTTATAGTTTTAACCTAAATCGACACCAAGAAATCCAAAATCGGACCTTGTGTTCAAAATACTGACCTCTGAGAGTGGGACAGAGAGGACTCCGCTAAAAATGCTACCTTACTTAATTGACGTATAGGCTCGGGAAAAAGATGTTTGCATTTGTAATCAATCTATGGAATCCGAATTTGACCGAATTAAACCGTCATATAAACCATAGAGACTTCGCGAATGGGGCACGGGGGACCCTAAACTTGTTAAATTTACTTGTTCAGGATCCTCCCGTTCCCCATCAGCGAAGCCTCTAGGGGGCTACCAGACCGTCAAATTTTAACCCCTCGAGTTCGATCACCCGATAAACACATTTTTTTCGAGCCTCTACGTCAATCTAGGGAACTAGTATTTTTTGGAGGTTCATCCCCTATCTTTAGGGGTTGGTATATTGGATTTGGGTCGGCCGATTAAAACGGATGGTGTCAGTATAGTTTGAAATCCTCTGTACTCCCAGATTTACGATGGTATGATTTCAAACTTTGACATTCACCTCGCGCCTGATGCGAGAACCCCTCCCCCCCTTTTACACATCAGAGGGGGCCAGACTTGCTCATTGACGATGAAATTCGGATTCTTTGGGGTGAATTTCCTTCCTCGACCTCATCTAAAACAACCGAGAAAAAAACCTGGCACGGATGACCCAGGACACCCTGTATACGCATACTTGAACGACATTAAGTAGAATCTAAAGCGATTTATTTAATAAAGCTGTCAACTTTTGGATAGGGATCTAACATACTAAGTAATCAAATAATGTTTGATGATCCTCAAATTATACGATGTAGGGGTATAATTTTTCTTGAATGGCGTCCATTTTTACAGACCTGTTGATTAGATACCCCAAATAGTCAAAGATACAATAGGGATTGAGAATTAAATTCAACCCACGGATAAACAGCAACTACATCAATATTAATCAAAAATTTTAATGGTCATAAAAATAATTCTTAGGTAAGGCTGATTTTGTATTTCTCTACAACATACAAAGTTTACTTCCATTAATGATCGCTCTTTGGTACAGTTGACTCTTCCAATGACCGCCCCTGAAATATGTACTTCAAGTCCTAGTCAAAACTGATCTTCTATATGTATAGGCCGAAAAGGGGCAGCCTTTTGTTGCAGACACTGCTCTAGTTAAACACATTCCAATCCCCAAATAAATTAAATTGCATTTGACCGTCGCGCGGTTGTCAAACCATAAGGAAAGTGGATAAAATTTTGCATTGACACATTCAAATAAGACCGTACTCTGCTTTGGCAACCCTGGTCTGTAATTAGATTCTTCACCATTTTTGCTGCCCCTCCAACCCCCCCCCCCCCATTTCCGACAGTGATAAAACCTCCGTTCACCGCGATCTTTCTTTCACGGTAGTTCATACATCTAGAACCTAGTGCGTCGTCAAACGGCTCTCCTCTGAAGATTCGCAGAAAAATCGGGTAAATACTGATAGGTACATTATAATATCATAATTCCTAGGTCTAAAATTTACTTTAATTAAAACTAGATTGACTCATCTCACCAAGACTCTTAAAATACAGTAAGCTAACCGTGATTTAGAAAGATGGACATATTACTGATAAGACTTCACGTTGGGGGTTCTACTTACCCGACGAACATTTTTTGATGGATCAAATCATCTGATGTGACTTTAGGATTTACTTAGATATCATCAAGCAAAAAAAGTCTGCTTAGTTGTGAGGGCACATCGACGGTGAAACTTCCAAACCACGTATCTCAATTTAGGACGTCGCAGAAGTCCTTTCTTATTTAATTAAATGGAAAACCACTGAACGGCATTCCTCAAAAAGTGCCGTGATTTTTCACCTCATGTGCGAAGAAAATTCCGTAAAAACTTGAAGGACTTATGTTGATTCTTTTTCCTTCGAAAAAATAATATAACAGTGCAGATTATAAAACATCGCAGACGAGATACGTGCTTTGGTAGTTTCACTGTCAACATATGCCATTTTCAAAGCGTCACTCGACATCGGGACAAGCGATTAGAAGAGATTAGCCATGGAATCTTTAGATTATAAATGGAAATTTTACAAAAAAATCAATGGAACATTTTTTAAACTTTGACGTTTTGTATTAACGAAAATATGTGCTTTTTAAGTTTCCACATATTGTCCAACCTCTCACATCGACTCGCTCCACCATGCATTGGTTTTGATGGACTTAGCTTGCTTGATGACATCTAGGGGAGTTAGAAATGCTTATCCGTTTTTTCGATATTTAAAGACCAGTCTTTGAATGACAGAGGAACGATAGCTTTGAACACGCCTCCATTAGTCTGTTAAGTCAGCCTCCACTTTTTCGTGTTAATTTTAGAGTCTCTATACTTTTCTGTAGGATTTTTTCATAATCTATAAAGTGAGGAGTATCATAAACATCTTTATCTTCTCTTTCACGCCCCTTCCCCATTTTTAGACGCTCTGAATTATTTTAATAGAGACAAAAGATAATTACGATCTTTAAACAAGCATACTTGAGCTAAAAGTATCAGTGTTTACCGGATCTAGCCCCCGACTTACTCCCAACATAACACTTTGCAGAAGGGAATTGGCAAGGTAAAATTGCTTTTTGGGTGTGTTTGCATGGAATTTGTTGTGTCTAATATACTTTTAATGCATTTATCTACTTCCGAAAAGAGAACTGAACCGCTTCAGACGACTGTTCTCGACGATTTCAGACGATTGAAATTATTTTTGAGATTTCTAAAATTATTCATGCATTGCATCCTTGTTATGAGACGAACTCTCGTAGCCAAAGTATGATATGTGATACCTATCAAAATATATATTACACACATATATATATTACATATACCGCATTTTGATAAAGTATTCGATACATGTTGAATATTTACTTACCGATGATATCCAAATGATACGTATCTAATGCTAGTATTTTGGCTACTAGAGTGTAGGAATGATAACAAAACCTCTTTCATCAATGCTATGTCATAACGAGTACTCGCTCTATAAGAGGTAAAATGGATTAAGATAGTCATGCGTTGATAACTATTAAAACTTGCTTGATTGCTCTTGCATCAATTTAATGATTTATTTACTAAAAATGTGCAACGGTTTTGCATTTGAAACTTTTTTGACTGAGAAATTGATCTCACTCAATTTGACGTAACTAAGCTTTGATATTGAAATGTTTAATTCGATAGATGTGATGCTCGGAAATTTTTGAAAACTTCATTGAAGTATAATACTAACGGTGTGGTCTTTAGCCTTTAGGCTACTTTCATTTTGTACCAGGTAGCGCTCCTTGAATCAGCATTTGTATCAAATAGTTTTCGCACTACAGTCGGTATGTAGATGTCCGTTGCTATGAAATTTTAATCTCTGATTTTTCCGAGTGTCATGAAAAAAAAAAATTAACAGAGGAATACAAATGGGCCTCTTGCAATGTGCGATCATTTGCAAATTGATGATTGATTCCAATGGATATTTATTGCCAACTGACAATAAATTTCAAGGCTGCCAGCTTAAAACTTTTGCACTATGATTTTATCTGAGTGAAAAAAAAAAAATTAAACGGTTCTAGAGTACTTGATAATTGCGCAATGGACCAGTGGACAAGGTACGAATTTTAGCGTTCTGATACATGTTTCACAACCAAAATTTCTCGTAAAACACGATGCGCACAACGAAAATTACCGAAATCAACCCCTTACGTAGATATTTAATGATTCTTGATACGTGAATTCAAACCACCCGCTCATGAAAACTCAATGCTCTACGTGACTCACATCGCGCGCTAAACGTTATCATGACAGTTTCTGCAATATAAAAATCTGGCAACCTCAATCTTGACGCTTTGGCTCAGCTATAGCAAGTTGTTTATAGTTTGAACAACACATGATGGGAAATGAACATTGCTCGATTGAGAAGCTTGCTGAAACCGTTGTAGTGCACGATTTGACTCACGTAGAGCTTTGAGTTTCTTATGAGCGGGCAGTTCAAATTCCTCGTAACCCATGTGAACTAAAAACGTTAATATCTTTGTTAGGAGTTGATTTCGGTAATTTTCGTTGCGCGAATCGTGTTCTACGTGAAATTCTGGCCAAGAAACATGTATCAGAATGCCTAAATTCGTACCTTGTCTAGTGGTCCATTGTCTGTCCACGGCCGATCCTATTGTATCAATTGTCATGCAGCGATAAGGCCCACACTAATTCTACCAGTTTCTTGCAAAGTTCAATGTGTTATAATTACAATTGCTTTAAGTTGAACGCACTCAAAAAGGTAAAAATGTAAAGTAATCCATTCACATGTCATAACCCAACAACTTTTCGAAGTGCGGAATCGCTGATATTTAAGGTCAAATTTGGTCTAGTATAGAACGAAAGAGACGAGACTACTGCGCGCAACATTTTGGGCTCCGAAGCCCCTCATATTGCCACCGCGGTTATGAAAAGGCGAACTCGTGCGTAATATGAAGAGGAATTGACGTGTGTCCCTTGCTGGGAGACAGTTACGGAGAATCTACGCGAGACTAAGCGACTGAATGTCAAAATCGAACAAATAATTTCAGACGATCCTGCGGACTGATTTTTGAAATTTATAAACAAATCCATAGACAAAGAAGACATAGGGAGCATGGAGCTATCCTATCGGTTGGAATGGATGGTTCCTATGGACTACGGGAGAGAATGATGTACTAACTGTAGCGCCTCTCGCGGATTGCCGTTAGTTAGTTAATTACGTACCTCCAATGTCCATTGCAACCACCTGCTTCCACCGGTAGGATCCCTCCATATCCTTTCCGTCTTCTTTGTCAATAGCTTTGTCTATCAATTTCAATAATCAGCCCGATGATGTATCGCGAAGCAGCGGAGAAGACCGCGTGAGAACCACAGGCGCACATTGCAGTCACTGAAAAAGAACTCCGGCCGTGGGAGCCGCAATTACGGGCTATATAAACATATCGTCCGTTCCGGGCTCAAAGGCCGAAAATTCCGGCTGCTGGAGCCGTAGCTTTGGCCTCTGATCCCGGAGCAATCGAAGCTACGCCTCCAGCAGCCGGAATTTTCGGCCTTTGAGCCCGGAACGGACGGTATGTTTGTCTATATAGCACGTAATTGCGGCTCTTACGGCCGGAGTTTCTTTTTCAGTGGTTTCGTGGGAACATACGTCGTGCGCCAGTTTAGAGGTGAACAGACCGCGTGTGGTAGGAAGACCAAGCTATTAAACCTTAAATGAGAGGAAGGGCCAAGCAGCACAAAACCCCGTGAAAATCATAGGAACCGTTTAAAATTGATAGAGGTATACATAACGATGGATTCCATTTTTGGATTTATGAATGGATTACATTTTGCAAAAAGGAACCACTATCTCTAGCTCTCCTATAAAAGCACATATCTGCATAGGGAAACCAATGGCATGTATGTTGTCTCTAAAATGGGCATGAAATAGTGGTTCCTTATTGCAAAATGTAATCCAAATCTGGTCAGATTTCTGCGTAATACACCGGACCCATAATGATTCATCATGAATAGTTATGTGAGAAGGAGCCGCCGTGGGTGCAGATGTGACGTCGGGGTCGGGACTACTACCCCAGCTTTATTGATATGCTCGCTCGTCACACGCACACATGCTGCGGCGATATCTTCGGCTGAAATTAGTGCGTCGAGCCGATTGTGCTAAATTTAGAAACTTACTTTTACCGAAGATCGCAGCAAGTTTGCCTTTAAGATCGCGTCGGGAATCGACACAAATCTATATTTAAGAAAATAAATGAAATAGAAACAAGTCTTATTTTGTGGAAAATTTGGACTACATTTTGCAATTTGGAACTATAAATTCTAGCCCGGTTTAAAAAGAACGTATGTACCATTAGTTTCCCTATGCACATAAGTGTTTTTTCAGAAGAGCCAGAATTTATAATTCCAAATTGCAAAATGCAGTCCATTTCATGTAGTGGCGAGGCGTGGATGATCGACTATCGATATTTTCCCATTCGAAGCTATGGCAATGAATCGATTATTAAGGGCTTTCAATAGCATCCAAGCAAACAATTGTACTGGAAGATGCCTCCGTTCTTTGTCAATAGTCACCAATCATTCAAAAGACTCCCTCACAAATCGTCTGGATGATTATAAATAGAGGAATTTTATTTTCAAGTATCCAAAAAAGGTATTTTTCAATTTCACATAAGGTTAGTGCCAGGCAAGACTATAAGTGCTTTCCTCTTAATCATTTCGAAGTTACTTTATGGACACAAACCGAACAAATGTAAAGGGTATAGACATTTACAAAAAAGAGCGTCATTATACTTAAAAGTACACTTCTCATTCGCTTCCTAACGGAAAACACCTCATAAGGCTTTTCAGTCTGAAATAACGTCAATTTTTACGCACTTATGGCTTTCTCAGAGGTCTCATTAATGTGCAAATAAGACTAATTGTGCTGCTTTAGCTGAATCGCTGATTTTGGGACCTCGATTTCGAAAATTTGAGAGTTACGGTTCAACCGCTATCACGGCAGGTTTGATCCTGCGTCACGAACAAACATGATATAAAATTTTATAAAATTTCGTTACCCACTTGTGGCGAAATTAATCAATTAAGACGCGTTTCGGAGCTTATAGCTCCATCATCAGTCAACAGCGATCTCACTGAGGATTGATGATTCACTTACAAGGGAGTAACGAAATTTTTTAAATTGTTTCATCATAATTGACTTGTGCCCCCCCCCCCCCCACGACGTTTCTACACGAACCAACATTTTCATTCGGTAATTAGTCAAAACGGATTTTTCTCGTAAACGCATAGCTGAGTGCTCTCTGTACGCGCATCATGAGTTATGTGCTTAAGGTTAATTATTTTGCCTGAATTCCTGTGCTTCAGATCTAAAACTGTTTCGATTTCGTGACGGGAATGTTCCATGTTCATGTAATGCCATTACAAGTTAAGCTGGCGATTTCCTGACGAAGCAACCCAACCCACGCTCTTGTAAAATAATATGGGTCGACTCGCGAAAAAGCAGTGAGACATGGTGACTCGGGAGCAGTCAGGAAGCGCAGGGCGTGAAATATAGGCTCCGAAAAAAAAACAGCATAAAAAAAGGGAGAAAGAAACACGGCCCCAGGCGCGAGATACACGCGGGGCCGGAGGGGCGTTCGGAAAATTATGAGCAAATTAGGAGCGCGTCAGTGTCAGTCTTGAACCCTGCCGTCAAGTTTTGCGAAATTTTTGCAGATTTGGCACCGCCGAGGCAAAATCGAGTAAGAGAATAGGGTTACCGTTGGAGATAGACGCTTTCTGCTCGGAGGATCGGGACTTCTCAAGTCTGGCATCCGCGCGACTGCTTCGGGAGCGCTTCCAAAAAACCGGCGAGCACACGCGTCGCGGATGCCGACCGGAGCGCGGAAGAGCGGGATTCCAGAGTGAAATTTGTTGTTTTTCGCACCGGCTGGCAAGGAGACAAGTGTGGGGGCGCCAGAGGGGATAATCAAAATAAAAATAAAGGTTAGTGTGGGTATCACATTATGCTGGAGTTCCACCTATTCGCCCGAACGGGGGCGCCTCCCCCACCCTCGCTTTCCCCCCGGCCCGACACCAACAAAAATATAGGTTCGCTTTTAATTTTACGCGCCGTTTTTTACTTTTTCTTTTTGAGTGTGACCCCGTTTTTACATTGTCCTCGCGTCTGATTTCGACGCTCTGACTCGCGCATACGGCCTCGACTCGAAACTTTAGACCGTGCGTAGTGGACTTTTCCGTTGACGTTATCGTGTTAGGAAAAGGTGCAGACGCAAGAGCGGAGTCGGACTCAAAGGCAAAATAGAAAATACGCTTTAAGTTCAACGAAGAACTTTTTTTTTTGGGGGGGGGGGGAGGGGCGTAGGTCATCGCGGCATCAGTTGGGGGCTGAGATTTCACGTTAAAATTCACGTGAAATTAAAATGCAATTTCGTGAAAAATAACCTGAAATATCAAATTCTTATTTTTCATGAGATTTTCCAGCTCGGAGAGGGTGCGAATTCTCTTGGCTCCTACTCTATTGCAGCGCCTGCCACATGAAAGAAAATACCTGATGAAATTTTTTGTTCTCACGAGTGAGAAATTTTGCGAAGCTTTATAAGTTACATCCTTCCAAGCACTTCAGCTTGGAGCATTCTGGTGTCATACAATATTTAAGTCCGGCACGGGCTTGGTACTTTTGCTGATATTTTTTGCTAATATTTTTGCCGACCTTTAGCGATTCAAATTTTAAAATGTTCAATTAGGTCATCCACTTATAAACGCGTAGTGCATGGTGTTTAAAAACGGATGGTGAACCGTGGTAATAAGAAGGTTCCATCCTTACAACCATGCACAATTCAAAGTTCATTATCAAAGGGGTCAATAAAAAACGACAAAATAAAGTAAATGTCACCAGGTCCCTACAACCATCGAGAGAAATCGTAGCATGACGAGAAATCGAGTATGGATCTTAGTTTTTCTCCCATTTTTGAATGCTTCGACCTGGGAAAATGTTTTCGCGAATATTTTTGGGTATATGATTTTTGCCTGACATTTTCCCCATTAGCTAGCCGCAGATACATTGGTTAGGAAATCTGGGGCACATTGCCCTCTAAAGACCTGGATTAAAAGTTAGCGCGGCGAATTATATGTAATCCATAAACCCTGGCGAAAATAAAATAACCGGGCGGCCGCATTGTCACCGGACTGGATGAGCCCCGGGGTGCGGGAGCGCGGGGGAAAACAACAGTGAAAGAACCGAGTGGCAGGGATTATTTTCGGTCGAGAAATGGGAACGTTGGCAGTTTTGAGCGCGGCAGAATGCTAAGATGCTAAGTAGATGCGCTAATTATAGCTGGGCAATGGCAGCGAGCATGGACCGAACAGTGGAAATAGAATGACGGCTCCATGGCGGCCGGCGCGGCACGGCGCGGCGGTCAGCGCGGAATGCGCTATGATTGACGCCCGCCAAGACAAAAGTGCCAATTGTCAACGTACTACGAATGCGAAAGCCCCACCTCGAGCAGGTAGTTCTGAGGAGATATCCGTTGCGACTGGAGTCCCTATATAGAGAGAGAGTTAAGACAACGCGGCTCATAGATGTCACAAGCGGGAATAAAGATTACACAAATTGAACGTTTTTCGTAATCTTTGATCAACTCACTCTCGAATTTCTGTATCCGTTCCTTCTCTCATTCCGTTTGTTCCTTGCTGTTCCCTCGATTCGCCGGTCCGTTCAAGTTTATAATCATTGTAATCGGCGAAAATCATGGGAAAATGTAATTTTTATTCCCGTTTGTGACATCGTGGAGGCCTCAAATACGGGAACAAATCAGAAATGGATTCGTATTGTCTTTACACTCAGTATATAGGGACTCTAGATGCAACGATCGTGGTCCATCGAGTTTTCCGGCTCCCTTCTATCTTCGCCGGCTCTTCATGTCTATCGGACCTACTATTGAAATCGATAGACAAAGCTGTCTCTCGTGTCTCTTTTTGATGGATAGCCCTAACAGCACGAATGGCCCAGAGAGCTTTCAAAGAAATTTAAAAAGTGAGCTAGGGGTCCGAGGCTGCTACGCGGCCGTCAACCGCTGAAGGAACTACACGTAAAAAATCGTAGAACAACCATGTTCAAGTTTTTTTAAGAGATGAATGGATTCAAAACCCGACGGGTATACTCGAAAAAAAGCGTACATTTATCTCTGATCACAACGTTATGCACCACTTTTAAGTTTTATTTTTAATAAATGTTTTTAAATAGCTACACACAGTTTTTCTGAAAAGTTTCCGCTTTACCTAAATGGTCTCAAATAGAAGTATCGAAAATTTCGACGCGATATTTTCGTTCGTTCTAATTTCTTTCAATGTAATAATAATAAAAAAAACAATTAAATATCATCCGAGTTTCTGAATTGTTACTATGAAAATACATATTTTCCCTTTAATTATGGTAAAAACTGGAGCAAAAATTCAAAAATGATGAAACGCAGTCCTACAGAATTGGGCGCTAATATGTGTCTCACGCCAACTGACCGACTAAACTGCGTTTGGCGCGAAGCAAGAAGTATTCATGTTGTCTTGTAGGCGCTAATAGGTATGGGCTTTACGCCGACCGCACTGTTTGGTGTAATGCGTGAAGTATTCATCAAGTCTTGCAGGCGCTAATGTACGTTTAACGCCGCCGGCCGCATTGTGTTTGGCGTGATTATTCGAGCTCGCGTAATAATCGCGAACTAGAATAATCGCGGCATCGAATAATATAGAGCTTAAGAGGCCTATGTTAAGTTTCAACGCCGTATGAGCATTCCAACGTTGCTTTGTTTCTCCCGATTAAATATTGTTTTCCGAGAAAAGTTAAGAAAGTCCTTCATAATTACGATCATGATTCAATCTTTTCACTTCATTTATCATCAGGAGGTAAGACATCGATGATTTGTCAGCAAACTAACCTAAACTAGCGTTTTTCCAACTGTTTCCTGTTTTGCCAAACTTCCGAATTAACTTCATTTTAAATTCGCGCATTCTTATAGCAGATGTTAAGGTTTCTATTCACGCAATCCTTGTGCCTTTTTCGTGCAGTCCTCATACATTTTCTTAGAGCTTTCGCGCAATCCTGGATTGACGGGCTATATCGTCGAATAAATGTTGGTGTTCAAAGAACTGTTCATAGAATAAACAAGTCTTATCTTGATCCCAAAAATCGATACCTATGGTATAGCGCATTAGCTTCTGGACCCCTTATGAGATGCTGCATCAGTCGGAGCAAAAAATGTATATAATCTGTACACAGGAATATTATAGTGAATAATGTAACCCCATGAATAAGTTTTACGATAATGGAAGTAATGGGCATCGGCATCCGATGTGTGTAATCAAATTTTTAAATCTTAATTATTATACGTACATACGAGCCACTTTCACAGCGCTCTCTGGCCCTCTGCAACGCCTAGCCGCCTCAGTATTCTGTCCTCCCAAAGCCTCGGGGCGTTGATACTCCTTCGTCTCATTTAAAACCCCCTGTCGCCACTCTTTCAGTAGAAGATTCAAATTAATCATCATGATTACCATCTACGATTATCAAATCGTTATCAAATGCCACTCATTCTTGATTATGCGGGTTAGTTCAACTTGGTCACTGCTTAAGAAAAATTTGACAAAATTCTCTTTGACCTTGCCAGACTTGAAGTTTTTGTGTGATTGACCACTACGTTAACAATTAGACGGCCTCGATCGAATTTCGTCATTGATAGGTGTTACGTGAGCAGCATCTCCGAAGTTTGATGGGTGTATAAACGATCTGTGTGAAAATAGTTAAGGTTTCCAAAGGGCATTACTGATTATTAAAACCTGAAAAGAAGCGTGAAATCAAAATTTCTGAGCGTCGGAGAGAGAACAAACTTGATAAATCTGCGTAAGTTGGCCAGAATTGAACAGTTTTGAAAATATTTGATCACTTGGCAACCATGCCTTCCTTCGAATGCTCGCAATATGCACGAGCATGTACTTGGAGCCTTCCCAAATTTCTGATCATGACAGCAGACTACGTGCTATGATTCTTCCTCTCCGTGCAGAATTTCCATAGAGTTATCCAAATTTCTTGGAAATGTAGCATCCTTGCTGAGAGTCGGAGTTGACGCTATGACTATGGCTGCCCCTTCCATTAGGAATGTGAAAATT
Source organism: Bemisia tabaci (assembly GCF_918797505.1). Taxonomy (NCBI): domain Eukaryota; kingdom Metazoa; phylum Arthropoda; class Insecta; order Hemiptera; family Aleyrodidae; genus Bemisia; species Bemisia tabaci. The sequence continues at coordinate 53,626,855 of NC_092793.1, forward strand.
GCACGTTTCGATAGCGGAAGATAATTTGAGAGTCAGATTTGCCACCTCCCGTACCTTCATGCAAGAAAAATGCACGACTGGTAAAATTGTGGTAAATTACAACATATTTAGGAGAGGGACCGTTTCGTTTATCTGTTACGAATCTTCCAGAGTCAGTGCAGAGTCAGTGCGCACCACGACTCATTCCACATGTGGCCCATGAATTAGTGATGAGTAAAAATGCACCGGTGCATCCGGATGCATCGCTCGTAACAGAGTTGGATGCATGATAGCTACACTGCCGTGATAAGGAAAAACGCCGTATGAACCATCAGGCGTTGCCAAATTTCCTTCGATAAAACACAAATTTCCTGGTGAACTTATGAATATTTTTCTTCCAATTTTTCAGGGAATATTCTTTGTATTTTAATCTAAAGTTCCTGAAAATGTCAAGGAAAAATATTCATAATTTTTCTCATAAACAAACATTTCAGCAAAGGAAATTTGGCAACTCTCGAATGCTCATACGGCGTTTTTCCTTAGCACGGCAGTACAGGTGACGTCATTTTCAAAAAGCGACAACCGCGTTATTATCTAAGGAGAGGACATAGCGTCTGAGAGGATATACCGTAAATATCCTACCGTAAAAATCTACTTTGCGCGGGTCAGCGTCACTGATCGATTGAGATACTGACAACAACGATTACCAATGGTGAAAATTGGCTTAAATGTAATCCGATGATAGACAGATGATCTGGACGAAGATGAGCGCCCCCTCAACTCCAGCTCGCGGCTGAACGCGAATCCGGGCGAAAAGAGGAGGGGCGGAGGGGAGGGGCTCAGGGTGTTGCGTGGAGCCCCGCCCCGCTGATGGGCCGCCGGAAAACAAGCCTAGATTTGGACGTCGAATGTGAATATGCCACTGCTCTTCCGTCTATTTTGGTCATGTTTGATGTCATTAAAGTCTTGCGGCAGCGTTGCCGCTTGTGAAATCAAATAAACCCACCTTTTACTGCTTACTCTCTAGGAAAGATGGAGCTCGGAGAGAAATGGCAACACTGCTTGTGATTCCCGCGCTTCCCAATGTTGCCATTTTCCCTCGCCGAAACCGCGGATCGCCGGTGCCGGGAGTCGACCCACGCGACTGGCTCGGGGTGCTCATCAAAATTCTTGGATTTTGTTTCACTTTCCGCTAAACACCCACACTTCACAGTTTGGGTTATTTCTCTGTGAAAACACCCGAGTGTTTACTTCCGTTGTGACGCTGATTTATACCTGTAGCCGTCCTTGCAGATCTAACAATAAATACGCGAAAAATTCGCAAGGGTCGTGTTAAGCGTTGCCAATGAGGGGAAAATGTGCCGTCCCTTGAGATTGGCCTCTTCAAGAATATCTCGAGGAATTTCTGCGGCCTGTTGAAGTCATGTGCCTCTCACTGTAGATTTTATCGACTTCCTCTGGCGTTCGGTTCGAGAGAAACTTCAAGTCATATTCCAAAAGGCGTACCAAAAAAATTTGAAATATTGTTTACAGTGATTCTTGCCAGAAAGTAAACAAATATCGATATATCGAGCAAATTTTGCTGAAATGCGAATTTGGCTTTTCACTTTTTGTAGAAACAAAGAAGCGAAAGTGTAGAAGCATACTTCAGCAGTCTATTGGCGAAAAATCTCCTCCAAAAACTTCAAATTAGAGGCAAATGAGACTTGAGGCGAAAATTACAGTTCGATTTGATTAATCGAATGCGATATTTCGCGTTTAGTTTTATTTGCCTCTAATTTAGAATTTTCGGAAGAGATTCTTCACCAATAGACTGCTGAAGTATGCTTCTATGCTGTCGCTTCTGTTTTTACAAATAGTGAAAAGCAAAATTTGTTCGATATATCGATGTTTGTTCACTTCCTGGGAGGAATCACCTTAAAGGTCTATCTTTTTTTTTCAAGTCAAAGGCAAAATTTGACTTTTCTCAACTTTTTCCAGCGGGAGACGTCTCTTTTGACACGATTGAAGCGGCGAAAATTGTCTGCTGTGCTGCGGAAGAACGTCGCATGAGCCCTCGGGCGCTGCCATATTTCCTTCAATAAAAACCCAATTTACTAGAAAAATCATTCATATGTTTCTTCAATTTTCTCAGACAATTTTTCTCGCAATTTCATCTAAAACGTCTAAAAATTTCAAGGAAAAGTACGCATAATTTCTTCAAAAATACATGTTTTATTATCCGGAGCAATTTGGTAACACTCGAAAGCTCATACGGCGTTCCTCCTTAGCGGGGCAGTATTTTGGCCTGTGACTTTGGCAACATTATAACGCGGATATTTATGAGGTGATTAATAAAAGCGACTTTGCGCCTCTCCGATCGGAGCGTCGCCGGCAAATAAATTTGCGTGCAACATTTAATAACCGTCTTGGATCTCACTAAACTTAAATCCGCTTAACGCCGCTTATTTATATCGAGGCCGTTGACCCCTCCGTCCCCGCTCCCACCCGCGCCAAACTCCTAAGCAAGAACCGCGTATCTCAAATGGGAACTCCACGCAGATGTGTTCTTTTGGCGTAGCGCGGCTGCGTTTTTCCACCCCACTGCCTCCTCAGGATGTAAGTCAATTAGAACTGCTTTGATAACTGCCATCTCCCGTTTATCTTGAGGCTCCGTCCATTTGCACTTGCATACGCGAGTAGTTCATACTGAAAGCGCTGCGAATGAATCAAAGTGGCTGGGTTCCCTGTAAACGAAAACTACACGACAGTGTAATCGTTCCGCTAAAAAGTCCGTAGCCTGGTGGCGTAAGGCACAAAAATGTTCCGTCGATGCTTTTCTATCCGTGCGTACAAGTCTCTTTTGAGTATCCATATCGAGCTCAGTGGCTTGGCGTGCTGAATTGCGATGTATCGATTTTTATGCCATTTAAATCTATGGAATAGGGTCGATAAACAGGGTGTTCGCAGCGAACACCTTAATAATCGATTCTTTATCATAGGTTTAAATGGCGAAACAATCGATACATCGCAATTCACGCCACCCCGCTGGAATCGAGCTGATATTTTGGAGACCTCACATTGGCTACCAAAGCAATACAAACGAACGAGTCAAAAATGTAGGTAGGCGATGTGATATTGCTTTAATCTTCGCCGAATGATAGCTGATGAAAGTGGCGCCAAGTAGAATGCATGATTATGCTGAACCGCGGTCTCTCTAATCAAACGTAGATCCTCATCCTTTTTTACACGGCAATTCACATAGTGATATCCTTGAAAGACATTTTGTACGAACAGATATTATCGTGAAATATTGCATGGTTTTCCTCAGTTTTACTCCACTCCAGTGGCGTGGCGTGCTTTGCGATATATCGATTGATCTGCCATTTAAACTTATGGCAAAGGATCGATAGACAGAGTGTCCGCAACGAACACTTTAATAATCGATGCTTTAACACAGCTTCAAATGGGACAATATCGAAAATGGATCATTGACGCCTCGCCACACAATGGATCGAGTTTATAGGAGAAGTCGGACACAATTTGGAAACTTTAAGAGCTTATAACTACGCTTAAACAAATTTTTGAGGTTCTGAGAGTGGTCCCACTGGTTTCCTCGTAAAATTTTCTTCTAGGAGCACCCCTTATAATTTAAAACGTGACGGAATAAACATCAAAATTTGCAGTTTTGGTCCTAAATTCTATGTCCACTCTCTCTAATTGACTCGATCCACTGTGCGCCACTGCTTCACTCGTCTTTGAGCCAACGTAATTGAAATCAATTGTTTGTTTTTTATGTTACAGAGAGACCTGTTCCATAATAATTGTTGCCGCCCATTATAACACGTAAACGAACATGCCGAAGCCCGTGAAACAGGAGGGCGAGGACCCAGATCCAACCCCGTACTTGTTCGTTTCCTTGGAACAGAAACGTATCGATCAATCGAAACCTTACGATGCTAAGAAGATTTGCTGGGTCCCCGATGAAGCAGAGGGTTTCGTTCTCGGAGAAATTAAGGCAACTAAGGGCGACTTGGTCACCGTTGGACTCCCCAGTGGCGAGGTAAACTTTGAAACGGGCATAATTGAGCAGAACATGTTGAAAATTATCGCCAGCGTTAAATTGTATACATCAGAGCTCTTGTGTAGTGAGATTACCAAATCCAGAGGAAAATATGTTTTTTTATAGATGAAAGAAAAATGAAAATTGAATTTGAAAAAAAAGAACTTTTTGAGCTGAATTCAAGAAAAAGTCATCTCTTTAAAACTAGCATTTTGGACACCTTTGTTGGAATGACAAAAAGGTCCATGATTCTGGAGGCTTAAACCTCTAATGAAAAAGTCTTCCCGAAGTCTAATATTTAATTCATTTCATGATGTTTGCAGTTCTTTAATAATCCTTTTTTACACATGAATGAATAGATTAGATCTCAATACATCCCTCCATTAAACATGAAATAAAAACATGTGTGTCAAAATACGCTAGTAATCATTGTTAATAATTAAAAATTCACATCGTATTAGAACTGCTAAGCAGGTTGCTAACAAAATATTGATAAACTTGTTCTCATTTTAACCATGTTCATATGTCAATTAATGTCTGAGCAGGAAAAAGTTTTCAAGAAAGATTTAGTGTTCCCGGTGAACCCTCCGAAATTCGAGAAAGTTGAAGATATGGCCGACCTGACCTATCTTAACGACGCCAGCGTGCTGCACAACTTAAAACAGAGATATTACTGTAAATTAATCTACGTAAGTTATCACTTAATTTTATACTTGGATTTTATTTACTTGGATATTTTATTAATCATATGTTTCTTTTTTGCACAATTTAGACGAAGGATTTCAAGAAGGATCAAGTGGGACAGGTTAACCCACCGAAATACGAAAAATGCGAAGATATGTCTAACTTAACCTACCTTAACGATGCGTCTGTCTTATATAACTTGAAACAAAGATACTATCATAAACTCATTTACGTAAGTCTATCAAGGCCCCGCATCCGGTAGAGTAGATGGTCCACGCACTTTTTGCCAAATTCCTCCCGTGTTTTTGACTGCTTGTTTTATTACATTTTCAAACCTCCCTCATTTTCTTTTTCTAAAAAATCCTCCAGTGTCAGTTCAGAAAAGCTTGGCAAGCGTAGATATTTGCAGGCCTTAAGCTTCAATAAGTAATTGGTTACAATTAATTTTCACTGAAAAGTATCAGTAGAGGAAGGAAGCGCCATTACACGTTAAGTGCAAAAAAAAAGCTTCTCTTAAATCACATTTGTAAACAAGAGACTGAATCAATTTCAATAGAGATGGGTTCTAAGACGCTGGAGGATTAGCTGTATCTTTCCCTGTGTTTGTTGCTTTACTTCCCTAGCTCATTGCATACCTTAATGTACCTATTTTATGTTTCCATAATCTCATCATCCAACCAAAAAAGAAGCCCTCCTCACCCTAGCGTATAGCTGAATACATCTCACCCGTTAAAAATTCCATTACTTGTTCGGATAAATCATCGTAAAATCATGCGAGATATCCGACCCAGACTTGAGTCAAGGAATGAGCTTCTACGTCCAGGAACACTGCAATTGAGTTGCCGTAGTTTCTGTTTGAAACTGATGGACTACTCTCATTTGACACAGAATTGAAAAATACACCTACATCCTACAAATCCACCTTCGCCCTTCCTATCCAACCGCTTTGCTGTCATGCGATTTAGCTTCTCCAAAGAAGGATAATTGAAACTATTGGAGAAAAAAATTGAAATCGTTTAGAAAACTGTATGAGGGCCGACTGAATTTCTACTAAGTGGAAAAGCGGTAGGTCCTCTAAGATGTGGGGGGAAAAATGGAGATGAAAGAGATATTTTATCAAGTATCAGTTTTCCTTTACTCCTGATTTCAACATTTTGGAGGCAGCTTTGATCTGAGCATGATGGTTACCGCATTTCTTATCAGTGCTCTCAAAAATAATAAAGTATTCCAGCCCCCTGACCGCTTCTTGGCCGAACACTCCCGAAGCGTTTCGCGCCTCAGGTGTTATGCGTTACTCTCAGTGGCGAGGCGTGAAAGATCGATTATCGATATTACCTCATTTGACGCTATGGTAAAAGATCGATTTATAAGGTGCTCATCGCCAACACCCTGTTTATCGATCCTTTTCCATAGAATTGAATGACAGGTCCATCGATATATCGCAAAGCACGCCACGCCACTGGTTACTCTTATGATTTTATATTATAGAGTAAGATAAATGGAAAAGCCCCTCTGAAGATTTTAAACAAAATAGCATTTTTCTCACTTATTCAATGAAAAATATCACATGGAAAAAACGCGGAGAAAAATTTAAAAACAAGTCACTTTATGGAACTCACTCAAACATTGAACGTTTTAAATCCTAAAAAAATGTATGCCCATAGAACTTTGCGACGTTTTTTCATTGTTAATTTTTAATGAAAACCGTTCATTAATTTTTTTTAAATTTTCGCCCGGAAAAATCTTTTATATCAAGAGCTGAACGGAACTTTCGAGAGATTAAAAATCTTCGGTTTTCATTTTGAGAGCGAAAGTGAGGAAAAACACGAAGGGGAAAGCATACGAAAGTTCCGCCTAGTTCAATTTCATCAATTTCAGTGAAATTCATAGCCTTTTGCTAGGTTAGGCATATTTTTTCCCATGAGAGCACTGCCTTCACTAACTCCTCCAACTAGGTTGACTAACTTCATGTGTAAACTATTCCTCTGCTTTTTTTGGCCTCGGATCAGACACGTGCCCGCGAGGAGCCAGCCGGAAACTGTGCAAAGGTGCAAAGACCACCGACCACAAATGCCGGTCATAGACATCGCATTCCACATTATTTCACACCATAAGGATTACCACACTTGGATTCCTGATCAAGTCATCTCCGTGTTTGTCATGTTTTAAGAAATCCTACTTCACTGTCACTCAACTGACTACAATAAACTTAGTCAGCTTCATAAAAATAGACTGTTACAGATTTACGCCACACAAAGATTATGAATCATTCGATTTGAGACATTTCCTTTATCTATCTTTGCATCAACAGAATAGAGGTTGCGTTGATGTTTGGGTCATTGAGAAACATCTCTGTAGAAGTCGCTATGATGACGTAACGTCCGAAGCAGTCTATTTTGTCGCGCTAAGGAAGAACGCCGTATGAACATTTTGCCAAATTTCCTCTCAGAAAACATTTATTTTTTAAGAAAGCCATTTATATTATTCATCGTAAATTCAGACCCTTGAGATCAATGTACGAAAAATATTCTTTGAAAAAGTAGGGGGAAAATTCTCACCAATATTCCTGATAATCCGTGATTTGTCTGAGGAAATTTGGACGTCTGAAGGTTCATATGCCATTTTTCCATAGTACGGCAGTATTACCATTCCTGTTTGCGATTGTTTTAAGTCGTGTAGGATCGTCGGTCTTTAGTGACGATTTAAACTAGGGTATGAAGACCCCTCTTCATTTGAAAGTATGCAAAAGGGTCTCCCATCATCAAAAATGGTGTCATTTAATTAATCGGAAATATTCTCCCTCCAACTTGGATCGTTGCGTTTCCACACCGGTTATTTTCATGCCTGATTAAGAACCTGGCTTATTTCATCCAAAGGGTGGAATATTTCGCTTTTTTGTTCTGATTAATTTATAATTACGAGGGGGTTCTACTACTACAGCGTCCAAACTGTCCAGCCTAGAGAGAACATTTCCGCAGTGGCAAAGCGAATAACCTAGTATATTTTACTCCCGGCTGGATAAAATTATGGGCCCATATTAGGCTTCGAGTGAATGAAATTTTAATTACAAGTGTAAAAGATGAAAATACCGATGAGGTTATGTTACAACTTGGTTTTAGAACAAATTTTTGATTCTTGTTAAAATTATTTGTATGCAAAAATACTAACGCCACAGTCCTCTGATCCTACACGCAAAATACATCTTGCACATTCTTTTTCATTGTATGATAATTTCAACGCGAGTGTGTTAGTTTGCCGAACAACATTACTCGTAAATGTTACAGTGACCCCAGTTTTTCTCTAATAATTTCTAGTGTTGAGATTAGAGTCTGTAACTACAGAGAGTGGTTCTTCGACGGTGAAACTACCAAACCACGTATCTCGGTTTGCGACGTCGCAGACCTCCTGTCATACTTTATTTTTTAAATGAAAAACTACTTAACGTCCAGTCTAGAAAATTTCTGTGATTTTTCCTCTTCGTGCGAAGAAAATTCTGTGAAAATTTCGAGGAATGATATTGATTTGGTCTACTTCAAAAAAATAAAATGTGAGCGTAGATTTTTAAACACCGCAAACGAGATACGTGGTTTGGTAGTTACACCGTCGTCTTGGTTTTATGCGTGCAAACAAAGTATGTATGGACTTCCGCGATTACAGCTTAAAAAATACCATTCCGTCCGCTGCAACGGAAGGACAAACTGTTGTAGAATCCGTTTAGAAATTGCGTGCAAGATCAATAACGGAGGATAATGTGAAAATAAGGATAATGTCATGGTGGCGTGATACCAAAACGTTGCCAGCATATTTCGGTTCCCCCTTGAGTGTTAGTTCGGCAAACTTCCATAGTAGCTAATTGTACAGAACCATTTTCAAGATACCGTACTTATTTTCCAATGCATTGCTATGTAATAATATTTTTCCTTAGAGAGGACTGGCAAAAATGAACAAAGTCAGTGTAATAGTTTTAGTTTAAGTGTTTGCTGGAGTGATTTAAAAAAAATCCCTGACTGTTGAATGTATGACTGTTTCCCCAGTTGAAAACTTGAGGAGAAAATTGAAGAAAAATGATTCGCGTTGCTCGATCATGCCGGAGAATGTTTTTTTTTTTTTTAAATTTATTTATTTAAAAAATTGAACATGCTTGTTTCAATTTTGAGCTTCCTTCTGATATTTAGAATGAGAAGAAAAAAGTAATGAGAGTAATTTTACGAGAGAAAAATCTCACTTATAAAATAAATGTTTTACAAGGTTGGTTCTTCATCGTAAAAAAAAAAAAAGATCCGTGAGCCACATTTTAAGTTTGGTTGGCTGGAAAGTCAATATTCCTTTTGATATAGGTTTGATCGAGCAAAGCTCGAAGATTTTTCTAAACCACCCCCACCCCCCAAAACGAAAAAATCTCAACATTTTTTCGATGCATTTTTCAAAATCTGTACATTTCGCATGGGGCTTTCCTTTTTGCACGCATTGCACGGCTCGTTGCACAAGCTGAACCCCAGCTAAATCCAGGTAGAACCAGAAAGTCACATGGAAGTGATTTCTTGAATGGATGAATTCTTGGAAGATGAAGAACTTCCAGTTTTTTCATGTTATTATTTTTGCATTACCGCACACTGAAAAAAAAAACTCCGGCCTTGGACGCCGTACTTACGGGCTATTTAGAAATATCGTCCGCGTTCCAGGCTCAGAGACCGAAAGTTCCGGGCGTATGACCCATAGCAATCGAAGCTACGGCTCAAACATCTGGAATTTTCGGCCCCTAGAGCCAGGAACGGACGGTATGTCTGTATAACTTGTAACTTTTTTTTCAGTGCAGTTTCCGTCTGCAGAGTTGTTGATAAATTGTACCTACCATGAGTCTTAGTTCTTTCGTTTGGAAAAATGAGCTAGATTGAAGTCTTCAAAGCAGGTAGAGCATCGCATGAGAGGCTTGTTCACTGAAAAACCTCAATTTTAATAAACTTCAGACTACAATGGAATACAAAATTCATTAATGCATCTGATCTGCATAAGTTACTTTTATGCTTAAAAATTCATGCAGATATTTGCCAATAAGTAACAAAAACTCGGAGGTGTCTTACACCAACGACGAACAGTTTGATATAGTCACGTTTTATAAAAGTATAACGGCAAAAATGCGATGCTCTGCAAGCTAAATTCTGTCTAAGAATGTTTAAAAATTAATAATATACCCTTTAAATTGGACGTCAATATGCAAGAAGAGTTTATCTGCAATTGTTTTTTGTTGTTTCAATATGTTCAACTTCATATAAGTTTTGAACGGCAAGTGCGTATTGTATATTGTTACGTATATATTGTGCGCGTAATAAAGTGCACTCGTTGATATAGCATATTTTGATTATAGCTGAACGATGGCTGTAAACATAGCCAAAATGTTGATAAAAATTATTGTTGAGGAAAAAATGAGGAGAATCTTTTTTCTATTTACGATGTATTTGCATTATTAGCTCACATACAATATGAAATGCATACTTTAACCTATTTGCAATATTTATTTCTTATTCTTCCACTCGAAAAGCTGCGGCTCAATTTGACACAAAAGTTTTATTCACCGTATTCATCATTATTTGTCTTCATTGAATTTTACAGACATACTCAGGACTTTTCTGTGTGGCTATTAACCCTTACAAAAGATTCCCCGTGTACACACTTAGGTGCGCCAAATTGTACCGAGGTAGACGAAGAAATGAAGTTCCACCCCACGTCTTCGCTGTCTCTGACGGTGCCTATGTAAACATGTTAACCAGTAAGTTTCTTGTTCAAAACTTTCACTATAACCCCCTAAAAGTTTGCATACGTGATAATTTAATTCTTCATGACACAATCTGACGCTCTTCTTAGTTATGTACAAGAGCATACTCTGAGTCCTAGAGTCCGTCGAACATTTCGTCATGGTTGGTCAAACTACGCCGTTTTCGGCTACGCTAGTTAAATCTGGTTCGTCAAACTTGTTTCAAGCTCAACCAATGTTCTAATATCTTGACTGAAACTTAGTTCCGGGAGTATTGGGTCAACTTCATTGTATCGCGCGCGTTGAACTGAAAAACTTAGACACGAGGTCAGTTTAACGCGCTTCTTCTCGTCAATGTTTGAAAAACTGTGATTCATTGGCAAGTTTTATCAATTTATCTCTCCTGATGAAACTTTGCAGAGAGGAATGTTATTATAACCTGTGAGATAAGCGGCAAGCGTGATTTTTCCAAAAAAAAATCAAAAGAAAGGAATATCGTTTTAGAAGGGGTTTTTGGAGAAAAAGAGAATTTTGAAGGAAGACTTTGAATGTATATTAATCCGTACTTTTCAATGGTTAACAATTTTTTCTTTTCATTTTCAGATAAGGAAAATCAGTCTATGTTAATTACGTAAGTAATTTTTCACTTTTGTCTTAATTACGTCTGGTTTTTCGAATTAAAATTATACACTCAAAATAATTGTGTTACAACACATGACAAGTTGTCAAAGTAGATCTACTTTGTAGAAATGTGTTAATTTTATGATATATAATCCTTCAAAAATCACTGAACATGATTGATTAAAGAGTTTGTACTTCATTCATAACATTAAAGCACGATCTACAGTTTGTTTTGAAAAGAAGTGTCCTGACTGTTACGTGGAATGGAAGGATGAACTAGAAGTTAAATTATAAGCGGAAAAAATTGGAAGGGTTCCTTTCTTACATCTGAAGTCAATAGGATGAATACCGTACGTGATTATCACATTTTATGGTGTTATACTAAATTAACATACATTTCCCTGTGCAGCGGAGAGTCTGGTGCCGGTAAAACTGAAAACACGAAGAAAGTAATTGCGTACTTCGCCACCGTAGGAGCCAGCTCAAAGAAAGATGAAGCTGCCAATCAGAATAAGGTACATAACCTACATTGTCTGAATACTTCATTTTCAGTTAAGTCGAGAAAGGGTGTATCGCTAATTTTTCAAGACGAGTTGAACACGAGGGAGACAGAGATCGTCATTATTTCGGCGACTAAACACTACTATTGCATCGCGCAATGCGGTCTTTCAACGCAGGTTTTAAAGAACGAGTAATTTCTTCTTTTTTTTTCATTCTTTTTTTTAAATTAGATTATTGTAAACTTCTTGGGAACAGAATTATGCACAATGTTATTGAATATTGAATAAAGTTGATCTTGCTAGCAACTGAGTAACTAATAACTAATATACATGTTAGTATTCAAAAATTAAGTCTATGACTTTTGAGTCCGACCAAGTGGCTGGCCAGTTCCCATGGTTTGACTCTCTCAAGACGTCTCAGCTCGTTGAAATAACCCAGGAGCTGTTGAGTAATTTCCTTATGCGGTTGTAATACTTAGCCGACATCCAGCCAAAGGTTTTTTTAAAGGGCCTTCGGAAATAAACTCGCCTGAATTCTAACTTTTAGGTCTCGGCTAATGTACTCCTTATGCATCTTTTCTAGGGTTCCCTAGAAGATCAAGTCGTCCAGACTAACCCTGTACTAGAAGCTTTCGGTAACGCCAAGACAGTGCGTAACGATAACTCTTCACGTTTCGTAAGTAACTCACATATTCATTTTCTATATTTATCGCAATAATACTTTTTTCTGAAGCTTTATTCTAAATTATATACTTTGAAAAAAAGTTGACATGAGGATATGATGTCTTTGAAGAAAAATTTTAAGCTTGGCTCATTACATCACCACTCGTACAAACGGCGTACCTAATTCACATAAAACATAATCGTACGTCTCCTGTTGTGCTTCATCTACAATACAATACCTTACTTTACAATATCGCACCAATCAATGCATGGTAATTTCTACAATCTCATGATACATGTTTAAACACTCATGCATCCGATTGCCAGCTTTTACTCGTTTAAACATCTCGCATAAGACAATACCTTTTACAGTCCTAGAGCAAACAGTCATTCTTGCGAAACGATTCCAAGTAATTTTACGCACTAAAGAATGGATTTTACATTGAAAGCTCCTCACTTAATACAAGTTTTTCTCTGTTCTAGGGTAAATTCATCCGTATTCACTTCGGCCCAACTGGTAAACTTGCCGGAGCTGATATTGAAACATGTAAGTTAGATTTTTGTCATTATTTGGGGGCTACACTTCGTTACTTATTGGCAAAGTTCAAACCATAAATATACACATTTTATATTTGGCACTCAACCAATTTTTATCTTTCAAGAAAAAAATACAGCAAAAAGAAAAATGCATCTTAAAGAAAAATTATTAATGACTTTTCATCAATGACTTTTGCTGTAATTTATGGAGACTTAACTCTTTTCTCTTGGCTGTAATATAAGCGATTCAACATCGCCTAGAAGACATTAATGACTAAAAAATAATACTTTCCATTTCTAACTGATTGGTAGAGCTGAGGAACAAATATATCTTTTATACAGGGCCGGATTAAGGGGGTGGCCACATGGGCCGCGGCCCATGGCGACAAATCTATAGGGGGCGGTAAATTTTGATTTTTTTTAAAATGTAGGCTTAAAAAAGTCGAATTTAGAAAAAAAACTACAAACGAGAAAAGGCGACAAAAGCTCTAATTTTCTGAGAGTATAGTAATTTCGACTTTTGTCGTATTTATTAGTCGAGTTAAGAGAGAAACCAAACACGCAATTTGGCCTGGAACGGCGCGACTTAGAGAGAAACGATGACGAGGACTTGAGATGAAAAGGAGAAGCCCTCGGCGCGGCGATCGGCATGTAACACATATTAGCCCCTACATGACTGCACATGCACAAACACGCATTGCGGGAAACACAGTGAGATCAGCGTGAAACGCATAGCGCCTACAAGACTGCGTGAATACTTCACGCAATGCGTCAAACACAGTGCGTTCAGCAGCGGTCGGCGCGGCGAGAAACTCATAGCGCCTACAAGACTGTCGGAATGCTTCACGCACTGCGCCAAATACGGTGCTGTCTGCGCGGCGCGGCGCGGCGGCGGAAGTTAAAATTATTGATCCAAATTTATGTTTGTTCTTTCATATTTTTTTCGTTCATTTCTTATGAATGGAAGGCCTTGTCCACGAAGAGATAGGTTTACGAGACATAACTTTCGCGCAAAGTTCCGTGAACTTTTGCTAGTAGTGTTGACAGAGCTTTCCCAAAAAATGTGTTCAACACAAGTAAACGCGTCTTATGCACCCCTCCCCCTCTGGCACGTTCATTTGATGGTTTTTATTGATTTTTCAAAACGAATGAGAAGGGGGCCCACGGGCGGCAAGTAGGTAAATCCGGCCCTGGACATAAGATATGAGCGGACGAGTCAGTTTGAAAAATGGAATCTTACATCAAGAAAAATTTAAGTAAGTTCCTCAAACATCATTCATCCACGAATCTCCTTCATATGAAGCTATTGGACTGTCAATTGTTCCGTCCCCATTAATGCTGCTGATGTTCATTAATAAGAAACTTCTTTATTACAGATCTATTAGAGAAGGCTCGTGTCATTTCCCAACAGTCATTAGAACGATCATACCATATTTTCTATCAAATTATGTCTGGATCTGTAAAAGGAGTAAAAGGTAACCATCCGTTTCCAATTTCACTTTAATATTTTTATCTTTGAATGTTTTTCTTCTCCAAAAACCACGGGCTCAAACCTTTATGGTCAAAGATTAAGGAGAACATAAGACATTCATCACATAAGTTAATTTGTTTTGGTCCTAAATTTTGACGAAAAACTTCATCAGAATGCTGTAAAATCAAAAGTTTCGAAACTTCAATCATACTTTAAAATGTATCTCTTTATATTGAATATATCTTTATCGAACTAAGCTTGCTGAAACAGCCGCAGTAACGACCAGCCCTCGTGAGATACCCTTTCTCGATCGGTGATTTAGTTCTTCATGTTTTTTCTACCAATATATAAATATATATTTATTTATTTATATTCTTTGAAAACTTGAAGCACAATTCAAAGATTGCGCTTCCAAGATTAGAACTTTTTGGATAAAATACAACCAGTTTTTAGTTTGACAAACTACGATGTTATTCATTATTGCATTTGAAGTTTACCAGTTCATCGCATAACTTGACATCATTTTGAAATCGTATCAACATATTTGAATCTTAATCAATTAATTTTGGACAACACGTACAGTAAACTTTCATATCATTGCTCTACCGCAAGCATGAAAATTTTAAAAGTGATGAGAAATTTTAGAGTGAAAAAGAAGAAAAAGGGAGAGAAAAACTTCGCAAACCTCAATCCAAAAAGTTTTAATCGTTTCACTAATGACTATGTTATTTCAATATTATCCTGATTTTCAAATCCATCGGTATGAGCTCTGCATACGCAACCAAAAAAGTTAAATTATAATTTCATTTTAGAATGGTAACTAAAAATATGTTTCAAGATTTTATGATTAATTCTTTAAATTCAATAAATTCAACGTTAATTTAAGAGGAAAAAGAAGAAGAAAGGCGAATTTTCAGAACGAGAGCCTGCATCACATACTTGAAAGAAAAAAAATTAAATTATAGCATGACATGAGTCATAAGTGGAGAGGAAACAAACTCAAACAATAATAATTTTAAACGTTGAATAATTCAAAGTAAAATAGGGAAACAAATTCGCAACGACTTTACGGCGAAATCATTCTAGCCTCTTTTAGTCGAACATTCACAGTGTGAAAGCTGGACTAGCTATTTCCAAACCTCTACTCAGGAATACACATGTGAAAGTAATCAAAGCTCATACGCTTGATTTGTTCCTAATAGTTATCTGTTGTATATTTAGGAGTTTTTCAACAGTGAAAAACTTGAACACAAAAAATTATGATCATTTAAATGAGTAAAAAGGGACAAATGTAGTAACCAATTCGTCCAACTTCTTGTTGTGGATTGGTTATTTAGTCATGGGTAATTTTGCAGTGAAGTGTTAAACAGTTAAAATTTTGCTCATCTTTTAGATCCTATTTTTTGTGAGGACTGTCGATATTTACTTTGCAAGCGGTACTTCCAATGAACCTAAAAAGTATTTTTATTTCTTATTTGTTGTCAATTGCGCCGATGTCGGTTCTCCGAGAGGAGATCGGACTCGCCGGCTCGTCCCGAAGCGAGTCTACGATATTTTCTTTCTCTGTGTGTGCCTAACTGTAGAATACCTAATGATGTGAACTCTTATTTATGAATCGTTGGCAGAAATGTGTATGTTAAGCGGCGATATTACCGATTATCATTACGTTGCCCAGGGAAAAACGACCATCCCCAATGTTGACGACGGGGAAGAATGTCAGTTGACCGATGTAAGTTCCTCCCCTCGGCGAGCTCCTCACCAGCTCACTCAAAACTAGTCTTGCTGTACTGTTCGTTTCGTTCTATCAATCACCAGCGCTGAGGAGAAATGTTTTCTCTCGTAAAAAGAAGGAAGGTCCATCCACATTCAAATGTTAGAGCAGACTCTTAATCCTACATTCCATGGAAATGGAATGTAGGAAAAGATCCGTGGAGAGGACGATTTGAAAAGATTTTTCCTCCGTGCGCTGGTCCATGAACTTTCTTATCCTTCTTTGCCCTTCCCATGTACTTCCGATTTAGAAATCGAGTTCGGTTGGATTTTCTTTCTTTCTCAGAGTTTTGAGTTAGATTTGAGACTGAAATTTTGCAGTGCGGTTTGTTAGGTTTCGTCAGTTAGATGTGTAAAAACCTCCTCGTTTTCCCCGGAGGCCCCTGACACAGAAAATATGACAGCTGATAGCATGATTGCCAGGCAGTGTACGAATACTGTGTATTTCGCTTCATGTGTACAAAATGGAAAACAGCCAGCAGCCTTGATGTTTACTCGAGTGTTGGCATGCACATGCGGGATTGATATGAGGAATGCAGAATCAAATGTTCAAATATTATCGATTTGTTTTTTCCCTTTTTTCTCTCCGTGCAGACGCACAGAAACATTGTGAATAATCTCACCATATCAGTTTCAAGTAGGTTGAGTTAAAACTACCCCTGTTAGTTAACAGCGTTGAAAAAGGTTACAACATCATCAATGGTAGGCAATGTCTCGAAAGAAAGACCACTAGTGACCAATATCACGCAATTTAACACTTAGTAAATTGCCTGAGAAGCATCGCCGAAATTGCATCACTTGAGTAAAGAGAAAACTCCTTGTATTCGGTAACTTTTACAAATTTCAATTTAAAAATCATGGCCCTACCCCTTTCATACTTCAAAAAATAACCACTAAAAATCATGGTGGATTTCAAAGTTATCTGCTGCTTATGTTACGTTCAATAATTTTTTGTGAAAACCAGTGCAGTAGTTCCTCTTTTTCTAGACTAAAAGCACAATCCTGCAAAATTTAATTCATTGCTGCTAGTATTACTTTCCCGGTGCAACTTGGAGTACAAATTCTTGAACTGAACATTCATTCAAAGCTGCATATTACGTTATCGGTTTCTTACAATGTCTCCAAAAGTTTGAAAACAAATGTCTGGAAGAATTCAATATCATATATTCTGAGGACACCCAATTTTCTATCGATGCACGTTGCATGATAAATTTTATTTGTAATATATATTTGTCATCTCTTGTATAAAGATGTATGTTATGGACACAAGCTATTATTTTAATGTGATTAATTGAATAATTCGTTAATGACTCCCATTTTTCTTTGACCTCAATTTAACTTTTTTACGTGCAAACATAGATCATGATATCATACTCTACATCTTCAAATCAATCCCACGAATGAGTCGATTGTAAAATTTGCGCCTAGTACTTATCGAATAAGTATAATCGATAGAACCCTGCTCTGCAGTGTATTTATCGATATGCGCTTTTTATACCTTCGACCACAATGCACCATTCGACACGAAGCAGTCATATTTTCTGTTCAATGTACTTATTTCATCCTCGAGTGTCTTTGATTTGATTGATTAGATAAGTGTTTAGTCTTGGAAACCCCTCCCCAGAGTTTTACCCTGTTTTGAGTGATCCCTTGTTTTTTTTTCTAAACTAATTCAACCATTGGCGGATCCAACAAATCGGCAACATTGTTTTTCTCAATTTAAACCTATGGAAATATATCGATTCTTGGAGGGGCCAGGTGCTCCGACGAGGTTCGATTATCTGACATAGGTTCAAATGGAGGAAACCTGGTGCTGCCAAATTGCTGGATCCGCCCCTGAATTCAACACGACGACCTTCAGACTGGCAAAAATTTACTACAGTGTGCCACCATATTTAGTGTAGGCGTTTCCCCGCCGTCTCTGGTTTCACCGTTTACACTATACTTTTGAAAATTCATTGATGGCGAAGTGCCTGTTGACAGCGTTACCGTTTGCAGTTTTGAATCTCGATATTAGTTTTTTGTTTTATTTGAGTTACCCATGTTTTATTTTGTTTTCCATTTCCACACACAAGTCCTTTGCTCACTACATAATTCATTCCATTCAGTGACGAAAACACAGCTCACGCACTCTATCTTTTGATATGTTGATAAGATTTTTGATCAATGAGATCCCTCTGAGCATGCTTAAATACAGCATTTTGAGAACAGCAATTATACATCATATGATGTACGTAATGCACATGCCGCGCCCAATGCAAAGGCAAATTATTTCATCAAATTCATTTGGTAATTTGAGAGTAATTATCAGTTTATTTTCTTTTCCCAAAAATGCAAGGATTTTTTTTAAAAAAATCTTTAGACCTATAAACAATGGGTCCCTTTGTTGATATTTTTTAATCAACGCGTAAATGTAAACCTGCCTTCTTTTTCCCGCGTGACCAAGAATCCAAGAAGTGAAAGGATAAACTTGAGTAGTGCATTCTTAGTCAAAACAATTGAAATGAATTATAGAGTGAGCAGAATTGTAAACATACCACCAAAACCGAAAGGTTACGTCGCCAGGACTGACTGACCTTATTTTCAGAAATGTGCCTTTTATCGAAGAACATAAACGACTACCACTTTGTGAGTCAGGGTAAAACCTCCATTCCTGGCGTTGATGACGGAGAGGAATTCAGAATTACCGACGTAAGTCCTTGGCTTCGACTTTGTGAACAAGGAATGTTGAAGCTTACCTAATGTCATCGTGATCTCTGCTCAGTTTCCACTTTAAAGTTCCCCTGAAAGCAAAATTAAATTTGGTCAGCGCTCATTCTGAATTTCATTCGGATTCACAAGGTCAGAGTGAATATGTTACTTTTACCTTCCCCGGGCATGTATCACTATAATCAATTAAATACTAATTACTACTCATAATATCCTGGCAAATGAAAATGAATGTATACAGTATGACATTATATGCCTTCAAAAAGCTGACGAGGCAATAAGAGCGGCTCAGGGGCTGCAATCGTTGAATCAAATACATTTCTTCCGTAAATTTGTCTCTGACAACTCGCTAGAATGCTGAAAATGCAGAAGAAATGACTTGAACCATAACACAAATCCATGCGACGTTTGATTCTCAAATATCAATTGATAGAAACACGAAAAAAAGTGATTCCATCATGATAATTTTAATCTTGGTGACTCATCTTTCTTGTGAACTGCTTCACAAAACATTGCTCGACGGGGAAACGAAAAGTACGACTTGAGCGGAGAATAATATAATACATAATAAACACAAGCTACCCATTCAAAATTTAATGAGGCCTGAAAAAAGTATCGTCTGTTTTCATAATACTTAATCTTTAATCACACGTTTAACACTTGTACATAAATCAGGTAACATACTCTTATCTTCCTTCCATGTATCTGTAAATATTCATGTATTCTCTATTTGCTCACGAGGAGACAATGCGTAAAATTTCAAAAGCAGTTTAGCTTAAGAGGAATCTACTCCACCATAATTTTGCATTTCACGAAATTAATGGGTGATCTTTGGAATCAGATCGAGAAAACCGTCAATGTATTTTGAAATTAGTGGACAGCTGTCTGCTTTTGAGATGGTACCGTTCCCTCATCTAAAAAGTACACGTTGCTAAATACTTTCTTACTGATATTCCGAACAAACTTCAACTTTGACCATTTTCCAATGGTCTATTAACTTAAAAATAAATACAGGAAAATTCCAGTGACCTGGACGCATTCTCAAGTTTTAAAAAATACAATAATTAAGAATTGCTGAAGAAGCTCATTAAACAGTGCGTAAACTTAACCTAAGGAAGTCTGCAACGTGTATTCATTAGACAATGTAAATAAACGAACACGGCTTCATTCATTTTCTTGCCTAGATGTACATAATCACTCCATTTCTTTCCTCTGTGTAAATAATCATACTTCATTTATGAATGCCAAGAAGAATTGATCGAGTAAACGCCACTCTTGGTTATATAGCTGAATCTATAAAATCAGCAAGAATAGATCTTTGGGAAAACAAACAGGATTTTTAGACTTTCAAATCGGGATCACAACATAATTTTTCATTTTATTTTATAAAAAATCCATCGCACAGAAACGGAATATTTAAATATTTAAGGTGCGTCTTAACGTTGACCGCAATGTTCGTTTTTTCTAAATTTCTTCAATCCATGATGAATAATATTTATACATGTTACATGCATAGTAACGGCAACATAAAACCATTTACGAGATAAACATTTTTTTGTTGGACATGTTGTTTTTGCTACAAAAATTTTCTTAAAATTATATGAAAATAGAGTGGGTTCGTGATTCTTCACAGGAATAAGAGTTAAAACGATCCGAGAGTGGTAGTGCTTTTTTGAATTCTTCGTCGCAAAATGGTTGATCATCGTTGACGTCATTCAGATACAAAAATATTTCTACTTCACAATTTCGCAATAAATAAAAAATGGAAAAAGGTAAAAATGAATTAAAAACATATTTCCAAAAAATCCCCCGAGCTCTCCATGGAGCTAGGGGAGCCCCACAAACCATTCATGGGGTGTCTTATAATGCCTCTCTGACTCCTTCTGTCCCTTGATGAGGTCTCCACCCAAAAAAGTTCCTTTCTACACCCATGAGCATTTTAAAGATCTACTTGTAAAATACAGACCTAAATTATTTCTTGTTTTTCTTTTTTGCGTGTAAAAAATAACTCAAGTTTCATCAATTGCTTTTAGCAAAGAGGAACAGTGACATCTTGTTCAGGGAACTGGGGACAATTAACAACAACACACAAACTGTTTCTTAGTTTTTTCATTGGACTCCGTTAAGCAGAAAAGAATCAGCTACTGCCCGATTTTTGGCATTTTAATTTTTTACATGAAAACGGTCGTGCCGATTTTTTTGCGAATTTCAGTGGACTTTCTGCATAGTACGAAGCAAACTCCTCAGAATTTTCAAAGGAATCCGCACTGAAGTTCACTTGTTAAAAATTGAATTGCGCAGTTAAATTTGGCAATAGGTTTTGTGGCTTGGTTCCTCGCTGCCGAACGCGGTCCCATTGTAATACTGCAAAGTCACCTATTACTCTTAAGGTGATTCGATGGACGCCATATTTTGTGTCAGAACGGCATGCGATATATCGCATCAATTGGTTCCATTTTTTCGGCTATTCGTCATTTTTCTCCAATTTTGAGATCGCAATTCTGTTGTCAGGAGACTACAGCACTCACTTACCAATTTTAACAAAGAAATTCAACGTACTAAAGGCGTGGTTTTTTTTAGAGAGAAAATATCGCATTTGAGTGCAGTTTCGATATTAGTATCGAATGCGATGTTTTTTCTCTGAAAAAACCACGCCTCTATTACGATGCATTTTTGTGTTAAAATTGGTAAATGAGTGCTTTAGTCTCTTGACAACAGAATTGCGATCTCAAAATTGGAAAAAAATGACGAGTAGCTGAAAAAATGGAAACAATCGATGCGATATATTGCACGTCGTTCTGACACAAAATATGGCGTCCATCGAATCACTTTAAGAAAGTTTCTTTGAAGATTAGGCGCATGTGGTGTTGAGTTTTAGAACAAAGTCTGATTGACGTCACCGATCGAGAGCCGTGCTTGAAATGAATCCGAATCTCGTGACCTTTTCCACGTTTGTTTGCATCTATGTGTTTGTAATGCGTTTGAGTATGTTTAGAGCTATGTCAGCTAAGTAATCGTATGGAAGACTATTACTACGTGAGCCAAGGTAAAACTCGCATCCCGGGGGTCAACGACGCCGAGGAGTTCGAGGCGACGGATGTAAGTTGCTCGACGAAATTGCACCCGAGGAGGGCTGTTTTAGCCGTGGTCTCAGGCGCAGAAAGCTTCCCCACCCTCCGTCATTCCCAAGTGTCGAAAAATTGTGTTTCCACATAGAGCACATAGAGTCGTAATGTAAGTGGGTGAGCTGGCGCCACTTTTAAGCATTTTCCAGGTCCGAATTCCGAGACCCCTGTGTGACGCCGGGTCACTTTTTCGATACATAATCGATTGTTTGCGATACATGGGTACCCGGCCGATACATAGGAATCACCACGTATTCCATACCGCCATTTTGGATCGAACATGTATCGAAAGAGTGACTCGAACTCGGCGCACACCGGGCTCGGAACTCGTCGAGCAGAACATGGCGCCAGCTCTCCCATTTACATTACGACTCTATGTACTCTATGTGTTTCCATCGTCGGGTCGCACAGATTTAGGGATGATTTATGAAACTAGCAGCCTGACAGTTGCAATTTTGTATACGGAACAAAACTGAATGTTGCTTCAGCATTTATAAAAAAAAAATGTGGGACAAGTGTAAATTCTGATTTTACAATAGAAAAATATTCTAGGTTAACAACGTCCGCGTTTTAATGAACAAATTTAATGTTGAGTTAGCATTTTTAAATGTAAAATCGACATTCGATACTTGTCGCACATTTTTCTAACAGCATTAATGCTGAATCAACATTCAATTTTTTTTCCGTGATTTGTCCATTAGGCACAATAAGACAAAGGTGTGATTCAGCTATGTGATTGGTCGGTCTCGTGGGTCGCGGCCGCGAATCCGCTTTTTTTACGACCCACGAGACCGACCAATCACACAGCTCCATTACACCTCAGTCTTATTGTGTCCAATAGACAAATACAAAGTTTTAACAATCAGGCTGCAGTCCGGACGCCAAGTTGCCACGACTAATTTTAGCTTCGGGCTGATTTTTGAGATTGATAGACAAAGCTATAGACAAAGCAGACATAAGGAGTATGTAGCCATCCTATTGGTTGAACTAAGTGGCTCTGTTAGACTAAGGGAGAAAATGATGGACAAACTATAGGGTCTCCCGTGGGTTGCCTTTAGTTAGTCTATTTCCTTTGTCCATTGCAACCACCCGCTTACACCACTAGGATCCCTACACATCCTTTGTACATGGCGTCATCCTTGAAGTTCCTATCTGTCTGCTGGATGAATAAATTTGGTGTCCGATGGATGTCTATCGTCTCTTCTCAATCTATCAAATCCCGACCATCAAAACATAATTTTGTAACACTAATATTGACTCATAAAGTATAAGCTTCTCCCGTATGAGACGATCCTATGAAACCATGCTAAGACAGTCTGCTCGAATCAATGCTCACTCTCCATGGTGGCGAAACTGTTCAAAACGAGTGTGTGACTTCACCGTGAGTTGTTTCATCGATTTAAAAAAAGGAGAGAGAGGAGAAAATGAGGGTTGGGGGATGATCAATTCCCAGCGCAAAAAACAATGAGCAAAAAAAGAGAGAAAGTATCAAAACCACCAAGACTATAGAGCACCCAGTTGAATGATTTCTTAGTTGGATGGTATCATGACTGGATATAGTGACGTTCGGAATGTTGTCTCATGAATGATGAGATTTCAGTAGTTAATTGGACACTAGGATAATTTCTGACTGACTCCGTGAAAAAGAAATGAAATCTTGTTAGAAACAACAAAGCTCACGGCTAATTCAACTGATCCTGATTTTCCTTTCCTCAGTCACAATAAAAATCGCCGCACAGTTGAAAGGCTAGGTTTCATTTATTTTTTTCGTCCGAAAGTTTCCTTATTTTTCTGGATATCTTCCTTTAAGAGAGAGAGAGCTGGTCTTCTTCAAAAAGTTTAGCATACGTTTTCAAACAGTTTCATAAATTTGGAGGGTGAGTATGATTGTCAACGTCAAGGTCATTATCAACCGAGATTTGTTCCGTGTACTGTCGCAATAGAATGAAAACATTAGGTGCGTGTTGGCTTTCTGTTGTAGTCAAGTGGTTATAGATTAGTAGGTACTAGGACATTGCTGGCTGTTTCATGATGCCGCGGGGCAATTTTTTGCAATGAACAATAAAAAAGGCAGGAAAAAAGTGGTTATAGTTTCTCAACGCTTAACACGAATAATAATCAGGTCCATCGTGCTTAGCTTTCAAGCGCGCAGTGGATTGTATTTCATTGCATTTTTTTTCAGGTTAACAGGCTGCTGACTCATTTTGCAAATTAAACACTATCTCTGTTTCCTTTAATATTTTCATGCTTCCTGAAATCGATAAATGTTCTTGCCGACTGCTTTTTCATTCTTTAATCTCTATTCTTTGCCATATGTCTTTTGTTTACCTTCATCAAAATCGTTCGACTAGATTATTTTTTGCGATATGTTCTTTGAGTATTCTGCTCAGTAAATGATTTCAAAATCTAAAATGATAAATTTCTACCCTGAGACAGTGATATGAGTATGATAATCACTAACAGATTTTGAGGCAGTGAATATCGTAACTCTAATCGTATTTACCAGAAGCATGGTAAATTCCGCCAGATGCCTGGTTATCCTTACTCTCCAATTTCACTATGACAAAAATCAAGCATACTCAGAGCAGAATTAAGTAATACTTCTGGTAGAAGGCTTACTCCTGGTAAAAATTGGCAGTAGAATGTGTGTTCCAAAATACTATAGACCTAAAGCCGGCTGTAAGATTTCCAATAGCTTCTGTTGCCGGCTGTACAATTTCTTATAGTCGTTCTTATAGCCGATGGCCATTAAGCAACAGCCAGACGATAAGTTTATGCTAAACGTTACTAAATACGGATACCAGGACTTAATTAGTTTTTGGACTACCGCTCTCTTTTTGTGCCGTAGTATCTTGATTTATTTTGCGAGGAGAGCTCCGTACTTTTGAAGGATGCCTGTCATTCTTAATATGCTGGAGCGCCTTCAATTCCGTATGATACTTTGCAATACCTCTGGTGTGAAATAGTTGCTTCAGACGCCGCGGCACGCTGCGGCGCGGCGGGCGGGCAGAGAGCACGAAACGCGCATTAGCGCCTACAAACCTAACAGGGATACTTCACGCATTGCGCAATGCGTGAAGTATCCCTGTTAGGTTTGTAGGCGCCAATGCGTCGCCGCTCCGCTTTGTGTTAGGATCTAATATTTAATCTCGCGGAGTCAGCGTTTTTAAACTCATGATTTTGAAATTTTTGCACACTCTGTATGGACTATTCTCATTTTAATTGATAAAAAAAATGTTTTAAAGGAAAATATAATGTGTGTTTTGTAAATATTAAGGTAGTTCCGTATCAAACTTAATGATTTCCAAAGCACACGAATTTCTACACAATTTCTTATTGCCTTTTATAGCCAATGGCGATAAAGTGTAAAGCCCGGCGATAGGAACTATAGCCCGACTGTATACTTTTTTATAGCTTCGTATAGCCTGGATATATGATTTGCTCCGCTTTCTACAGCCAGCAATATGATTTTCAATAGCCTTCTTTAGTCGGCTATCAGAATTCCTATGGTATTTTGAAACGCAGCTCCTATCGCCAATTTTTACCGGGGACTTTTTTTCTAGTTTAATGAACTCGGAAGTCCAAAAAAAAAAAGACTTGTCAGAAGATCGGCAGTGTCTATGTTACGCTACCTCATAGATTATTCATTTTCTAGAACTGAAATTTGTAACTAATCCAACGGATCAATAGATATTCTAGTAGGGTTATATTTTTACATATTCCGTGCATCAAAGCCGTGCATATTAATGAGACTATCTTCTGTTTCTGTCATCATAAGCGTAATGTGACTTGCGATGGTCGGATCATCCAAGGTATGTACCAAAGAGTGGTACAAGACACTGATGAATGTTTATGTGATCGATTTCACCATTTAAAAAGTTACTAATAGATTATAGGGATTTAGAGGTTTTCAGCATAGTATGGACGATTTTGATACTAGTCATTAGATATTGACGTTCCGTTTTCAGGTTTCAAGTTTCCTTTCACGAGAGGCTTTGCCTTTTATTTCTATGAGTCTATTGGTTTAAAAGGCTTGGCTGTTTCATGTCTTCTTATGTTCGACCAGTCTCGCTCTTAATTTTTTGTGCTCAGCAAAAGTGAAAATATGTGAAATTATAGATGACATGCACAGAAAATGCGCCAAAGTTTTCTCCTGATCACTTACAGGACCGCAAAGAAGAAAATCAATGATAATGACTCCTAGACTATACACGCTCTAGTAGCCATTACAAGTTGTTCTTAACATTTAATTTCAATGATACAGTTTTGGAATATATGAATATGTTTTCACTTTTGCTTCCCCTGGCTCTTTTTTACTGCTTTTTCACTCTGATACATAATTAAAAGAGGATAGTACTCGAGACTTAACATGTACCTTCTGCAAATCTAAATGTAACAAAGAGGCCTATACTTTGGAGACTGAGAAGAGGGGTAAAAAGTGTTGCGACTCCGATTAACAAAGTTCACGTGTTGCCCTCATCTGCCTCATCATGCCCTCTTTAAAAATCATCGAGGGACGGAGTCAACTTGTCTCGAGTGTTATCCTCAAAGTATTGTGGACTTGTCTAAACATGGATCCGGATTCTATTACACTTATGAATGTGATGTATCCTTAATACGCTTTGATCTTGGCTTGAGAGCTTGCTCACTCCGAGTCTTTTAAGCCTGCATTGTGCAACCCCTTGAATGCTACGTCCACGGTATGAAACTATACAAATATGCACCTCAATTACTACCGAGGTTGAAGATTATTTTATCACAAATATGCATATAATATTATTATTTTGACAGGTGGGGATTACAAAAAAGTTAATAATTCCTCGTTTTTGAGGCAAGCCAAGTTTTACTTGCGGGATAAACAATGAGTAAAAAGATCAAGACAAGTCCTCAATCGCCTCATGCTTTTATCAACTGCTTATGTTCTACCCTTCCATCTTTGCTTTCTGAGGACGCGCTAATCTTATTCTGCTATCATGCATCGCTTTTCTAATTCACCGTTTCTTTTCTTCTTCTGACGCAGAGATGTGCTTTTTGTCAAATAACATCTATGACTATTACAATGTCTCACAAGGTAAAATTACCATTCCCGGTATTGATGACGCAGAAGAATTCCAACTTTGCGACGTAAGTGATAACACAATTCCACGGAATTTAGCACCTGGGAGAAAAAGTCTCAGTTCCCTATGTGTACAACTCCTCCGCAGATTCATGTCATGACATCATACTTCTGATGAATAATCTGCATGTTTTCATGTTTTCCAAATACTTCAATTTTCCTGTTTCCCCCATTCAGAGGCTCCATTCCAGATCCTCCTGCCTATAACACTCTTCAATACTTGTGGGCAAATTCTTTCATTTTAAAGAAAAAATAAGGTGAAAGAGAATCAACAACAACGCAGAGTTACCTCCAGGATGAACCACGCAAAGTAACTAAAATAATGATACTAAGTTTAGAGTACTTAGTACCCTGGCTTTGAGACTTCGTTCAACTACAAAGAGAATTGTCAAATCATTTCTATGTTATTTGCAGTATTTCTATTGGATCACTTCCTCACCTTTGATTGCTCATGCTTACGTCTGCAATGGGCCGTTCTAGTATTACGTAAGCTACTCCAGCGTGAGAGAGGGGGCTTAAGCTTGTCATACGGAGTCCTATTGGGGTGGGGGGAGGGGTAAAGCCAAGTCCTACGTAAGCCTACTATTTTTTTTTTTTTCAAAGAAAAAAGTTTATATTTCTCAATAAAAATAATTTGTATAGATTTATCAGGCTTTCTCCGTTATTCTCTGGAGACTTATGAGGAAAAGGGGGGGGGGGGGAGTCCACGTTAGTCTCAAAATGGGAGGGGGCGGGAAGTTATCTTTCAAACGTACGTTACAAGAGGGAGGGTGTCAAAAAATCGACAAAAATGCTTCACGTAAAACACAAACGGCCCCTTAAAGACGCAAAAAGTTTGACTTCACAATATGAAAGTCGATGAAAAGTCTCACGTTCAAAAAATCGCCTTCGTTAATTTATCCTATCCTGGTTATGTTGCCTTCTAAAAAAAGTCCAGAACTAGATCCTTGAAGGACAGCATGCTTAAAGTGAATCCTATTCCTATACAATGTATGTTCTTAACATTTACTGTGATATGGGAGTAATATCGAATAAACAAATTGAAAACAATCCTGGCAAACATTGGTGAACATCTTCATAAGTTTCATTCCTGTCCTTTTGACAAATTGAAGTAAATTATTTTTCATTATAAATTTATTATTGTACGCACAGAATGGGAATAAGTGCCTCCTGATATATCAACATGCACTTATCCTCGTATTCTTCTGCATATCTACTGTGTTACGAGGTAAAAGTAAAAAAACTTATTTCTTACTTTGACCGCTTCTTGAGCTTGAATTTTTTCTGCGCGAATGTATCTTCGCAAATCGTTGTAACACGCCTTTAAAGTGTTTTACATGACACTGCAATATGATCTTAAAATAGCACAATGCTTTTGCCTCTTATGCTTTAGCTTTGGATTAAAAATTGCTTCTAGATTTAACTTGCTATAGTAATAGTTAAAATAATTTTGGAGAATTGTACCACTATTTTCCGCCAAAATTCTCAAGTATAATTACCTTAGAATTTCAATGGGACGAATTACTTTTAGGACTAGTAAAATTTTTCCACCCTGTAAATATATGTGTCCAACCTCACTGTTATTTTGATTTTTGAAGTGAGGTAAGTTTCCAGTCTTTTTTAACTTCATTCATTCTTCATGTTCTTTTGTTTTTACCAGTTTTTTCTTTTTCCTCTACATAACTTTCACGCGTTAACTTATCGTCAAATTATTTTTTCTTTTGTCGATTCTAACATTTTTTTTCATGGTTATGTTTACTGAATCATGACTGCTCAACTTGATTTTGAATATGATAATTACTTGAAATACTATTCCTACAATTTTATATCTTCTCTCAATAAAGAATTTATGATTAACAGTAAATTAAATACATTCTCCATGTCTACCAGGTTGTGGTAAAATTGTCCTTTCACTACCTTTTAAGCGAAATGGTTTTGGCTTTTGACTCAAAAGAAGCTGAATACCAGATGTAAATAAAAACTTATTAAAAATAAAATCTTCCTTGTAACTTTCTTATTTTAGATATAGAAATGAAAAAAGTTAATAACGGACTCTTGGTATAAAATTCAAGATAGTTTTTGAAGTGTAATCGAAAACAACTTATCAAGCATATGCAAGCATTTTTAAGGGGAAAATAAATAACTTTTGAATTTAACGATTTTTTTCAATGATCCTAAATCCTGGATATTTAATATAAATGACCGTAATTACGATTTCCATTCACAAAGGAAAGATGACAGATTAGTTTTTTTCAGAAAAATAAGGCAGTAATTACTTTTAGATTAAACTTATTTCAAGTTATTTTATACCTAACGTAAGTTTTTGTTTTTGCAACCGTAGCAAGCCTTCGACGTCCTAGGTTTCTCTCAACAAGAAAAGGATGAAATCTACAAAATCACAGCCGCCGTCATGCACATGGGTGGAATGAAGTTCAAACAGAGGGGTCGAGAAGAACAGGCTGAACCCGACGGCACAGAGGTGAGATACAATCCATCGTTCTGGCTCTCTTTATGTTGTTACAAATGGTGAAATACACAATTTCATAGAAGCACTTCGTCAAATTTCAGGGAAAACCGTAGGCTTCATGTGATGTGTAAGACCTCAAGTTCTCAGGGAAAATTTATTGTATCAGATTGTGTGGGACCAAATGCACAACTGCGGACCTATTTAGAGGTCAAATCAGATATGTTTTGATCGCGAAATTTTCAGAGCTCTTTTAAAAATATCTTTACCGACACCTACTAAAACATGAAGACCAGAAAAAAAACTCCTCTCGAGAAAAAATGGGTACACATAACTAGACTGTAAAATTAAATTTTGTACACTTATAAAAGGCAGTAAATTCTTTCATGTAACTGTCACTGACAGTAAATAACATGTGTTTCGTGAAACCTCGTCCTAAGCTTTTTTTGGTGTACAACAAATCGAAAATCAACCTTCAACTTTGACGGTCTTAAGTTATATGCAGTGCAGAGTGTTTGATCTAAGAATGATAACGCCTTCATGCTAATCTACAAATCAAACTGTAAACACTATCTTAAAAGCATGCCGCTTAACGTGTGATATATATTTGAATGCATTAAGAACGTACGAATAAAGATATATATTCATCAAATGCTAGACAATTTGGCGATTCAATTATTAAAACTGCACGAGATGTACATCTATAAAATTGAAAGGTCCTGATTAGATTTGTACTCAATCTCTATAGTAACTATGTTGAAAATACTGTAAAAGTCTATTCATTACTTATATCAACAGCTCTCCATTCCAGTGCTAATATCATAAACTTCCCTCTCTCTAATCCTCTTTTCCTCTATTTCAGGAGGGTGAGCGAGTAGCAACTCTGTTGGGTATCGATTGTCAAGATTTGTACAAGAACTTGACGAAACCCAGGATCAAGGTCGGTAACGAGTTCGTCACACAAGGACGTAACGTCTCTCAGGTGAGCTACGGAACATGTACAATTTTTTATACTTAAAGAGGTGATCGTAAATTGCATGACATTATAAATAAGCATCACAAGTGCAAAATGCACACTTTAATATCTTAGTTAGGAGATGAAGGACGGTAATTTTTGGCACAAAAATCCAAGATTTAGGTTGCCATGCTTTTATATCATATAGAGACTGTCACGATAACGTTTTATGTGCGTTTAACCATGTAGTTTAGGCACCAAAATGTAGTGAATCCTATACAGCCAGAATAGAGCCTGACAAAGAAACAATTGCCAGATAGCGGCCTATTGATTTTTTTTTTTTTGGGGGGGGGGGGAATCTCCTCGGATGTCTCACAGAAAAAGTCCCCAAGATTTGGAGGTGAGGGAAGACAGTTTTTAGACCAAGTTCCTAGACACGCATAAATGTTAGTTTACTTTTCTACTCTGGCATTTAAGTCTCCAAAATTTTCTTAAGTCACGTGTTTAGTATCGTGGTCCAATACATCTCATGCTGTTCACGTATAGTCAGTATTTATTTTTGTTTCACAAATCAAAATGAGGTAAAATCAGATGTTCTGAAAATTCTTGAAAACGTATTGATGATGATGACTCAATTCCTAAGAATAGAATAATTGTCTTGTTGGGAAATTGGTGTGCAAATAATGATTTGAGACGTGTGATCTCATCATAATCTGGATAAATTTGATGAATAAAAGGAATATCATTAAATTCAGAAATGGGAATCATATCTCTCTTCCATTTTTGTTGTTCTTTAAACGATGAACGTGATTTTTTCAACTTCTCCTTTGATTTCTAGGTATCATACTCAGTAGGTGCTATGTCAAAGGGTATGTTTGACAGACTGTTCAAATATTTAGTAAAAAAATGTAACGAAACCTTGGACACAAAACAAAAAAGACAGCACTTCATTGGTGTACTGGATATTGCTGGTTTTGAAATTTTCGACGTAAGTATTTTCTAAAGATATATAAAAAAAATTCTTGAATTTAAGCAATCGTTAAATATAAAGACATCATAAATTTTCATACATACTGATGTATGTCAAAGATCACTGAAATATTTCATGAAAGAGAAACGTTAAGAGAAACTTCTTCATTGAAAAAATTTTACAAAAGTCAACAGATATTAAGAGAACTGACCCAAAGTTTAAAAGTAAGCTGATCATAATGATGCAAGTAACATTAAAAGTATAAATAATTAAGAGATGAAGCAAACATCATTGGATTGATTGTGCAAAATAAAATATCACGTGAAATATTCAAAATTCAAATGAATACAATGATGAAATGAGATGTCGGTGCAAATGGCCCAGATTCATTCCCTTATCATTTCAACAAACTTTAAAACAAGAGTACCTACTTTATATCTGTGGCGAATTGAACCTCTTTAGATATATTGACATAAAAAAAAATTTGAGGAATGGAAGATTTGAAGAAAGATAAAATCGCTTAATTTTGTCTTAACTCATGATTTCATTTAGATCGGAAAAATTTATCCTGAAGAACGGTAAAAAATCGTGAAAAAAGTAGTTCGAAGTAATGTAGGTACTTAGTGAATTATGTCAGTTCCCTATCGGCTTATCTTTGTCATGAAAATCCTCATCAGATATGCATATGTCGGATTATGGATAAATACTATAAGAAACGTTCTGGAAAAATTCAACTTCATAATCTAGATACAGAAAATAAAAATAATATTTTCAATTTAAATAGAAATGAGTTTCACGAGAAAGAACCAAATCTTGCCGAGTAAATACATATACAAAAAAGGCTTTGAAGTCATTTTCTTCAATAATACCCTATCTATGTAAACAATGCATTTCAAGAAGAATGAACTTGCGGATTAAATATCTTATCGGCTTCGTTTATTTTTAGGTTTATTTTTATTTCATGGCGCGAAAAAGCAAGATACTTGTCAAACTCAAAATCGTCCAAAATTCTTATTTTTCATGCGACTTGTTTCCTTTCTGTTAGTTTAACCATAGGATTCAATCTCAGTCATTTTATCAAATTCTATAAAATAGAATTATTATACTGATTCTTCGATTGAGACGAGTTACTCGTTTACTTTCCCAATCAATATTCCACTTCCGAGATAGGTAGGTACTACTTAGGATTTTATCCTCTTGAAATATTTCATTCCTCTCTTTCATAACGGATCATAAAGCTTCAAAATAAGCATCAATTTTTCTTTCGTCATACGCCATCAACTGATCTTACTCAGATTACCAATTAAAATCACTTCATAGACTTTCAGAGTCTAAGGAAAGACATATTCCTCATTCTCTATCCCATTCAAAGTTCCAAGATTATGAATAGAAAGTAAAATTGGCATATGATCTTTATGGAACAATATCTGAAAGAAAAATTGAAGGCAAATGAATACATGTCGTGTCTTAAAAGTACGTTCACACCTAGGATATTTTCACCTCACAGTATCTGCTCCAGGTACTTTTTATGGTGAATAATTGATGCAACCTCATTCATCATCTTGTAAAAATTAATTAATTAATTGAAGAACTGAATCCTTTATACAATTAAAAGAAAAAAACTGGAGATCAAGAGTAATAGTTATTCCAGACCATAAATATGCATTTGGGTTTTTAGATCACAGCTACAGGATATATATGTATGCTCCATTATTTTAAGAAGAAAGCCTATTTCGATTATGATTTTCTTTTTTCGATTTAAAGGGATTCAATTGTAAATGAGTTCCTTATTCTTTTTCTAAAGCAATAGAATTGCCTCACATTTTTTTTAAGAAGCTAGTCCCCGATGTGAACGTGCTTGTAGGGCACTTTACGTCTATGATGTTAATAATGTTCTCATTCTTCTTCTTCTTAGAGTACCTATCCTGAAATGAAAAAAACGCTTACCTAAAGAGATATTTTCTAGATTATACGGTGCGACAATTACTCTTACCACCAAAAACTTAACATACTGCATACTCTCACCACAGCTATTTAAATACGCGGTACATGAATCGATAACACAAAGAACTTTACAGAAACTGTCAATTTTGACAATTCATAAAAAGACAGTGCGACAGGTTTGACGATAGGAGAACACTATCAAAACTGAAGACTTACATTTCTGGCTACAGAGACGAGACATTATTGATCAGCAATGTCGAACTAGAAATAGAAAATAAACCTTAACTTGAGTAGAATCGTGCTGATAAAGCTTTATATGTGTTTATTTAATCGTAATTACTTAGTAATTGTCTATGTTACACAGCTTAATAACCTGTTTCATGTTATGCTTCCAACTACTTGATGCCATCCGAAGAAACTAAGCTTATAGAGCGTACATGTTCCCATTTCCTGGATAAAAATGAATTGCTTATCCGCTAGTAGCAAAATACTAGTTCTAAAAAAAATTATTATCAATGTCACCAGCGAATTCAGATGGGCTCAGAGTCATGACACAATTTGTTCAAGTCCATACGTACCTAATGATTATGAAATAAATTACTGACTAATGAATAAGTCAGTGGCGTGGCGTGCTTTGCGATGTATCGATAGATTTGTCATTTAAATCTATGGAAAAAGATCGATTATCAATGATAATCGATTCTTTACTACAGCTTCAAATGGAGAAATATCGATAATCGAACCTTCGCGCCACGCCACTGGTATGGGTACAGCGATGACCGACCGTTTAACTTATAACTAGCTACCTATCTATCTAACTAAATAAGTAAGTAGCTAACTAACTAACTAAATAAATAGCTAACGTATACGCAACTAAATTGATTCGAAAAGCTTTCAGTGTAATTCTACGCGAAATATATTGACTGAATAATTATATGAATAACTGACCACTGAATAATTGTATAATTTTACTTACGTTTGATTTGATCGCAATTTAAGATCAAGTACTGGAAAGCTTTTAGAATCAATCTGTAACTTACGACAATCGTTAAACTATATATAGTGCATTAATTACATGTTTACTTCTTAGTGTATTTAGTGCTTCTCTAATTATTGTTTTCGGTCGGTTTTTTCCAATCAACAAGTACATTTGAGTGAGACGCATGGAATATTGCCATTGCGAATATTGTCTCCTTCTCAATTGATTTCATCGCCTGTTGATTAGAAAGAATAGACTAAATGTCAATGTTCACCTACTTGTCATCGTCTGCTTTCTGTGACGTCTAACGCTTCTTTATACATGTGCGTAGTACAACGGTTTCGAACAATTGTGTATCAACTTCACCAACGAGAAGTTGCAACAGTTCTTTAACCATCACATGTTTGTACTCGAGCAAGAAGAGTACAAGAAAGAGGGTATTGTTTGGGCTTTCATTGATTTCGGAATGGATCTTCTAGCTTGTATCGATCTTATTGAAAAGGTACACAATCATGGATTATCGGCAAGCCAGATTTTTGCACCCCCTCTGTGAATGCCTCCAAAGTCTTGGTATGGGAGTCTTACTGAAAAACTCCGTGAAAAAAATGAAACTCAGCCCGGGGACCGAATGGAACCGGTATTCAGACACACAAATTATAAAGCCCCTTGCCACGATCTATTAATACAAATTATTCACAATTCTCTAGAGTTGCCTACCAGAATCATTACAGGCCAAAACACATTGATATCAGGTTTTCAAATCAAATCTTCCATCTTCTCAATTCAATATTTTGATGAAGTGTTATTCCAAAATAAAAGAAAACATTCAAATTCTTTTTAACTAATCAACTTTATCAATGGGTAAATGATTAGAATTGAAAATAATTCATTCCGAATGTTTTGGATTTTTTAAGTTATTTTAATTGTATAAATCCCAACAAATTTTTTTCATCGATCAAAACCAACTTTGTGTCTCTTTTTTCGCTACCGTAAAGTCCAACAGGTAACGAAAGACAGAATCATCTATTCGGTCCCACCTGAGGTGGAAACAGGGCAATTTCTGTGTACCCGTCATACGTGTGCGTAGTTTTTAGCTTTTTGTGTCGTATTGCTTGGGTTGAAAATTTTTGTGTCGTCTGCTTAAATTCCTTTGCGACGTCATTCTTTGTTGACCCCGCTCCATTGTTTGCGATATGCATGTATGTGATGTCCTCAGCACGAATCTCGGACACCTTGAAATTCACCCCTCTTGAACGTAGGTACACCTATACACCTGCACACCTGCACACTTTCCCTCTCACCAACACCCTCACGTAACACCGGATACCTACCGGAGGATACCGGATACTACTCCAGAATACTGAGACCACCAAATTTTTAGTGTAACCTTTGATTTTATAATTCATTTGTTTTTTTGTATGGATGCTTGCTCAAATCTCCAAATTCTTGTTTAAACTTGTTTATAGAAAACTGAAAAAACTTGATATATTTCTACAGTTACTTTTCAAATTCTTAGTGGAGCTTTGCTGATAAAATGTTTTTCTCTCATTTTTATTTCGCCACCCTTAATCCTACAAATACAATTAGCTTTACACCACTTTATTGGGATAGCATACAACTCTCTTTATACCTAGCTTTGAGACGTGAGGTTTTTAGTTTGAACGTTTAAAGTAGTCTCATAAGCGCACAAACTTTAAACTTGAGACATGAAGAAACTTTAGTGTTTGTTTTTCAAGATTAATCTACGTTAAATTCAGATTTACTTTGTGACTTATCGTGGTGTTTTGATTCTTTAATAACTCTAGTGAATTGTTTTACTTGATTCCCCTTCACTCGCGCCGGAGACTTTCTCTCCGAGCGTGATAAAAGGCTTTAAACAGTCTTTAAGAGGCAATTTAAGACGATTGTTGGAGATTGAGCAAGCATCATTTGACAATGAGCATTGCATTTTCGACTGTTTTGTAATTCGAGCACGTTTACAGTACAACGGATTTGAACAACTTTGTATTAACTTCACCAACGAAAAATTGCAACAATTCTTTAACCATCATATGTTCGTTTTGGAACAAGAAGAGTACACCAGAGAAGGAATCGAATGGGCTTTTATTGATTTTGGAATGGACTTAGCCGCGTGTATTGAGTTAATCGAAAAGGTGTCTTTTTCATATATTTTCATTCAAAGCGTATCATCGCTGATATAATAGCGTGTTCCTCTGTTTTACTTCTTCACTATACAGCCACTGAAAGACATCAGGCTGCATTTTGTGTTCACATTTTATCCTCCTATCATTCATGTGTTCTAATTCTTTTTTCTTTCCACTCCCCACTGTCATTGGTTCAATCTCAAGTAAAGCATGTCGATTTACACCCGTCTTGTTTCCAAGTTTGTTGTTTGTTGATAGGGAGATATTCATAAAAAAATTTCTCCACCAGAAGAAAAATTATGTTTATAATTAAATAAAAATTCACTTCTTAGTATAAATGCAATACTACTTGAACGGAAATTAAACATTTATAGTTAGTGTCTCATTAAGCGCCAATCGAGTAACGTAAATGCCCGACATTCAATACGGCTCCATGGATTTCCGTATTGCATATTGCAAATACAAGAAATGAAGGCGCTCTAATTCTCCTTTCCTCGCGCTCTCAACGCATCATCTTAACTGCAACCACATATTAATTTGGGGTGCCATTCCCATAAGGAGCAACAAAC
The DNA here is from genome assembly GCF_918797505.1 of Bemisia tabaci. Classification (NCBI taxonomy): domain Eukaryota; kingdom Metazoa; phylum Arthropoda; class Insecta; order Hemiptera; family Aleyrodidae; genus Bemisia; species Bemisia tabaci. The sequence continues at coordinate 53,663,849 of NC_092793.1, forward strand.
TATAAAACTAGATAGTTGTATGTAGAGGATGAATCTCTTGATTTGCCAAATTCAAGACGACACAGCCGCACGAAGTGTAATTTTTGACATGTTTTCGGTGAGCTTGGACGAATGTCGGTGACTTTTTGACCCAACACCACAAAAAGTGGCCACAGTTTGGAATAACTCGATTTTTTTGTTGGAATGCTATTTCGGAAACAGTCCAACGGTTTTGAGCAGTTGTGCATCAACTTCACCAACGAAAAACTGCAACAGTTCTTTAACCACCACATGTTCGTTCTCGAACAAGAGGAATACAAACGGGAGGGCATTGAGTGGACTTTCATTGATTTTGGAATGGATTTGCAAACGTGTATTGATTTAATTGAGAAGGTAGTTCAGTCTTCCTGCTAGATGCACGGCATTTCCGCAGGCTGCATCTAATCATCTTCGAGAGTGGTTTGAGGCAGAAACCCGTGTCACACTATCAAAATACTCCATGAAAATTTCAAGTGGTGTGATTGGTCCAAGCCATCGAATAAGCCAATCACAACACCTTAGAAGGCTAGCTTTGATAGTGTGACACAGGCTAGAGACCTTAACAAGTTACCTTGCACGTCCTCGTCCTTAATGAGGAATTGGAAGGTATGATTACAAAAGAAAAAAAGAAGAAGAAAAACTCATTTACAAAAAACCGATGTTTGAGAAAATCGTGTGAATTTCTCTTTCTGACAAAATATATTGTGCGAAAAATTGAGGGGGACTTGTTTTTAATTATTGCTTATTTTCTTTAAAAAAAAAAAAAAAAAAAAAAATTTAGGAATTCGCTTACACGAATTTGGAAGTCCCGCCTGACTGATTTCAGTAAATCACTTCAAAAATACAAATTTAGCGTTTAACATCGGTGAAAATAATACAATACATAAAAAATCGTTACCTCATATTAAAACAACTTTTCTCCAAAAAAAATTATTAAACGTTTTCGTCTCCATGATATTTTGAGAAGAAATGTTGATGATGACGATGAATCAATATCTTAAGTGAAAGAGAGTGATTTAAAGTCATATTTTCCTAAAAATTTGCGGAAACTTTTGACAAAAGACCATGATATTTTGATGACCGCCTTATTAGAAAACATTTTTTTTCTCGGGGTGAGACTATATTTTTTTAAATATTATTTTTAACAATATCCTTCAAAGTAAAGACACGATTTAGACTCAAATTTTCCTCAGTAGAAAACAAAGGTTTGCCTTTCTTTTCGGTAAATTTACAGGGCAAAAGGTTAAAAGAAACGTCTGCCTCAAACCACAGGTCCGAGGATAAGCGTTCACAAAATTTAATGCAACGAAAATAATTAAGTCGTAACAAATTCACAAATATCACTAAACATGCACTGCTCATTACCTCATACTTCACTGTTTTAATTTACTTATTATTATTTTTCTGTTTCATTGATTGATTTTTCTCTTCTAATGTATTCACAACCACACATTGTATTGACGATGGCGTGAAATAAACTGCGCATTCCTGAATTTCGAGTATTCGTATTTATGATAAGTTTAGGTTTGCTTGTATTTGAGGAGGTTTATAGATATTGCTTGGATTTTATTATCACTATCAAAGAGAAAATTAAATAATATACTGTAAAAAATTACATAAAAAATAAGCAGCCTTGAAAATCTTTTGAAACGTTGATTGAAATTTGACTTGTCATGAATAGGAATACTTACTAACTCACTTATTGAAATAAATACTTCCTTTAATCCAGAATGAAATGACAAATTGAGACTCGTGGTCATTGAAAAGTGTAAAGAAAAAAAATGTAAAAAAAGGAAATTGTACACGACCAGGAGTATTGTTAATTATTTTGAAATGCGATCCTTTTTCTACAATTTATGCCTGATAATTTGTGTGTATTTGTTTTAACACTCGTGAATCTTTCCTCCCCTCTCCTTAATGACCCTTCCAAAACCGTCCTTCTGAAATCCTTACATTCCTTGGAAACCCCCGCCTCTCACCTGAATACAGATGAATAGCTTCGAACAACTTTGCATAAATTTTACCAACGAAAAACTTCAGCAATACTTCAACCATTTCATGTTTGTTCTCGAACAAGAAGAATACGAAAGAGAGGGAATTCTTTGGTCCTTCATAGATTTTGGTTTGGATCTCCAAGCTTGTATAAACTTAATAGAAAAGGTATTTTTTTCTCGTTTCGTAACCTATGCAGCTATTTGACGATTTGTAAAAAGCAAAGACGCTATTTAAATTTGTTGCCGAATGAAGTATATTTAACAAAAAGAAGATGAATATATTTGCGACTTGAGCTCCTCCCTCTAAAAATATATTTGTTTTTCCTGCGTGGTGTTCACCACATTGTTTTTACCAACAGTAGTATCAATGCGTATCTTGTACGGGTTAGACTATCGGTCGCTTGCTTGCCTACTCTTATAGTACCTTATGATACTTTTGTGGCCAAGAAATCTGCTGCACCCTTAGACACTGCAAGAATCCTCAGGGAAGTCTTCAGCTAAATAAAGTATACAGATAAAGATCTAAAATGGAAATAATTATAGTAGCCCGATGTATTTATGAAATGAATCATACAAAACAGCAGAGTCAAGGCCAGATAAAACATGTTTTAAAAATGAACACATAATTTTCTGTTTCGGACAACTGGGAAAAAGGGATGGTCAAAGTAATAATACGTACTATAAAACATGGCTATTTTTAAGAGAAGCTGTAGGTGTCTAATATAAATTGAAAATCTGTAGAATCTGTATTTATTGTAGGATTTGAAAATGAATACGTCCTCAAATACATGCGAAGAGTAGAAAATTAAACCCCGATTACATCTACCGAACTGTGCTGTGGTAGTTACTAAAGTATTCAGTTGGAAGGTCCGAACTGATTTCGGCATGATTTTGCGCTACCCCTGCATGTTTTCAGGCGTTTGCCACTCTAGACTGAAAGCTTCGATAACTGCTACTGTCGGTCCCTCCGACTGAAACTTCCTCACCAAGAGTCACGGTTTAGTAGATTTAACCATACATTTATTATTACCATCAGCCGTGCTTCACTCTTTGAGGCAGGTGGTATTCCGTTTCTCTCCAGGGTACTTTGCTTCGTATTATAATCAGATGAGAATTGCCTGCTTGGATATTTTGCTCAAGGGCTCAAGCTTGTGATATTCAAGTGCTTTGTATCGTAAGTATTATAGGCTTGATGACATCTGCTTGAGAGTATTTACCTGGTTGAAGTAGACCTTTGCTCTCCGTAGGTAATGCAACCCATCAATTCATGAACCTCACCTCCGGCAGGCTATCACACAACTCACTATGGCCGTATATTAGTTCTTGCTTGAGATTTTCCTACAATGATGAAAACATCAGTCATTTAAATTGATGGATTTCCCCTGATTTTTAACATAGTATCACACGCTCAAACAAAAATCCTCTTCAAGTCAAAACCAGAAATATAATCATATCAGAGGGTACTTTTCGTCTCATAATTAACGCGGAAAAGTCCGTATAAAAGTAGTCACGGTCGGAAAAGTATTGTATTAAAGTGTGTATGCTTCTGAATCTGAATTACATAAAGTTCAAGTTAAAAGTTCATTAACACGTTCAATAATAAGTTCAATGAATCGTTGAATTTCAAGAATGCATATAATGAGTTCCAAAATTTACTTGAGGATAAAGCTAGCTTCTTGTCGGTTCTGAAGAAACAATTTCAAGCTAACGTGGCGCCATTATACCATAAGTTAAATCCTGTCCACTCCCTTTCCAATCACCCGCACTTTTCCTCCTACCATTCTGTTTATCCATCAAACATGTTCGAGTGCTGCTTTGCATTTTGATCCGCTACTTCATTTCAATATGCTATCGCAATTTTTTTTCTTCTTTAATTTTTTTTTATTTTGGCTTTGAGATTTTTTGAATTACAACATTTCAATAATTAAAGTGTATTTTTAAGTACAGCCTCATTCAAGTTAAAATTTGCCTGGCTTCTGATATAGGCGCATGGCAAATGCAAAAAAAACCGAAATCATTTCATTTCTCAAATATTGAGGAAAGCCGCATAATTACCTACATACAAATAATAATATGGGTACATGATTTCTTTCTCAAATTGCATATTTTGCACGTCCTGTGTTATGTGAGAATACAGAGTTAGCTATTGAAATTTAACTTTTTTTGAGGCTGTATTCTTTTGTGCTTCTTTTTCACTGAAATAAAAATGTAATTTTGAAAAATGGCAGCAGCATTGAAATGAGCAATTAAACTTAAACATATAGATTTATTTCTCATACAACACAAATTGAGCAAGAACAGCGAAGTGCACAATTAAAATAAATCCTGTTTCAGAAACTGGAAAAAAGCAACTTATCTGCAATTTGTTTATTAAAGTCAATTACTCGATGGAAGATCTGTTCGTTAGTTTTGTTTTCATTTCGACATGAAGATTCATTAAAATGATGCTCAGCCGACGGTTCTAGTTCGCACCGTTTGGTCCAGAATGAAAGATTATGAAAACAAGCTTCTTGGAAAGTTTTAAATGATATGTTTCCTTTTCTTCATTTTTCTTGGAACATTTTGCAAGCGGCTAATACTTTGAACTTGAAGAGTGAACAATAGGATTAAGTTCGGCAGAGCCCTTGTAGACCAGGTGGAGTTTTTCTGGACAAACGCTCTTGACTGCAAACCGCATCAAATGCATTTTCAATATTTTTTAATGATACCCACAAGGCAAAATAATTCCAACAATATGAGAATAATTGCAAATACTTATTTCAATTAAAAGACCCACTTGGATGGTTATATTTCGTTGCACAATTTTGCATACATGTATTTAGAAAGAGGTTTGCGAATTTGCCCAGTCCCAGAGATTTGGGATCGCTGTTCGGTTGAGGTTGCATTGCATACCGTACCAGGTGTAAAGAGCGCAACATGCGTTATGTCGATATCACTCAGGGATCTTTAGAGCTTTTACCTTCAATTTCATATGAATTTATCGTGACAATTTTTGAACTCTTTCAGCCTATGGGTATCTTATCAATTCTTGAAGAAGAATCTATGTTCCCGAAAGCTACTGACAAGACCTTTGAAGACAAGTTGATGAGCGCCCACTTGGGTAAATCCGCACCTTTCCAGAAACCCAAACCACCCAAGCCAGGTTGCCCAGCCGCTCACTTTGCTATTGGCCATTATGCTGGTGTTGTAAGTATTCATTTAATTTACTCTTAGAACCATGGTGAATATTCTCTGATATTCAGTCGTTAGTAAATAATATACGCGATCACTTGTAGTTTGTTTGTCAACAACTATTCTCAGTTTACCGTGTGTGAAAACCAATGCCAATTAGTGCGGTTGGTCTGTGTTTAGGATTTGAAAGAGCACAGAGGAAGATTTCATGAACCGCCCTGCGCCGTCCGCACTGCACATGGCGCACGACCCGCGCCTTTCATAATGCTACTTCACGCTTTGCGCAATGCTTGAAGTATCCCTGTAGGTTTGTAGGCGCCAATGAGCGTTTCGAGCTGGCAGCACGCCGCGCCGCCGCAGTGTGCCATGACTTCCATATTCATAGCTGCCAAATTCAGCGTGTGATTCCGGCATCATTGGCGGCGCCTACAATGGCGCAAGATGCACTGCTCCCACTAAATGGTGCTTTTCTACCGCGGTTCCACTCTTTACGAAGAGTTCGTGCCCAGACCATATGTGTGCACAGGAAAAGTCATTGTGTTGCGGGTTACGGGGAACTTTCGAAGGAACAACTAACCCGCCTGTAGATTTTGTAACTGAAGTTTCGAATAACTCTGCTGTTTTTTTTAATTGACCTTTAATTTGCTGCTCAGGTATCATATAACATTACTGGATGGTTAGAAAAGAACAAGGACCCTCTTAACGACACTGTCGTTGATCAATGTAAGAAGGGAACCAACGCCTTGCTCAGGGAAATCTTCGCCGACCATCCAGGTCAATCTGGTGGTGGTGCCGCAGAAAAGGGTAAGCTCCAAAGTTTTTTTCCATTTTCATGATGAATGATCAAAGCCCAAAAGCTTATTTAAGTACTAAAATAACTCTAGGACAGCTTACAAAAAAGAATAATAAGAAAACTTGATAGAAAATCATGAGCCTAATAAATCGGTAGGGCCTTGTCCAACACCGACACATTCATTATTGAGTGAGCCAGTGCGTTTAAGGGTGGTTTTAAATGGAACCAACCTCAAATGAAAGAGATGACTTTCCAGGGATTGCCCTGAAAATATCTGGAAAAATTGCAACTTTAACTGCTACGGGATTTTTATCCCCAAACGAATTCTTTCTCGACTCAAGTCATTTATCCTTCTAATTTTCTAGCTCGCTCATCATTTTGTCTACTTAAATTTTAAATAAAATCTGAAATAATCAAAATTTGATTTAAACTTTCAGTAGAAGTCACGTAGGCCCTTATATTCTATCAATATGCATGTTTTTATTTATTCAAACCACTTATTTCAAAATTACAGGAAAGTCGAATAATTTAATTTTGTACGGGAAAATTATGTAATTGGTTTTAAACATGAAATCATGCAAAAGATATGTATGTAAGAAAGAAGAGAAAAAACCTCTCAAACTTAAAAAATCGACGACTATCCATTCCTTTAAACCAGAAAATGCATGGGTAGCGTTATTGATGATTAGTGAGCAGGAGGCATCAAATTTTTCAATATAGAAGTATGACTTATGAAGAATTTTTAATATGGTCTTGAGTACAATGATTGATTCTTGAAGTACCAAATAAATTCTTTTTCATGTGATTGTGGCATGCAATCCAGTAGCCATATTTTTTGTGACATAGCATGGATTCCTCATATACATTTAAATGTATCCATTTCCGTACATCCTTCATTAAAACTTGCATTAATCATTCATCTATCGCCCATTATTACCTACCGAATTGTGGTGTCAGTATAGATCCTTCCCTCTACCTCTTAATAAGTTCATTCGATACCTGACATTTCTTATCTTTTGAATTTTCAGCTATTGTAAATTATACCAAAATGAAGCATTTGTGAAACTCACGTTCTCTTGCGAACCGCTCTTTCAAACTTAATCATTAAACAGAATAATACATTTTTTAAAAAAAATACAATCAAGAGAAGATTCGAAAGTTTTTAATTCTCTGAATGCAACGTCAAAGTTCATTAAGCACATTGCAAATGAAAGAATCCAAAGTGCACTGGCTGTTGGTCAGTTTTTGAGAATGAGTATCAAGAATTTAATATGATGGGTCATTTCTTTTCTTTGAACCCTCCGGGAATGGCTGAAAATTCAAAATCCATTCTTGCCTGTTGTGAATAATTTATCGATCTGAGTTTTTTGACTACAATAGCAGGTGGAAAGAGACAAAAGGGATCCGGATTTTTGACAGTCTCTGCTTTATACAGGGTAAATACCTCTTCTTTATTGTGAAACTAGGACATTTCACAAGTTCCTACCTTCCTTCCTTCATCCTTTGACAATCACTCTCGAATACTTTTATTCTTGCGTTTTGAATTTTAAGAGAGACGAAAACATCGAGCGTCCGATTGTTTTTAAATCAGAGGTTAATATTTTGCGGGGAAGAAAAACCCAGTATATTATTAGGCTTTTTTGTGGTTTTTTTTGCGTAGCATTGATTTAAATCGGTGATATTTTTTCTTTCAAGAGCTCAAAGTATTTTCACACTTTTAAGTTACGTGAAAGGAAAATGCCTACCTATCTTGTAAATATTAATATAATAATTAATATAAAATGAATAAACAAAATTGATCCAGGTATTTGTACTCACTTCATATTAGAATAAAGGTATTCAACTTTTCGTTAATCCCATCCTTTTCAATCATTCTCCTTTAATTCCTTTTCTGTATCCATATTTCCGCCCTTTCACACTGAACTAACCCTTCCTTGGAATGATATAAGCTGTTATTTTCCTACACTCAAAGCAGGAGAAAAGGGCTACAAATTGCGCAAAATTTCTTTTTAAATCCAATGCAAGAAAGATCTTTGGAAACTTCGATATTCTTGAACTTAGAAAGTTCTCAGAAAGGAAGGTTCCCGTTAAAATTCAAAGAGATACGATTTTTTAAAAAAAGGAAAAAAATTAATTGCAATTAGGATTGAAATTTGATTAAAATTAAGGATATTCAAACTTTTGTGAAAAGTCAAATAATTCTGATTAATTATTTAATTCGATGGAAGTCATGATTGAAAAATGTAATCGCGATCACGATTAATGTTCAATTATTCGCTCAGTATCATCTCATAAGAGCAATACATTCAGAAAAAAAGATCTTTGTAATACATTAAAAATTGTGAGTTTAGAGGTCTTAAATGACCCTCCCTACAACTCAGTTGAATCTTGTAGCAGCACTGTTAGCACATTTAAATGAAACGAATAAGAATTAGTAAGAGCTTATCTACAATGTTCAGATGAAGCTCATTGACTGCTTTGAGGTCGAAAGATAACACTTATCGTAATATTTTTAAGTTGTGTGCCTAGTCTTAAGCGAACTAATGAATAAACTAGAAAATATGTTTAATTTGATACAGGTCGTGGTAAGAAGGGTGGTGGTTTTGCTACCGTATCGTCATCTTACAAGGTATTTGGCTCGAAGCTCGCCAGCATCAGTAATTTTGGTCTGCACAGTAGTTTTTTTTGTAGCCGGTCTTTTGATCCGTTGGTTCTATCTACTCTATGTCTACTGCACCCTATCAACTACGATGTTATAGTTCTTACAGTGTGTCTAATACAGTTTTTTAATTTTGATCCGTGCACCATTCAAACTTATTCCTCCCCCTTCGCATTTCTACCCTTTTCTGAAATAAACCAAAATCCGATCAGATTTCTTGTCTCATCAGTCCATTTTAAGTTGTTAGTCTTGAAAATGTTATGACTACTGTAAGAGCTATTCGAGGGAGGACACCGGTATAAAACGGCCCAGTTACCAGAACGTGACACCCATCCATGCGATGCAAATTCCTTTCAATGACGATTGGAACGCCCTATGTACTTCACTTGCTTGCTAGTTTTTAATCCCTTTCTGGTTGCCTGTAGTTGTCTATCTCCATTCTTCCACTGATCCCCGTTACAGTTGACCCGACAATCGAACAAAACCTCGTACCAGTTTGAAGCTGCGCATTTTTATATCGATACAGGCCGAATCTAGATATTTCACACTTCTCTGCAAAAATTGGGGGAAGGAAGACATTATCATTTGCAAACTGAACACTAGTCTTTTATAATTTTTATACATGATTCATTTGAAAAACGAATGAGCCCATGGCTTCAAATGAAATTGTCAAAAATGTGAGGAAAATAGAGTTTCTCTCTCTCTTGGTTATACAAAGTCATCGAATTCGAATTTTGAGGCCTTCAATCTTCTCTTCCCTTCTGAAAATTGACTGTAACTAATAGATAAATTACCACTCAAACCAAGTTTTGATCATAATCACTCGATACATTTTCCATTTAAACATTTTGCATTTCTTCGGTTCATTAACACGGGCAGTCTAATACAACCACTTCTCAAAAGAATATGCGAACTAGTGCACGACCGACCGTAGCCACAAACAAATTTTTGTTGAACTGTCTTATAACCATAAACACTTTCCGTAACTTCTCCTCACCCTTACAATAGAAGAGACCCGGTTACTATATTTTCTTCATTTTTGTAGATCTTATTTCATAATATTTCAGCCATCTCAGTTACTCCTTTGATTCTTCTCTTATAGTCTAATTTGTAGGACTTATTCAATTTTACCCAGTAGAAATACAGTCAGTAGCCACTATCCATTTTTCAGTTTCTTTAGCGATGATTAGGCAGTCTTATAGCTTATCTTCGCTTCTGTCTAAAATCAGTCTTCTAGAAGCGCTGTAGATCTTGGCTGATAATCTCAATCTCCTTTTCATTAAAAACAGTAGACAACATAAAATATTACCCCAGTAGAAGTAGTCAGTCTGGTGTCTTCTGTTACTTAACAGAATTTACATAGGTTACGTTAACATCGGTCTGAAACCAGACTGACATCCTACCACACTAGCAGTTAAGAACATCAGATCTACGTCAAACTGATTTGTTACGAGATGCCTCTGGTGTCAATCTGATTCACTTTTACCCGAGAGATTTGAGAAGCCTGGGTTATTTTAGTGGGCTTACAGTTATACTCGTTTCCGGCAGGGATAATTAAACATTGCGCCACTTATGCGCAGCCACGAACATACTGACATGGACCGAAAAGCATTTTCAATTTTAGTACTTCCAAATTGACATGCGAGTTACACCCGGTTCGTTCTAGACCTCTATGCACCCCAATTTCTTCAGACTGCATGCCCCCCTCATCAAATCTCCTTCAAATATTACTGTGCGAGCAACTGTGTTTGAAAAACAATACGAAAACCAGTTGCTCGGCTCACACCATTCATCGCCTTGTTGAACCCACTACATCTCGATTTTGCAGAGACACAATAATGATATCATCACCACCCCTAATGATAACAACTCCAGAGACTTAAAATTATAACCATCCTGCAGGAAAAACACCTCTCAATGATACTTGAGGGGCCGCACACCACATTTTTCACCACACCTGCATGTTCTCGAAGTGCACTGAACGCACCCTTCGATCGGTAGCATGCCATATTTAAAGAAGCGTGATTCTCACTTAAATTCATAGCAACATAATGAGCCAATACTTTTGAGGCTCAATATTAAGCATAGAGATTGAATTTAGAAATATTACATGGCAAAGAAATACAAAGACATTTACACTAAATGTAGGGGCAGAGATAAGTAATGCAGTATAAATATTCTCTTAATATTCTATATCCGATTACGTAAGTGTTGCGACCTAGTTACTATTTCCTTGCAACAACTCAGAAATTTTGCAGAAGTTTTATTACATTTAATTCATTGATTGATTCTTTTTCCAACACCAAATGGGGATATTGCTGTTTCCACAGGTGAATCACTCGTATTCTGTAAAAATTGATTAGAGGTTGCGAAGAAATAATACCGGTCATGCCTCTTAAGAGTTCTCGTTATATGAATCAGGTTCACTATTCCAAAATTTTACCTAAAGTTTTGATTTGTTAAAAGACTGTAGGTTTAATTTTTAGTAATGGTGTGGGAAGAGCTGCATTTACCAAAAAAATGTGTAAAAATGACATTTGCGTATACATTTAATACATTGGGCTAGTGGATAGTGGACATAAGGGTTTTAGAAAAAGCTCCAAAGAAAATTTCCAAAAATAATTTATCGGAATGCGACCACTTACCATCACTTTACCTCTTAATGAAAAATAAATGAAATCGGTAGGATAAAAAAAAGAAAATTCTTTTGATCAAATACAAACTTATAACCTTTGTTAAAAAATATTTGGAATTATGATACAAATACAGCTAAATTGTCTCCCATGTACACGTAATCAAATATACATCTAAATTCTCTGTCATAGTAAAATCAGTTTCTTTTATATTTACTTGCACAGATTTGTATAGAAATAAATTCACACACACACAGAATCAGCTGTAGAATTCTTTCGCGCAAACGCTTTAATTGGGGGAAAAAACCTACTTCAAAGGTGATTCATGGGTAATCATAGTACTAAAAGCTTCTCTGAACTCCAAATTAACCCTTTTGACCGTTTTCAGGAACAATTGAACAACCTCATGACAACCCTAAGAAGCACACAGCCTCACTTCGTCCGTTGTATCATTCCAAACGAATTGAAACAGCCTGGTAAGTGCTCATTTTTTTCTAAACGATGTGGCAGTGGCGTGGCGTGAATTGCGATGTATCGATTGTTAAGCGATTTAAACCTATCGTAAAGAATCGATTATTAAGGTGTACGCTGCGAACACCCTGTCTATCGATCCATTTCCATAGGTTTAAATGGCATAAAAATCGATATATCGTAAAGCACGCCACGCCACTGCGATGAGGAATCCGTTCGCCGAGACTAGAATAGAATTTTTCCAGAGAAGTTAAATGAATTGGTAGTTACTTAAATTACTCACTAAATAAATAGCCAATCACGAATAATAGCTTTAATCATGTCGTGCCTGCTTAAGCCGCTTTAAAAAGAAAGAACATACATGCTTGCAGTCTGAAAGACAATTACCCATCATTTTGCGAGACACTTCGCCATGAGTATAAAAAACTCTTGCAAATCTGCTTTAAAGTATTATGTAAAAGCGTTTAATATGTAATGATAATTGAGAGTAGGACCATGGGCAGAACCAGGAACTGGTCATGGAGGGGTTAGAAGGGCACCTAATTAGGGGGGTCGAGGGAGAGCAAAAGAAGGCAATTCACCAAGGGAGGTCTGTGGGACTTGCCTAGCTCAAAAGAGAAGGGGGTCCAGAGGGTAGGGCCTCCCTCGGAAAATTTTGAAAAATTAAGTAGTCAGTCTTAAGAGCAACTTTGAGCTGTTCTCACCGAAAAATAGACCCAATTGGAATTTTCAAGATAGAAGATTTGTCAAGCACTTACTTAGCAAAATGCCTCACATTTTTTAAGGGGGGCCAAGTAGATTCTGGGAAGGGGGCAGGCCTACTCTTTCCCCCTTTTCCGCCCATGAGCAAGACAAATCTACACGGGTCAGTCAAACCTGTAGAGATTTTCTGGACACCACAGCGCATTCCGGCAAGTTCCAATTCAATGTTCGTGTGAAATCGGCCACTGTGACGTCACAAAAGCTGCGGTCGAGTGAGAGATGGGCGGGGGAGTGGAATGCTAAAAGATGCGAAATGACTTACCTGTGTGGATTGGTCTCGAATGGGAGTAAACGAATGTAAATTACCTACTAATAGTTTTTCCATCAACGTCAAGGCTGTAAGTAAAGTTATGAACGAGCTAATCACAATATAGATTCGCTTTGCTTTTTGTTTTGTTTTGCTTATTCCGAGAATAATTCTTGCCCTTACGCTCAATTCCAGGTGTCATCGACTCTCACTTGGTCATGCATCAGTTGACATGTAACGGTGTACTTGAAGGTATCCGTATCTGTCGTAAAGGTTTCCCCAACAGGATGGTCTACCCTGACTTCAAATTGCGGTAAGTTGCTTCTCTGCAAGTTCTTAACCAATCGTAATAATAAAGCCATACACCAAAAGCAAACGACAGTGAAGATATTGAGAGGACACGAAAACTTATAAAGAAATCGGTTTACCTAGAAAGACGCAGTATTCACGCGAGTATAAGTTTACAGAAAAGTAGAGATGAAATTGGAAATATTCTGAAAAATTAGAATAGGTAACATAAAATATGAATAACTTGTAAAGCAAAGCTTAATATTTTAGCTTCATAGCACAGACGCAAGTATTAAACGCGTTTTTTTTTCGTATTTTACTTTGAATCTGAGGAATAAGGCTTGAAGTAAGGAAATATTGGTCTCTATTTTTCGCGTTTTACAATAATACATTATTTACGTTAATGGATTTTTGTCGGCATGAAGTATTTTTGTCTTGTACCCAAAGAAAAACTCATGAAGATATATCTATAATTTAGAAGAATAACTCCAAGATTTAGGTCGTAAAAAGTCAAAACACGACTGTACTTCCCTAGTAAATCTCCACAGAACTAACGTGGTCTGAGAATTAAATTCGGTATTTATTGCGTGACTGTGCCACTAATGACTGTCTATGTAGGTACTAACTGACAGTATTCGTCTGAAAATGACCGGAAATTTTTGATCACTATTCCCGTAGTGCGGTTGATAGTTCTTAACTGAACCTGACGCGAGGGTAAGCTAAGAGGGGTGAAACTGACAGGCATGATTCTCTGCTTCATCAAGAACATTCTAGAGCTCGATAGTAAACGAGCGAAGAATAAAATATTTAATGTACTCATTTTTTTTTATTAATGATTCGGTCACGTCTAGATACATGATTTTAGCTCCGGCTATCATGGCTGCCGAGTCGGACCCAAAGATCGCAGCCGCCAAGTGTTTGGAAGAAATCAAACTTGACCCTGAGAGCTACCGTATTGGTCACACCAAGGCACGTAACATCCCTTCGTTGAGATGAGACTTGAATAGTGTATGCCTTGCATTGTGAATCCCCTTTTTAAATTCGTCAAAGTTATTGTAGTTCCACGAGTCCTCTCTTCCGTCGTTCGCATGGTTCCGACGTCCGGCACCTCGCTCATGTACAGTTCTATTTAGACTGCATTTTGCAATTTGGAACTACAACTTCTCGCTCAGTTTAGAAACAACGTATATACCATTAGTTTCCCTACCACGTAAATGGTTTAACAGATGCGCTAGAAATTGTGCTTCCGATTTGCAAAATGTAGTCCACTTATCGTCTATTTGAAGCGTTGGAAATGCCTATTCCTCGTGAATGCCTCCCAAATTGTTGCCAAGTCCGGAGCCTTAACTTCAAAGGCGTCTGAAACCTTGAAAGAATGTATTAAACATACGTAAAAGGCATCTGCGTAGGGCCAAAGCTCGTCAAGTTTTTGTGGTGAATAAGTCTGGTTTTACGATCCATTATCACCCATTCCTCTGATTTTTGGTCATTTTATCAATCTGCTGTAAATGTTAAATAAAAATCTTCTCAAGGCGGTAAACGGAGAATATGGAGGCTAATTTGGCCTTTAAGCAGATTTCATCGAGAATTTCCTCCAGAATTTGCAAATGTATCAAAATAACGTCATTAAATGTAGGGTCGTAGATCATTTTAAAATCTCATTTTTGATTGCCTAGTGAGACGATGCACAGAAAAATGATTAGCTGGTGCATTAAATATTTACTACATTCTTTCTCGGAAACTAGTGCAGAAACCGTTCCTTAACTCCCAAAAAATCACGTCATTCCTGAAGAAGTCCTCGTTCTGAGAATGTAGCCTGTAAACTCCTCATTCCTTTCACCGCATCTAGAATAAAAAAAGGTAGCCTCTCGTTTAGAGTATATCCGTAAATAGCATTTTTGAACCTAGTTCTATGTTTTAAACGAATCGTGTATTAATAGTGTGATTCTCCAGGTTATACGTACATGTTTTCAGATGAAAAAACTACCATGGTATGATTCATGTTTAGTCTGCATGTTATACCATCCTATTTTGTACCCTCAAATTTTTTTAGAACCTTTATTCACTCCTGAAATTTTTATCGTTTTTAAAATAGTTACAAGATTTTAGCTCCTGGCCCAGCCGCCAAAGAAACCGATTTAAAGAAAATTGCGGCAGTTATCCTCGAAAGCACCGGATTGGACCCTGATCAGTACCGATTGGGTCACACTAAGGCACGTACCACCTCTTATGGTCTCACGGACCATTTCATGAGTCTGTCCTTTTGCGGCGCTGTAAAAGTCTATGCTTCAGTTTTCTTTCTGTTTCCGTTTGAAAGCTGTCAGTCGCAATTGGGCTTATTTTGTCCCCTTGAGTTGCTGAAACGTTGAAATCATGCCTTAACTTCACAATCCGACACACCCGATCGAACTTTCCCCGCCACTTTGCGGGTGTGGCAAATGGCTCTTGAAAAATATCGGAACGCCTTCAGTTGTTCGTGTATGCAACAGGGATAGCAACTGAGCTTAAATAGTTGCATTCATAACTACATTCATAACTAGTCATTCAAACTATACATGATTTCAATGTTTTACGACCTGCTTCGATGTCTTCGTAATATTTGCGTCGTAGTAGAATTGACTCGTTGTGGTAATGTCAGAGGGTGAAGAATATGCCTCTTTGTTGCGCCACTTATGCCTTCTTTTCTTCCGGTCAACGCAAAACCATTTTGATTTCTGTGATTTTACAACGCCAACATTTGACCCAGGCGTTGCTCAATTTGTTCATTTTTCTGTAGTTTCCCCGTTCCTCCCCATTTCTTTTTTTTTTCCGTCGTCTTATCTTTTTTCCACTCTGTTCCACAAAAATGTTTCCTATTTATGTGTCAACGTTCCGATGACTCAAATTTGCTAGTTTTTCTAATTAATTTGGGCATAATTTCTTCATACCATTTTCCTTACAATTTTTTACAAACTTTCGGGGGTTTTTTGCATGTTACACCAGCCGAGTTCGTGCAATTCATTTTACAGAACCTTAGAGCTTCTAAGTCTCCAAGATATGGCTCCAGTCCTAAACAAAGCTACGATTACATAATCTAGTCAAATAATAAGAGTATGGTATTTGTGCTCGGCAACAACTATGATCAATTCCAACAAAGCACATCAAGAAATTTTTGAAATAAATATCGATTTTATCAAACGCTCAGTACAAATTAGGTTAGTTTTGATGTATTCACCACATATAAGCCAAACATGTATGTCTATTAAAAATTTGGACGTGATAAAAAGCTAAAAAGTTTGGCACGAGCTCTTGACCAGCGAACGCATTGAAAAATACTATTTTGTACTTTTGCTTAAACTGTTGAAAATTTGAGAGGTTCAATCAAAATATGCCAAATACGAAATTGGAAAAGCTAGCCAAGGAACCTTGATCTCTTCATACACCCATTTTTTTGTCTCCTGTTTTTTAATGTATGTGGTAGAGTAATTGTGAATTATTTTATTATCGTATCTTTGTTGTAGAATTTTTATTTGAATATGTATGTAGTTGTAGTTGTAGTTGTGTGTCCTAATTAACCTCTCCATCCATTGCTCATTCATCAGATACAAAATCTTATACGCCAAAGGAGTAAAAGAAGGCATGACTCCTGAACAGGCAACGAAAGCCATTTTGGAAGGAACAAGTCTTGATCCAGATCAGTACAGACTGGGTAACACAAAGGTATAACAACGAAAACTGCGTATAAAAAATGAATAAATTACTCAATGCCTAACATAATAACACCAAAAAGCGAAAAAGAATCAAGTCAATGCTTCAATTAATTCATAAATATTGAGTTTTGAATCTATTTTTTTAACCATAACTCAATGCATAATTGCATAAAATCCGGCAAGTTGAGACATGAGCGTATGCAAACTCAGCTACCAAAACAAAATCCGCAGCCACTTAATAAATTAACCTCATTTCTTAAAAGTAACCAATCCGTGCTGTTGAAGTTAGAAGTATATCAGAAAGAGGCAATTATTTGAAATCTTTACTTATAGATGATCCTTCTGCCGGAAACTAACACCCATGTTTTAATGAATGATTCAAAGAGCTAGTGTTTCTGGCCAAAAGAGAAACCAGCTTAGTTCTCTTAAAAATTGTCCTAACTATTACATTCACACTCTTTTTTGACAACATAGGGTCGGTGAGAAGCTTTCACTTCCTAAAAACCAATTAAGGCACAAGGATTAATATTTCAATCCGTCTTATCTTACAGATAAGCTTCATACTACCTGCTTTTATTGGTGATGGAGATAAGAAAATTTAAAATTTTAGGACTGCCATGTTTCTGATCTTTTTACATTAAAAATGCAACGTTTTCTTAAAATTAAATTAACAAATGCAGCGCTAATTTTCCTAATTTTTTAAAAAAAAAAAAAAAAATAGGAAAAAATACTTATTCTAATCGTGGAAGAACACGAAGGAAAACAGGCATTTCATTCTTTACTGTTCCTTCTTAACTTTTTGGCCTGTGTTGTGAGATACTTTTTCGATACCCAGTTAGGGCGTGTTTCATGTTATTTTACCGATATATTTTTTCAAGAGGGTGGTTCCGAAAGTTAGTCCCACTGTATCATTTCCACGAAACTGTTAGTGATAATTGAATGTGGTAAAAAAGAGCGTGTTTACCATACTCTCAGCTTTCTGGCGAGTTAAATATTTTGAAAATTGGCCCACTGATTCGCTAAAAATAAGTCTAGTGGACCAATTTTCAATCTAATTAGCTAGTTGGATAGCTATGAGTATTTCAAATTCAAACCATCGCGTTTATTTATCATCAATAATTTTGGAGGAACAGGATGTGGAACTCACTTTTGGAACGACTCTTGTTCATCGATTTTGATACGACATTTTGAATTATAACCTAGCTCAGGTGACTCTTCCATTATCTGTCATTTATTCAATCTTTCCTTTCACTTTGTGTTGCATGTTCCGCTTATTTTTCATAATCATGAATGCTAATGTAAATGCCACGTTCTCTCACAAGTCGGGGTCCTAACAAAAGATAACGCAGATAAATAGGGGTTAAGACGGCAACGAAATATATTGAGCAATACGTCTTCCCTCACTACTCCTAAAAACCGAGACCTCAAAGCACATAAAAACAGTATTCATGATGCGATCTTGAAGTAAAAGTCTTCGCCTTGGAGTTTATTACTCCTGGAGAAGTATGTCTCGAGTTTAAAAATTATGAACTAAGCATTAATGCATCTATGTAATAACAAAAAATTCTGGTAATTCAAATAACAAAAAACCACTGAGTTAAAAAAAAAAAAAAAAAAAAAAAAAAAAAAAAAAAAAACGATTTAAAATTACTTTAATGCTTGAAAATTTGAGGAGAAGTGTTGAAGCTTCAGTCGTTGTTAAAGGTTTTTTCTTCGATCAAACTCTGTGAATGTATCTTGAGTTAGTTCCGTTATAATGAACAATAATACGTTATCACGAATATCCTCTCATTGGAATGGGAAAACATTTGAGTGAGTCTTTTAGGAACACGCACTTAACATGTTTATATGGTAACCTTGCAGGTGTTCTTCCGTGCCGGAGTGTTGGGTCAGATGGAAGAACTTCGTGACGACCGATTGGGTAAAATCATCGGATGGATGCAGGCTTACATGCGTGGTTACCTCACAAGGAAATCATTCAAGAAATTGCAAGAACAGCGGTAAGATAGTTTGGTAACCTATGAATTTTAAGCTTAGAATTTTAAATGTCAACAAACGGTGGCAAAAACAGTGCAGGACAAGAAAAACAAAACGTCAGAAAAGACGTACAGCCATTCATATTCACTGAGTTCAAAAGCTGAAACCATCTGCTTCGAGCTACTTAGGTACTTACGACATAGAATATAGTTGATAGAAACGTTTACTGGGGTAAAAATATAAGAGCGTAAACAAGGAATATAATAACGGCACAAAATGCTCCAGTTACGCAAAAGAAAATGCGGAGGAGCCCTGGTAAAAATTGGCGATAAGAGCTGCATTTCAAAATACCATAGGAATTCTTATAGCCGGCTATAGAAGGCTACAGAAAATGATATAGCTGGATGTAGAATGCGGAGAAAATCTTACGGCCGGGCTATACAAAGCGATAAAAAATTATGCAGCCGTGCTATAGCTCCTATAGCCGGGCTTTACACTTTATCGCCTGGCTGTTGCTTTTTCGCCATCGATTATAGAAGGCTATAAGAAATTTTGTGGAAGTTTGTGTGCTTTGGAAATCATTAAGTTTGATACGGAACCACCTCAATATTTACAAAACACACGTTATATTTTCCTTTAATACATATTTTTTTCATCAATTAAAACGAGAATAATCCATACAGGATGTGCAAACATTTCAAAAGCATGAGTTGAATAACGCTGACTCCGCCAGATTAAATATTAGAGCCTAACACAAAGCGGAGCGGCGACGCACTGGCGCCTACAAACCTAACAGGGATACATCACGCATTGCGCAATGCGTGAAGTATCCCTGTTAGGTTTGTAGGCGCCAATGCGCGTTTCGCGCTGGCTGCCCGCTCGCCGCGCCGCAGCGTGCCAACTATTTCACTATGAAGCAACTATTTCACTACCCACAAAGGCTAATCCCGCGCTTTTTAGTCCCATATTGGATTGGATGGTAATCATTGGTTGAAAGTGACAGCGAACAATGCTGGTTTAATCTCTCTTCTTACAAAACTTCCCCTTTATGGTTTGCAAAGAAACATTCTTGTCGATCTAATTTATGTCTCACACCGATGAATCTTTAGAAGTATGAACTACAAATACGACGCTCTCTTCTGATTTCAGATTGGCCTTACAAGTTGTACAACGTAACTTGCGTAAATACCTCAAGCTCCGTATGTGGCCATGGTGGAGATTGTGGACCAAGGTCAGGCCTCTCCTTCACGTCGTCGATATCGACGCTGAACTCAAGGTAAACACATGCGCCTCCACAGCCAATCAAATATGCTCACCTTTTACGTACGCTTCTTGACTAGTTTCGTATTTTATTTTTTCAAATCTGATTCCAAGTATAAAAATGATCGTAGAGTCTTGAATGGTCAGTGAGGAGTTGAGAGAGATCCTCTGAATATTCAACATGGGGAATCCGCATGGAAACGGAAGTTCCTCTCTTGAATTTTCGGGGTTACGAAATACAGTACAAGTTATACGCAGTGCCGTGCAAGTCAATTTCGTCACCCTACGGCTAAAGTGTCACAAGCGCCATGTGACGTTAAAAATTTCCACCGCCATTTTATTTTTTTACAGAGAAGTCTTCGACGAAGCTGTCCGAAAATTTCACTGCATTTTTTCTGCGCTGCCGGTAAATTCAGTGAAATTTTCAAACAGATTCAATCTACATTTTTTCTGTAAAAAAAATAAAATGGCGGCGGAAACTTTGAAACGTCGCATGGATACCTGTGATACTTCGGCCGGAAGGTGACGATGTATTCTTTTAATATTTCTTTAATTTTTACATTATCAAATTCAGCAAAAATTTTCAATTTTCTACAGCTCTCACAAATTGAATTAATTTTTAGTCCCTCCGATCATTGTGCCTAGAAACCGGCATTATTTATTCAATTCTTGCGAATAATCAAGAGTAAGATGGATTCTTAAACTTCTTATTTCTCGGCTCCAAACGACGGACAATTTTTTTTTCGATTTCCTTAACTTCTCCCCCTTTACCCCGATTCAGATTAGGTTAGGTCCCCTCCCCCCCATTCATAACTGGACTACATTTTGCAATTGTGAACTATAAATTCTAGCCCGGTTTAAAAACAACGTATGTGCCATTAGTTTCCCTATGCACTAATGTGTTTTTTCAGATGAGACAGAATTTATAACACCAAATTGCAACATGCAGTCCAATTGGCTAATAGCATTCAATTAATGTCTTGGACTTAAATTTCATATGCTATGCATCCAACTCAACTAGATGCACTTTTCATAACTATCTCATCTTCTTCTTCATTATTTTGACACTTATCTGAGCCTGAGTATGTATTTTACCCGAGAAAGTGACTATATTCATCACCCAAACGATACCCTGGATCACTAAATTCACTATTCCCACTCTACTGTTTAAACTCCATCCCTCCCTCATCTCCAGATTCCAGAATTAGATGTATGCAGTGGCTATTCCAGCAAGTTGGCAACGCTGTAAGTACTCCATTTGAATCGATTGTTTTACACACATTTGAATGAAGGAAACGAGTTGCCAACTTGCAAGAATCGCCACTGGATGCATGCCATAATTGGGAGATGCAAGAGATCCGGATTTCGAGTTGGTTGCAGAGAGACTTTAACGCAGCGCAATGAAAAAACGACTGCCCGGAACTGGTGAATGTCGGGTGATGATCATGTCAATAAACATAATAAAATCACTTTATTAAACGCGTATAATCTCACTCAGTAACTAATTTTGCATTATGCCATTTTCATCTTTGATAAATCAACTATCGCGTGCTCTTCTGGACTTGGAAGTCAGACCCAAAGTCAGCTACTTTGGGGAAAGTAGTGGATTCGGAAGATTTCAAGAATTGTACATTTCATTCACGGAGTTTCCCCCCCCCCCCGCTTCCGCCATTAAAATTAGGATAATTATGATTATGATATCCTTGATAGCACCTTCACATATCGACATTCAGCAGCGCATTCCGCAGTTATTAAAACTCTGAATCACGCAAGAGTCGATATCTGTCTTCGCAAGAGTTATGAAAGTGGTTGTGTGCACTCAAAACCGGGCAGACATTTGAAGAAAAATAGTCGAGCCGATTTTTCTAGAAAGTTTGAAGAGACTTGTTCGGCTTTGAGCTACGGGATAAAATTTACGTAGGATCCACTTAACGTAACCATAGACTTGCGAAGCTGAGGCCGGACTGCTTCTTTCGGTTGGGCGCGAGGAATTGAAAAATTGCGGCATACTCGTCATTCGTCTTTCTTTTTTTGGTACAAAGCGGGAGGGGGGTGGGGGGCACGAAAGCAGTGAGTGAAAGGCCTTGAAAAAATGCGGCGCTCACCTACCTACCGCACGGGATTAAATTAGGTGCGTCCATATGTTTGTGCGAATCCACATGAATAAGTAGTCGGGAGTGCGGTGCATATTTTTCCGAGCGCATGCAGGGACCTATTTATAGCGGGCCCCGATATGTTTTCGGCATTCGGCGGTAGGGTAATTATTCATGTTGTGGGTGTTCCGCGATCGAGGCAAAAAAGGGAGGGAGGATTTCCCCGACCCCCTCCATCGTCCTTTGGGCGGGAGGGGGACGCGTTCCATCAAATTTCTCGCGGCTATTTATAAAGTCTCCAAAAATCGGGAATTCAAAATCGAACGACACTAATCTCTGTCAGCTCCCCTCCCCCGTCGCACCTCCCTGGCCACCACGCCCCCTTATCCAGCGCTGTCGCGTCGCACGGAGCCGAGAATGGAGTCAGTTGGTGTCGCAACTCGTGTGACGGTGTGTTGCGTGCAATAACACGCGCACTCGATCGTGCAATAACGTGCGCTTGCTCGTGCAATATCGTGCACCTCATCGTGCAATATGAGTGATTCTACTGAGAACCCGGATGTTGCTTTGCAGAAACTGGAGGACCGCGCTGAGAAGGCCGAGGAGAACTGGGCCCGAGAGGAGAAACTCAGGAAGGAGTTGGAAGCCCTCAACACGAAACTTCTCGACGAGAAGACTAACCTCCTGAAGAACTTGGAAGGTGAGAAGGGATCTCTCCAGAGCATCACCGAGCGTGCTGCCAAGCTCCAGGCCCAGAAGAGCGACTTGGAGTCTCAACTCGCTGTAAGTGTCTTCTCATTTTTCCTTTTTCTATTTCCTTCTTTCCATTCCCAATGCTTCATTTTTACTCGTTTCAGTGCTCATTTTAGAGCCGTTTAGTTGCAATTTTTGAACCTGAAAAGGTCCAACATTCCTCGATTCACGTAGGGTAGGGCAATCAAATTCTGCAGCATCGTCCACCCAGTCATATACCACACTTTTCCATGGAAAATATAATTTTAACGTTCAGAAAGTCATGGTAAGCACACCTAAAAATCTGAAAGCTTCTTTAAAAAAATGGACTGTGTTGGAAAAAATACTTTTCCATTTTTTTACCGTTTGAGGCCCGTAGCCCTTTCAACCAAACAAATAAAATAAAACATTTAAGACTCTTTTAAATTACGTCTGAGGGGGGTCAGTTTGAGAGGTATTGAACAGTCTATGTCTAACGCAGTAAAATTTTGAATTTATAAGATGATGAGGGTATCTGCTGTAATCTTTTCCAAGCTTTCCCTCAATATATTTTTCTAAGTCTCCTCATCTTATTCCGTGTGCTTTTCTTAAAATCCTTGTTAGTGATATGACGGGTTCTTTTTCTATCTATCAATTTATCATCAGGATTAGTTTTTGATATTTATAGGAAGCTCTATTAAATGTTATATGACATCTACCTTAACTCAACGAAGAGCTACCCTGAGTAAATTTTCAAAACCTGGTTTAAGTCTCCCATAAAGTTCTTATTAAATGTACTTATCTGGAGAAATCAGTAACAAGTTGTACATTCGAGCATCATGTACCTAGTTGAGTATAGAAATTTTATGAGCTTTCAGTTGAAAAATTGTCCCAGTTTCATGAGAAGTTCAGCAGAATGGTCGCATCTTGCATCTACGAAGTTGCAAACTTCATTCGTTGCTTTATCTTCAGAAAGAAGATTTGAAGATTGAAAATGACTTCAAAATTCCGGAGGGTTTTTCTTACGCGTCACCGAAAAATCGCCGTAGAAATGCGCATTTTTCACCTACAGAGCTCAATGAGGGCTTGCAAATTACAAATTTTTGTAAATCGTATTCCGGAATTTTCATTGGTGTTCTCAGAATGGGCTAACTCCTAGTTTTTTATAACAGGCTTTGTAAATGAGCTGATGAGAGCAGCAAGCAAGAAGAAAAGAGAGAGCCTCGTGCAGTCCGAGGCTACCGCACAAAGTGAGGAAATAAATGTGTCTAATAAAAATAATTTAGAGCGGTGCTGTCTCCGATTTATTACGTGAGGAAATAATATCAAACAGAAGAATTCTGGATAAACAGGTTGAAAGACCTTCCCTGCTCAAGCAGGGCTAATATTTTTTTAAATCATCTGTGCGGCTGCCAAGTCTCATGGCGCGCCATAAACGATATATTTATATATTAAAATATTGGCTGCAACTTGGCAAACACGCGAGGGTTGCCAACGCTCCAGCGCGGGGTATTTTTAGAGCTCTCTTTTTAGTTAGGATTGAGTTACAGGGTTTATAATTTCAAGCGGGATATCACCAAAACTTGACTTAAAAAGATATTTTTTCCCCTCCAACCCGACAGAGGTCAAGTTAAAACCATAATATACTGTTTGACGCAAGAGTATTTTAAAAAAGAGATATTATAATTATGTGGCTTTGATTGGTTTGATTTTCCATTGATTTGATGACGCTCATTCTATTATTTGCAATCAAGACCCTTTAATAGGGTTCTGAAGTGATCATTGAAATGGGCTCGTTGGATACCCCTTGAAAAATTATTTTCGGAGTCGCTATCTACTCGCGGATACATTATACTGTAACCACGGAAAAGAAGAAAAAGGCGGAATTCCTAGTAGCCAGAATACCGTGTAAAACACGAATCAAAGTACAAAAAATGCGCATAATATATATAGTATCCAAATATCATGTAAACTTGCTATATTATATTTATTTACTATAATATATTTTATCACGTATCAGAAATGCACGAAGATTCGTATTTAACACGCATTCAGATACCATATCTATACATGAACACTTATTTTTCTACATTCACCGCCAGACGACTCTCTATTCGTAAGATGTTATTATATCTTCTCGAATTAATAAAGCCTGATAAGTATGAATTTTGGTATTCAGGCGACACGTATCTGATACTAGTATTTTGGCCACTAGGGATCAGTAAATCATAAGTCTCGTCGCGCCGCAACACTCGAGCCATTTTCGGCGCGCGCGAGAAAATCTCCGGCGAATAAACGCACTCGCCTGGAGGTGTAATTTTACCAACTGTAAATAGACTATTTGCATAAAAAAGGATTAGTCACATACAGTGTAAAACCGGTTTTGCCAGATTTCCGTGCGACTCCGTGAGCTACGTGAAATGTGGGCGAATTTTACCGGACGATCTTGCAGATTAGTGTGGCGACGCGACGACCACTTCGTTCATTTAGTATTGGTTATTTGCCAACGAATTTAGTCATCCGGAAAAATGATCCCAGGTATTAGCACTAATCGCGGGTTATGGGAAATATAGCTGTAGACGTTGAGAATTTATCAAAATTAACGCTCCAAGCTGAGAAATCGGTTTCAAATCATAGCCTCCGTGGAACTTAGACAGAGAGGCATGTCTTGGTGAGGGGCTCATTGAACCCGTCTAACCGGGTGTATGGATTTGGACTCCCTACACCGTAAATAAAGTTCAAAAGTAATGAGAAAAAAAAACTATCTAAAACACAACTAATGAAAGAACCTGATCGTTCCAAGAACCTAAACGTTTTGGTGGTTTTTAATCGTGTTTTAGGTTTCATTGTCAGCCTTGTTACCCGCGGTCCTTGCTTTTGTACATCGATGGTGAAACTACCAGACTGCGTATCTCGTTTGCGGTGTTTAAAAATATCCGCTCCTATTTTAATTTTTTTGAAGGAGATCAAATCAATATCATTTCTTGAAATTTTCAGAGTTTTTTTCACACAGAGGAGCGAAAACACGGAAGTTTTCAAGAATTAACATTTGGTAGTTTTCCATTTAAAAAAGTATGGCAGGAAGTCTACACCATCGAAAACCGAGATACGTGGTCTGATAATTTTACCGTCGATAATTCTCGCTAAAGAGCGCATTGCCTCTCGTCCACTGCGGTTGTCAAAATTTAGACGACCTGCTCCAGAAGGTTAAACTTCTGGGTAACCAAGTCCCACTTCCAGGTAGCTTTGTTTAGACTCATTTACCTCCATCATTGCGAATAGCACTGGTGCCTGGACGAGAGACTTGGTAACCTAGACGTGTAATTTTCCGGATTATAAGTCATCTCAATTTTGACAACCACGGTGGGCGCAAGGCAAGGCACTTTTTTCACGAGATCCGGTTGTTGAAAAGACTTTTAATCTTACTTTACGTTTACTAAAATATTTGGTGTTCGAAGAATTCGGTAACGCAGCTGTCACTGGTAATTTATACGTGAGGTTGACGGAGGGTGGCCTAGTTCCTGTCGCTCGTGCCAAGTTAAATAATTAGTCAAGATTTCATAATGTGTTATTTTCTCAACCATCACGGCGGTTTCTCCAGCTGTTCTGTTTTCAAGAAAAGTGCCATCTCAGCCCCATTCTATCGATACAACGTTTAGAATCGGCCCCATGCTGGGTTTCGTTCGCTTTGCTTTTCGCACACGAAATAAAGATACTTATGTAGGTCAATTTTCCATAAGGCATGGATCACATTACAGAAACCTACATTCAATATTTTTGTTTTTTCTAAAAAAGAATTTCCTCAT
Organism: Bemisia tabaci; assembly: GCF_918797505.1. Taxonomy (NCBI): domain Eukaryota; kingdom Metazoa; phylum Arthropoda; class Insecta; order Hemiptera; family Aleyrodidae; genus Bemisia; species Bemisia tabaci. The sequence goes on from NC_092793.1 coordinate 53,690,421, forward strand.
GCAAGTGATATAACAATTGAAAGAAAGCATAGAAAATGTGTGCTGTTAGCAACCTATTATGGTTGAACATGTTCGCATTCAATACAAGTGCAATTGATTTGTCAAGAAGTACTGAAAAATGAAAAATTACAAAAAAAAATTAATGTAATTTAATTCAATGCCCATAGCACACCAAAAGCACGCTCCTATCACGTTGATTTCGTTTTTCAATTGCTGATTTATTTAGACATGAGCGGAATCGCTTCGAGAAAGAATTTATTAAATGATCTCATCCCCCACTTTCATTTCACGTTTCATTCAAATTAAACCAAAAATTTAAAGAGGATGGTTAAAAGAAAATTGTAACCAACATACTGCCACTCATAGTAGGTACATGCTGTAATAGAAAATTAGCTACGGAGTCATGCACTTTCAAAAATCCCACTAAAATCTACTCAAAACAACATGTTTGATTAAAACATTATTTCATCGGGCGTATAATGTCTCAACTGAGGTGCCACGATTTTTTCCCACGCTGGACATGGTCTAATTATAAACTTGGTGACGCGAAAGTCCTTGTTCACGCTGTGCCCGAGTTAACGGAACAGGTGTGCACGTGCTAACAGATGACGCTCTTGAGAACGCTCCATTGGATAGATGTCTCGCCTAGTTGTCTTATGGACGTATTTCTGCCAACCGAACTATGTGCATCGAGACGTGAGCCTTGAAGCCCATAAGAATATATGCATAACAGGGCTCATATTGCACATAGTTCCGTTTGGCAGAGATACGTCTATATAGTGCAATGCAGGCATACAATTTATACAATTATATCTTACAATCCACTCATCTAAAAATAAACGAACTATTTCGAAAATTATACAAGTTTTCATCTTTGACGTGAAGAAAATTAAACGTGAACCCTCCTGTTCAAAAGTTCTATTCACAGAGGAAATGGATTGACTTAAAGTCACAGTAAGCTCTACAAACAAGACCTGGCCTTCGTATATACTTTTAAAGAAAATGAGTTTACGCTAGTTTTGAACCAAGACTGTATTATTTCCTCGGAAAAAGGGAAGAAGAAATACGTATGTTGATGCGTGAAGCACAGATAAAATGTTAAGAAGTCTGCAATTGAAATACAGGACGTCTGGACTCTTCTAAAAATTGGGTAAAATGAATTAAAGGTTTGAAAATTAATAATCAGCCGCACGAGAAACTTAAACGCCTTCACTCATTTGGATATGCAATATATACAGCCTCTGAGCCGGTATTGTTGCATCAAAGCTCTATGACTAACGTTGCGGCATGTACGCGAGTGATAGTAAATGGAGGTAGACAGATTTCAAAAATGAGTTCTGAAGGTGCAATCATGAAAAAAACGGAAAGATCTGGCGAATTCTTCGGCATTTTCATTCGAGGAATGAAATTTGATCACGACTGGCGTAATTCATTCCAAGTCATTTCCGCCATGATTCGTTTAGTGACGAGTGACAGCACTAATAATTTTAAATACCCACCATGCCGAATTCTCTGTGGTCAATTATAGCCAGGAATATGTGTACGTCATCAAAAAGTACAAAAATAAGTCGTCAATTTTTCAACCCACAAAGATAGAGGCGCGCAATTGCTCCCTCACCACGCACACGTCTGAAAAATATATCAGCAATGTTTTGCTGGCAATGAGAGTCCCAACACCCTCCGTTATTGAACTGAGTGAATGAAAAAAGGAAGGGAATGACAAATATTGCCGGAGGAGAAGAATAGTACCGAAAACAGAAAATATTCAGGGATACCTGATGAGAATAATATAGTTGGTTAGTTAGTATATGTTTAAGACATTCAGCGTCTCAGGCTATTAACGTCTTTACAGATAATCTTGAAAATGGGAGTATATACAAACATTTAGATTTTTAAATTAAGAGGGGTGAAGAGTTTTAGAATTTTTGTAGTATGTAAAGACAAAGTATCGATTGATACATATATACGATGTATCCAATGAATTGGAATATGAGCGGACTCGTTTTTTTAACATACCACACTGTCGGTAAGACACCCTCCCCCTTAAATATCATTCTCAACCAACACCTCTTCAACCTTGGAGGAAATTTCAGAAATAAAAGAGAGTTACTAGAGCTGCAATATAATTTCGGAGGAAGAAATTTTAATTTTAGTGCGGTGACTCACTGTTCTATGAATTGATGAGAAAACAGCTGGATGCACGAGTTACACATAATTGATGCGCAAGGGGTGCAAGACAAAGTAGAGGAGGTGGAACTAAATATTTACCTGCACTAAAAACGTTTGTTACGTATCTTTAGCGGATACGAGAAATTCGGATATCAGAAATAGATCGTCAGAACCCTGATCGTAACACATGGTGGTTTTTAATACAAATCCTTGCTCATTTTTGATGAGCATCGAACTCTCACCGATTCACATTTAATCTTGAGTTGACTCGCCGTACTTCAAGTAAAAATTACTCAGACCAGAAAAAAATGGATCTAAATATATTTAGTTCAAGAGGGTTTTCTCGTGATCTACTTTGTAACGAAAATCCGTTCAAAAATAACTTTCTTTCCCGTCCATGAATCCCCAACCATGAATTTTAGTAGAAACAAACCGGATACCCTTTGATTTTTCAGAAGAAGAATCAGAATCAATTTCAGGATGTAACATTGAGATACGAGAACTAGATTGTAATTTTATTTTGTGAAAGAAAGTTTAATAGATTGAGTTATTATCCTATTTTAGATTTTGAGTACTTTTTTGTGATTACTTATATGGATTGGGGCACAATTCCACTGGGAGGAGGGGGGGGGGCTTTAGAAAACAGTGAAAGAGAAAATATTCGGATACGTTGGGGAATACGACTTGGATTGAGGATGGAATCTAAGCCTGCCAAGTGGTACAAATCATGCGTTAGAGCTGAGCATAGCCGAATCGTGGCGGCACGGGCAGCGGATCGTTCCGGTGACTGAAGACGCGATGAAGAGCGAGGGACCAGATATATTTGAGGAAAATTCGAGTGGGGACAGCTTATTAGCGAACGAGACGAGACGGGGCTAACGAATAAATTGGATGAGATGCTTGTGGCTCCAGCTCCGGGTCGTTGACAGGCTGTTCAACGCTCCTTCATCTGGCTACAGATCCGACTTGCCAACCGTCGCCGACGTCGCACCCGATAACTTTCTCGCAAAATTCTGCCAAAGTTCAATAAAGAGTTGCCTTAGTCGCGTGGCGTGCTTTGTGATATCGATTGATCTGCCATTTAAACCTATGGAAAAGGATCGATTGACAGGGTGTTCGCGACGAACACCTTGATGATCGATTCTTTACAATGGCTTTAAATAGGGAAATATCGAGAATAGATCATTCACGCCTCGCCACTGAGTTGCCTCTCGTGGAAAGCGGATCAAAATCACGGTGAAAATCTATAATTCATCGAATTCACTCCTAACTTCGCGATTTGCCGTAGGAATGTGCGCCAAAAAAATTCGCATTTTTCAACTTTTCGCCTCAATATGTGTACCATGGCCTTAATTTAGCAAGCCGTAGCAAAGCCGTAATTTTCTACAGCTGAGACCTGTGGGTTGATCATTAAGACTGATAGATGATGCAATAAATAAAGTAGACAAAAGGGAGAATGGAACGATCCTCTTAATTAAAACGGGTGGTTTCTGTAAACAAACAGCGAAAATTATTGACAAAACTTTTGGGTTGCCGTTGCATGTCACTTAGGTACCCCTTCAGTCCCTTGAAACCACCCGCTTCAACCAATAGGATCCCTCCGTTATCTTTTTTTCTTCTCTTTCGATCGCTTTGACCATGTATTTCAATAATCAGCCCACAGTTTCACAGTTCTAAGCAAAATATCGACTGTCATTAGTCGTCTGAATGGTCAAATTCGCACAATTGCCACCCATAGGCCGTCAAGATTTCGCCCATTTCGTCGATCCCCTGGCGTGAGGGCTCAGGCTCACCTCAATTTCCACGTGAGACCTAATTTATAAATAAATCCATGCTTTGTGGGGCTCATGAAGATATTCAGATACGCCCTCACGTCAGAAAAGTGACGATTTATTCGCAGACTGGAGTCCCCGGCGAAAAAGAACTTTCCGCACTGGGCAGCTATTCATCAACGACATATTGCATTGCTGAGAGCCGCGAACTCGCAAAACCGGGACCGCCCCGACACAATATCACGACGGATAATTGCCAGTGTTGGCGCGGCACTCTATCAATTAGCGCATTGCAAACTCACATCAATTAATGGTAACAACGACCCGAAACAAGAGACACTTGGTCTGAGGAGCAAACCGCATTCAAGCCGTTCGAATAAGTTCATTCATGGCTTGGCAGGCGGCCATCGATATCGTCCACTTTCGTCGGATTAATTCTAAAAATGTTAGTCACCCCGCCCCCGAAGGAGGAGAGGCGCCGATCCCCCCCCCCCTCCCCACGTGGGCCCTCCTAGCGGGCCACGCGTAATCAAACTGAATTGGGTCTGATCGGAAAACAAAGCTACGGTCTCGGATTCTGGAGAACTCGGCGCTTTATAAATAGAAAGCCGAATAATGCATGTGGTTCTGGGGATGTGGGGGTGGATTGTTGAAGTGTGCAACCTTCCCCCTTTTGACTCTTAGATGCCGAGGAAGGCGCCCCTTTCTCGAAGCCCCAAGTTGAGTTAAATTGATTCTATTCAAATACATTGATTTTGAAATAGTTATTGAAGTATTATCAATGTTGTTGAGAGTGAGGAATACTGTTTTTGAAATTTTCACCTTTTCGGTGACATACGGGCACTTTCTCACCCCCTCCTCATCCGTCACATTTAACTCCCTCCGAAAAGATAGTGGGGTCAATTTAACCTGGTTTGGGATTTGTAGGGGTAGCCGTCAAAAAAACGAAAAAAAAATCCTGACACGACATAATTCTTGCCAAAGTACCAATCTCTAGATGCGCCCCCTGTAGGTCGTTTGAGAGGTCTCTTACTTGTTTGTACTCTCTTTTTGAAAATGATTCCTAATTTGGACACACCATAACATATTTTGAGTAAATTTAGCTTTAACTTTCCTCAGATTTAAAAATAAGAGACATCTCAACACACATCGATCTGGAAGTGGAGATTTCACAATAATCAAATGCTTATGTAGCCCTTGAAAACCGTTACAAATAAGACAAACGGAACCGACACAACAATGAAATAGAGCAAGGAAAAGGACGCACGTTATGACGGCGCAGAGATACAACTATTCGTACTCGATGGATGTCCGTATTGTATCTGCAAAATTTAAGGCGCGATGGCGTGAGTCGTGAACTCTCAATGCTCCGCTGCATACTGCCAGCAAGGTGTCGCTCAGATTCGGGAGAAATGTTTTAAAAAAAAGTGCCGAATGCGTTTCTCCCATCTTCCAGAGCTTTCATTTCGTAGCATCTGAGGGAAGACGATCGTCTCAAAATAATTTTCCAGGCTTAAACAACTTGACAAATCATAGTACAACAAAAACTTAAAATTCACTGCCGACCGAATGTTACTGATTTTTCCAGATGCTTACCCAATTTGCTAGAGAAACAATCTTGTGTAATCAAAGCTTCCTTTTTACGCTGAATACAATATTTTGACCATTTTTAATTTCACGAAATTAATGATTTCAGGACACACAAGAAAGGTTACAACAGGAAGAAGATGCCAGGAACCAACTCTTCCAACAGAAAAAGAAGTTGGAGCAAGAACTGTCTGGTCTCAAGAAGGATGTTGAGGACTTGGAATTGGCAGTACAAAAGGTGAGTTGTTTAAATGCTGTTATTTTGAGATGAGAGAAATTAGTTATGATGATTTAGTTCATTTATTTACATATGCACGTCCCTTCTGTGTGTAGCGCTCTGCGACACTCTTTTCTTCCTACCCTTTCTATTTCTCCATATTTTTCTGGGCCCCAAGGTATAGATATTTTTTTCTCATGCAGTTTTCCTCCCTCATCTCGATCTCCATTCGAGTAACTACTCGATGGAGTCTTACTTGACCCTGTTTATATATGAGTTTATCCTTCATGCATCCTGATTTTTTCCTGAAATTTTTACTTCCACCCCAATAATCAATGAGAAATGGTCATGGGAAACTACCAAGCAGTTTGAATGAAACTTCAGAAACAAGAAAATTAGATCCCATTGAGCACACAATTATATTAATTGAAGTAAACTTTGGTTGAAAGTAACATACCATCACATATCGGTCATTCCTGAACATTGGCGAGGCGTGAATGATCGGTTATCCATACTTTCCCATTTGAGGCTATGGTACAGAATCGATCATTGAGGTGTTCGTTTCGGACACCCTTTTAATCGATCCTTTTCCATGGATTTAAACGGCAGATTGATCGATAAATCGTAAAGTATGCCACGCCACTGACTCATAATTGCTTTTTATATTCCGCGAGATCAGAAAATCATAAAATTGTTTTATACATTTTGAGATCACTTACTTGACCTAATCACCCGATCTTGCATGGTTGCAGTTTTTATTTCCGAAACAATATACTTCAATTAGACCTCGGGCTCTCACTTGGCGAAGATTTACTGTTGAAGCATACTTGATCGTTTTGTCTGTTTTACTCTGTTTAGTCTGACCAAGACAAGGCCACCAAGGACCACCAGATCAGAAACTTGAACGACGAAATCGCCCACCAGGACGAGCTCATCAACAAGTTGAACAAGGAGAAGAAACTCCAAGCTGAGACCACTCAGAAGACCGCCGAAGAATTGCAGGCCGCTGAAGACAAGGTCAACCACCTTACAAAGGTCAAGGTCAAGCTTGAGCAGACCCTTGATGAATTAGAGGACTCACTGGAACGCGAAAAGAAACTGAGGTGCGTAACTCTATTCTTCATTTTCTCATGATACAGCAAACATATAAAACGATCTTGGAGAACTTGAGACAAGAAGAGGTAAACGTAGAGTCTTTTATTCGTAGACTCCATCGAATAAAGCTTCAGCTGCAAAATTTTTGTGCAAAACAGTCAAAGCGATACTGATAAAATATCAACTCACGATGGGGAAAGACTGCAAAAAAATAATAAATAATAGAGAATTTGCAGGTGTCTGAAATTGTTGTGAATCTCATCTTTAAAATGATACTAGTAGGAAAACTGAGTACGAAGATATCCTTGGTTTCTAAATTGAACGATTATCGGAGGAAATATGACAAAATAACCTAATCTGCTAAAATACATGTGTTTAAATGGAAAATGCCGCTAGATGACGTCATGAGGCGGCACATTTTCTCACTTTTAAATCTATTTTCCTCCTATTTCCCATGTCAGAAAAAAATTATGAAAAATTCTGCGAACTCAGCTCATTAAGCATTTTCAGACGAAGCAATAAAATTTTTGTGTACAAATTCTCCGTTATTAATAAAAAATAAAACAAATCGGGGCGTTGCGAAATAATAGCAATGCCATTTCCAACGTGGAAAAAAAGCAAAAAATGATTGTCCTGATAAAACTGAAAAAGATCCTACTCAAGTCGTCGTTTCTCTCTCGCAAAAACGTAACTACATTCCAATGTCACCAAATTTCCCCTCTTAAATTGAATTCTGATCAAAAAAATCTTGGGCATTTCCAACTAAAAATTTCACTGAATTTTCTGAACTCATGCAAAAATCAGAAAATTTCGTACAAATATTGCCCAAGTACAATATTGTAAAAAATAAAATTGTTTAAGCTAATTTTGTAACCTCGGAATGAAGTTACGTTCCTTTGTCCGAGAGACGACGAACTGTACTTGATCTTGAAACAGTTTAAATTAGAAATCTCTTAGTTACCCCCTCAGGCTTGATTTTGAAAATGATATTGAAACCTCAGGACTGGCATTAACTAATATTGGAGTAAATTTGTCTCTTGATGATATAAGGCAGTTCTTTAAAATACGTGAGCTACGTAACTTATCCTTTGATTGCATACTGTTCCAGAGGAGACGTTGAAAAGGCTAAGAGGAAGGTTGAAGGAGACTTGAAACTGACCCAGGAAGCCGTCGCTGACTTAGAAAGGAACAAGAAGGAATTGGAACAGACCATCCAGCGCAAGGACAAGGAAATCGCCTCCCTCACCGCCAAATTGGAAGATGAACAATCACTCGTCGGAAAGCAACAGAAACAGATCAAGGAACTCCAGGTGCGTTCATTCATAAGCTCAAACTTCACGACTCTTTGAAATACTTGAAAGAATTTTTCAACAATTTTTTCAAATATTAATTTTGGCAATGGTAATAAAATATATGCGGGGTAACGAGAAATACAGCAGTTCATAGGCTGACATGCTCTTCTTGGTAGAGCAATTCTCTTGAGCCAGGTTCGAACCTAAGAATACAACTATATTAACTTGGGTGTGTTGCACAGTATCACACGCATTTGAAGGCGTTTTATATTGGTCCAACCGTGACTTGTGGAGAGGAGTCTTGATGTGTTGACTTCGAGTGCTGTTTGCGTAGCATTCGTCGAATTCTAAATGGACTACATTTTGCAATTAAGAACTATAATTTCTGGCTCTGTTTAGAAACAACGTATGTACCATCAGTCTCCTTATGCACATACGTGTTTTTACAGATAAACCAGAAAATATAGTTCCGAATTGCAAAACGTAGTCCAAATGAAGAATAATTTCATTTGTCGATCGTGAAACTACCAAGCCACGTATCTCAATTTGCGATATTGTAGACTTCCTGTTATACTTGCTTTTTTAAATACTTCCGTGGCTTTTCTTTGCTATTCGAGGCGAATTCCGAGATAACTTTAAGAGGTGATGTCGATTTGTTTTTCCTTCACAAAAAATAAAATGGGAGCGTAGAGTTTTAAACATTGTAAATGGGTTACGTGGTTTGATAGTTTCACCGTCGATATACTGGTGTTACGAAGATTTTAAAATGACATCACGAGTTCAAATGGGAGGCCCTGAGGATGAGGCGCATAAGTGCAGTTTAATTACTATTCCGAGAAATACGTGTTTGAGGATTCGAAATTACACGGATTCTTTTGGGGATAAGAAAGTTCAAACTGACTTTTTGATGCTTGAAAATTGGAATTTGGGAGCGAATTTTTCACAGAATATGCATTTAGTTCAAATCATTAATACCTCAATTTTTCAAAACCTGCACTTATGCGCCTTGTCTTCCAAGGCCCTCAAATATAGAATTCAGTTTTACTTGAAACACATTTTAATTGGACTGAGTTAAGCAGAAAGGAACCAACCCGCATTTTGGAAAAAATTGAGTTATGAGTGGTTTTGAACTTAACCACTGCTCCACTATCTATCGCCAAAAATTCAAAATTTTTGTTGGAGCAAATTTTGCAAAAATTGAACTTGAAGTTTAACTTTTATATCGAGTCTTATGCAGGAGCTAAACTTTAAGTCTCTTTTTCTCGGCTCGATCCCGGTGTGGCTCGGCTCTTTTCTGTTTAACTCCGTCCAATTCGGACCTAGAGTTGATGAATTTCTTTGTATTGGCAGGCCCGCATTGAAGAGCTAGAAGAAGAAGTCGAAGCCGAACGCCAAGCCCGCGCCAAGGCCGAGAAGCAGCGTGCCGACCTAGCCCGAGAACTGGAGGAACTCGGCGAGCGACTTGAGGAAGCCGGTGGCGCCACCTCAGCTCAGATCGAGCTCAACAAGAAGCGAGAGGCTGAGATGAGCAAGCTCCGTCGGGACCTCGAGGAGGCCAACATCCAGCACGAGTCCACCCTCGCCAACCTCCGCAAGAAGCACAACGATGCCGTCGGCGAGATGGGCGAACAGATCGACCAACTCAACAAGCTCAAGACCAAGTAAGCACCCTCCTTCTTTTTCATCCGGAACCCCAGCTCACATTCCGCCATGCTAAAGGGCCAGATACATCTGCGCGCTACACGCGCGTCTTGACCCGAAAAGTAGGATCCGATCCTTCTTTGAGCGAGTTACGAGTGGCGAGTTGCGACCTGATTGGCTACGAAGATTGCCGAACACGGCCGAAGGCCTACTCACCGCTCAAGACGCGCGTCTGGCTCACAGGTGTATCTGCCCTTTGAGGAAGAACGCCGTATGAATATTCGAGAGTTGTCAAATTTCCTTCGATGAAAGGTTTATTTTTTAGGAAAATGGTCAATATTTTTCCTTTAAATTTTCAGAATCTGTAGGTAAAACTGCGAACTGAATTATCTGAAAAATTGGGAGGAAAGTATTCATCAATTTACCAGGAAATTAGCGTTTTATCAAAGGATATTTGGCAACGCCTGAAGGTTCATACGGCGTTTTTCCTTAGCACGGCAGCGTTGCTCCGTAAGCACACCAAGTTTAAGTTTTGAGTTTTGAAGGCTCGCATATTGCATCTATTATTATACTTTATCCACTAGAGATATACCATGTAGACGCGGGTAAAAAATTCTTCATTACATGTCCAGATGCATTTCGGCCCCAGGGCCTAGGGGCATTCTGTATTGGCCATTTTGTGCCTGGAACATTTAAAATAGGACATTTTCACCGAGCAAAATTCGACCAGTTTGACAGCTGATAGCGTTCAGGTCGAGAGAACCAACTTTCAGGACATAAAAGGGGTCGGTTGTTGAGAGCAATGAGTAGCAGCCCCGAACTGGTCAGTCACCCCGCTCTAGAGAGAAAATTATTCTTATAGGCTAAAAAAAACATCAACTCTGACTAACGATATTTCTTGTGGAGAATTACTCTGTTAATCAACCGACTGGCAGACCCTTTTGTTTCTCAAAAAACTTGGTTCATTTTTGCTGGATGCAGCCTAGTATTGCTATTGAGATTGACAGCTGAAATTTGATACCTGTCCTGAAAAAGGATTAGTCGCACTTCCTCACGTAGATCTCGTTGTAATACAACAATAAAGCTTTGGAACCAAGAAGTGACCGACGAAATCTTTAACGTAGGAATTAATCTAGTAGCCGATAAGCCTATGAGAATGATGCGGTGTCAGACTTTAATATAGTGATCTTTTCGCTTTTATTTATGACCTAGACGCCTTTTCTCATTTGGTAAATTGCAAATGCAGAAAGTTCTCTTAAAAAATTAGCTCCTTAATGACGACTGTTCATTGTATATTTTCATAATGATATAGAATGACTGGATTTTTTTAGGAGAGCAAAGAGTCCGTATTATTCATTCCCTGTCAATTTTATACATTCACTCAACAAAAAAACCAGTAAAAATGAGGAAATGAATTATCCGAATTCTTTTGGTACTGTACTTCTTTCGCCCCCTTTCGTTTAAAATTGGTCACACTGTGTGCTCCCCAATGCAGTTGCTTCACGCTCAAACCCTCACAGCTAAGAGATTTGCCTAAGAATAGTTAAAACTCTGCCTTAATCTAGCGTTAAGTATTTCATTTTGGAGTAGGAACCTCGTCTAAAAAAATTATTAGAAGAACTTGGTGTGTACCCCTGGCCGTTACGCTGCTCAACCTGCAAAGGACGCTTCCTAGGTCATATTTTAAAAATGTGAGGAGAGCAAGTTTATTTAGAGGTTAATACCTGCCTCCCGATTGCAGTAATGATCATGGAAAAAAACCGACTAGATGTCTCGAACAAACCGTGACGAAGTATGGAAATTTACATTATTAAAATAAAAATATTTACAATTCCATCACTTACTACTAAAACAAAACGTGGGTTATATTTGAAAGAAAAAAAACCCTAAAGAAATTGGGCTCATCTAGATGTTATGATCTGCATGTGAATATTCACAAAAATCATGGAATTGGAATTAATAAATCTCTAGCACGAGCAATGACAAAAATGAAAATTCAGGGAGTCAGAGTGCTTATATACATATATATGAAATAATGATGAGTAAGCAAGACATCGGTTAGCTGTTTTGACACTCCTATTCTATCTATTTGCAATGTATTATAATAATATCTTGATTCCCTCGAAAAAATAGCTTTCAAGATCTTCGGTCATTTGTTTTCATTTTAACCCAGCCACAAAAAAATTATCAATTTCAAAAAATTTCCCCTCCCACTTCTCACATTTCCAATTAAATCACCAGCTTGAAAATAATAAAAAGACCGTGACAATAATTCTCCTGGTGAATTTTGGAATCTTCTGACTTTTCAATATTCAATTTTGTAACCTCTAGGATTCGACTGTTCCTCGAATGTTGCCGATAAATTAGTTTTTTTAGAATTCCAGACTTCTCTCGAATATTATCAAGAACTTAAAAAAATACTAGCACGGACAAGGTTTCCATCACAATTTTTTAACTTAACTTTTGGCGGTTGTTTGAAGGGGAGCACTGCATTTTCGATGAGAGACGAGGTTTCTACTGCAAATATTGCATTACGAAACGAATCGCTCCGCTTGAATCTAGAGTTTGCGAGGTACCTCGAGCTTTGATTGACCTAGTGAGCTTCCAATGTACTTTCAAGTTTTTAATCAACTGTGCTACTTTAGGGCCGAGCATGAGCGCTCCCACGTCGTGAATGAGCTGAATAACACCAGAGCCGCCGTAGACCAAGTTACCCGGGAGAAGGTACCCGCACCCCTCACTTCACCCCTGTGCAGCATGCCTTCCTTTCGACCCCCTTCGATCTAATTCATAATCGATCGTATATTAATTAATTCGATTAATCTGAGCGTTATCATGCGCATGCTAGTCGTCCTACGTCTACTACGTCAGTCAACCTACCGTTTTTAAAGTTTTCCCCCACGCCGCAACACTACTCAGTACTGAGAGTTGCTCTAATTGTTGCACCCTCTCCGTTAAGCCTTGACCCTTCCTTCAAGATACAAATTTTAGCTTTTGATTCGCCACATAAAGATGTTTCAACTCTTTAGCGGGAAAGAGGAGAGCTGCTACGCTACTGATTGGGTTTTTTAATTATGCAAATATTCTGTCTCCTCAGTCAGGCTAGGAAGTATCTTTTCACGATGAAGGCGTTTCTCATGCGTCGTTGCTCTTCATCAACGGCATCCGGGTCCGGTTGAAACTTAGCTCTCTGCAATACTACCAAAAAACTTAGTTCCAAGGCCAAGCTGTTTAGCTGAGAAAAACAAGGAGGCTATTATATAAAGTATAATTTTCAACCTTCAAACTGAACAGCTTGTTACTGATCTAAACTATTTCCTTCTGGATAAAAAAAAAAAGAAAAAAAAGAGAGAGAAAAAAAATGGGTTCAAATAGGCTAGACCTAAAAATATCTTGCTATCCTTTATGGTCTTTTCATTTTCTACCTAACACATAAATATCGACTGATTTAGGCGCCAAGGCATGTCAATAGATATCTACTTCCGATATAACTGGTACGGTATATCTAACTGCTATATGCTAAATATTTAGTTGTAACAACGGAAAGGTTTAGATAGGATAATTGAATGTAGTATCACTCGTATTATACGAAATACGTTACATTGTTAACTTTGTTCCACACACGAGCCAGCATCGGGTAAAAACATTATTTTTTAGCTAAAATTTAATGTCTTGCTCTGTTGACAAATCTGTTCCCTACATCACACTTTTCAATGGTGATAGATTACCAATATTTACGTTGTTCTTCACGTGTTTTGGTGTATGAAGGGATAATTGGTTTTGTTAGTTAGAGTTAATTTTTCTCCACCTAACCTTAGAAAAAATTTGGCTAGGAATATATGAGCAGGTTTTTAAGCCAAACTGTGGAATAATTTTGCTCCTACCTCTTGCTCAACAATTGTCTCTGCAGTTGTCATTTAAATTGTAATCTAAAAAGAATGAAAGCAAAATTGATTCATTTCTAAAGTTCTGACAATTGCAATAGTCGATACCAACCCAGGGTTGTAGTAACTTTATCAATTCAGATGAATATATTAGCTAAAAACTGAGGTCAAAACATTTTCGGATAGAGTTACGCTAAAGTTATACTTACAAGGGTCAAGGCGCACTAAAGTCATAGCATGCAAAACTCTTACCATTCCACCCCTCCCATTCTTGAACTATCGTTTTGGAGTTGAAGTACCTATACCGAGTTTTTCTTTGTCGATGTATTTTCTCTTGAACCGTTGTGTATACTGGTGTTTCCACTGATGTCTCTTGTTTTTCCTTTGTATTTGTTCCCTCAGTCTCATGCCTAAGTTTTTGAAATTTACAATAGAGTTATAGTAAAGAGTATAAGATGAAGAAAAATTCGAAATCAAAATTCTTGAGTTAATTAATCGATAAAAAATTTGAAGAAAAAATGAACTGAGGGAGCATTTGTTGATTTTTGTTGTGGACATGAATAATCAATACTAAGCACTGACTTTTGTGGTTTCAACGCAGAGCTGAAAAGGATAAATGCCAATACCTTTGCGAATTAAATGACACCCGAGCCAGTTTAGACCATGTCACAAATGAAAAGGTTTGTTATAATTGTAGTGAGCGCCGCAAAATCATAATAGCTTCGAAGCTTCGTTTGGCAAAACTGTTTTCCGCCTAGTTCATTCAGATTCATTCACGCCATGAAATTAAATTTCTAAACAGCCTATCGATTTCCCCATATGATTGTGCTTTTACGCACTGGTTTAGAAAAGAAAGTCAACCTAAATTCCAATTTTCAGATCAAGAAGAATTGTATCTACTTATTGTGGTTTGTTTTTCATTTCCCTCTAATTTTTAACGCAACAAAGACCCTCCCAGCTTTAAATTGAATATCATACTTTCCTCGGAGCTTAGTTTGCCCTATTTGTTTTTAGCTTAATTTATTCAAATTGATGTATGATTGACGGTCAATGTTCGAGGACAGCGCCCAGTGTCTTCATGAGAAAAAACTGCTTTTTAGAAGTGCAAAAAAGACATTTAAGTTTTTTTCAAGGCTTTGATTGCAAAGATTTAGGAATGCGCACTTTGTTTTATACGACTTAGGTTTTTCCCCCATACTCTCAATTGATCGCAAAATAATAGTTTTCCCTCAAAATAACGCTTCTTCCAGATGCTTTACCATCAAAATTAACGTTTACCCATTCGATACAAATGTTTTTCGTTTTGTGGTCCAATCATAATTTGATCAAATTATTTATTTATAAACAATTTTTATCTTTGATCACTTGCCGTACAATTCCAATGATAGCTTCTTCCATATACCTCCACGAATGTCCCCTTTTCCAAAAAGTTCATTCAAGCCGCGAGAATAATTCCCATCATCACGATTTCATCCTCTGGCTTTAAAAAGAATGGCTTCAAAAATCTAGATGTGGATGTAATTAACTCATTACACACGAGAAACTGACAGATTTTACATGGGGAAACAGCTTACGTAAAGGTGCGCGTATGAGAATAAGAGGTAAGTTAGTGATAAGGGTGTGAAATTAAGGCACCTCCAAGACATCATGCCTCTTACAATCTTTTGAAGACACGGATTGCCATTATTCAGCTACATTTTGCAATCAGGAACTAATATTTATGACTCATTGTAAAAGCGACGTGTATTCTATTAATTGCCTCGTCCAGACAAGGGTCTTAATGGCTGACCCAGAAATTATAGTTCCTAATTACAAAATGAAGTCCTCTAATTCAATTTTAATGAAACAGTGGTCCTACTCAAACTTATTCCAAAAATTTAGGATTCCCAAATTAATGAGTTCCCAAAAAAAAATTTCACCCTTTCTCCCTAAGGAGCTTACTAAAAAATGTCCATCAACTTCCTCCTTTAAAAAGCTACATTCATGGGTGAAATTAACCGCCTATGAAAATTAGGGGGCACGTGCATTTTTGCCTCTGAGTCCGACAATTATAAGCGTCGCTATGACAGTAGAAGAAATAGGGGCCTCACGAAGGTTTAATCCAACCGGATATGTGAAAGTTGAAAGTTTAAGTTTTTATGGTTTTCAACGCAATTAATAATTTTCGAACGGTTTTGTAAAAGCTTAACGACAAGTTACATTTCTTCCTACGGGTGCGAGCGGAGAAAGTGTTACAGAACGACTGGGCTACATTTTTCAAGAAGGCACTATTATTTCTGGCTCATTTTAGGAACAACATTTGTGTCACCAGTTTTCCTACGTAGATTGTCAAATTGAATTGAATTTAATTGATTGTTCTTGAATTTGATGGATGAGCCAGGAATTGTAGTGTCTAATTGTGAAACGTCGTTCAACTAGGAGAGTGACTGGAAAGAGAGGGATTATCGAATCAGACTATTAGTCGACATCAATCATGCGTATACACAAAATTCGGGTTGCCCTTCAAATTTTGCCAAACGAGATCGTATAACGCTCGCAGAATAGTCACCGACAGTCCATCCGATGTGTCCGCATTTTAGTTAAGGAAGAATATGACACATTTTAAGTAGTACGTACATTATCGAGAATGAGAGAGGAGACTACGTAAGCTCTCACCTCTTTCAGCAAAAAAATATGTTCTGTTTGTGCATTTTACCAATGTTTGCAAGATTGTGTTGCCTCTTTTAACAACCTAAATCAGTGTCCGTTGTTGTAATATTCCTTGTGATGTGTGCTGTGTGTTCATTATTTGACTGTTTAATGTTAAAATGACTCAACAATGTAAATTATGGAGGTTTCAAAGATGCCTCCCAGAGACACTTTGTTTAATTCATCTTTAAGTTTAAGACAGGATAAAGAGCCTCGGGAAATAAACATTTGGAGAGACCACCCTTATCAATATTTTACATTGAAGATCTGATGATAATTTTTCTGACAAGAAAAGTTACATAAAAAAATTAAAATGAATACTCTGGCTAAAATAATATTTTCGCCAACTCTGTGTTTAATAAAGTGTTGGAACAAAATATTGATCGGAAGAAGAAAAATATGAGTGAAAATTGGACTACATATTGCAACTAGCAACTACGATTTCTGGCTCATCTTTAAAAACACCTAAGAGCACGGTGAAAATAATGGTGCATCCGTTACCTCTAAACTGAGCCATAAATTATAGTTCCTAATCGCAAATAGTGGTAAATTTGTGCACCAACTTTCAACTTAAAAACTTGATTAAAATTATTGGTTGATATATTTGGTCATCTTTTCCATGTACAATTTCAGAAATGGAGAATGTTCCTTTGAGATTAAAATTAATTTTTCTTAAAAGAATACTTTGAAATGAAATGGAGACACCTAACGTCAATGATGACTTCATAGTTCCATTTTGCTGACTGGCTATTTTTCATAAAGTTTCATAAAGTTTAAAATGCTTCAAAATTTTACGCTGACAAGCAAAATGTAATAAATTATTGAAGAAAATAGTAACAATTCAATTACTGGTGGGGTTTTTACTCAATGCAATGGTATTGAAGGTTTTCATGCATGATGTACCGAATGTTAAAACAACTCAGCCGATACTAAACTTGATGGCACCAAAAAAATGAAAAATATACACAAACCTTGAAAAAGGGAGGAGGAAAAAAACTTTTAAAGCTTTAGTTCCGGTCGAGCTGTGTGGTGGTAACAGCTCGGGGCAGGAACTCTCCTGAGCGTTAAGTCTAACAAACCGCGCTTTTTGACAGGCCGCCATCGAGAAAGTTGCCAAGCAGCTCCAACACCAACTGAACGAAGTACAAAGCAAATTGGACGAGACGAACAGGACATTGAACGACTTCGATGCCGCCAAGAAGAAGTTGTCCATTGAAAACTCAGACCTCCTCAGACAGCTGGAGGAAGCCGAATCCCAAGTCTCGCAACTCAGCAAGATCAAGATGTCGCTCACCACTCAGCTCGAAGACACCAAGAGGCTCGCTGATGAAGAATCCAGGGTAAGATCACTGCGTTGTTGTTCAGCGGCGGATCCACCAATTTGGCAACACCAGATTTCCTCCATTTTTAAACCTATAATGTTAAATACTCGATTCTTGTCAGAGCACCTGACCCCTACTAGAATCGATATACTTCAATAGGTTTAAATGAGGGAAAAACAATGTTGCCAATTTGCTGAGCCCGCTAATGATGTTGTTCGTAAAGCTGTAGATAGTGTTGTAAGGGAGATGGGAATTTATTTCTTCCTTATTTCTTATTTCTTTCTTCTTCTTTATCGATTTCTTATTTCTAAAAACTTCGTAACTCCCAAATTTTGAAGGAACTAGATGTCGGCATCCATTGAGAATTATTATTTTTTGACGTAAGGAAACAGCCAAGGGTTCTGAGCAGGTTCCTTAAAAGAACATGCAAATTTGTGTCTTCTTAACACCATGGAAGTCGATTCCATTTAATGAATAACTTTCAAGATTTCATGAACAACTTGAAACGTCGTGGGGAAGGAAAGAACGCCTTAAATTTGTAGCATATGCAACACAGGCAACTTGAAATCGCGATCCTTGAGTGAGACATAAAATGAAAACGCTCTTGTTTCCTTCCATTTTTCATTACGATCCAAGAATCTGAAACAAATCACTTTGATCCCAACATCGGATTGTAAAAAGACCGAGGGATGCTAATGGTGATGTCTGATTGCAGGAGCGTGCCACGTTATTGGGCAAATTCCGTAACTTGGAGCACGACTTGGACAACATCCGCGAACAGATCGAGGAAGAGGCCGAAGCCAAGGCTGACATCCAGAGACAACTCAGCAAGGCTAACGCTGAAGCTCAGTTGTGGAGGACCAAGTACGAGTCCGAAGGTGTGGCTCGCGCTGAAGAGCTAGAGGAGGCCAAGTAAGTACCGACAAAGCTCAATACAATATTCGCACCACACGGCCTATCTCTCGCCTCTTAGAGGACTATTTTAATTTAAACAGGCAAACATCGGCCTGAAAAAAGTACAAGAGATTTCAAATGATCACTGGCCCATATCAAAGTTTATATTAGCTTAGGGTAAATTGGTTTTAAAAATGAACCGGAGATAAATGCAAATATTGGTTGCAAGGATAGGTACGTTTGAAAAAGCCAGTGTAGTATTTTAGGCCTAATCCGCCATCTTGAATTTTGGAGTTTTGTAAATTTGACCGAAAAATCAAGTTTTGCGTGAAAAAATACCCCCTGATATCGAGTTTTAAAAAAATCGAACGGACAGAGCCGAGGCGGCATTATTGACTACGTTTACCATCTTGAATTTTAGAAATTTGTAAATTTGACTGATAAATCAAGTTTTCTGTCATAAATGCCCCCGGTGCAAAACGGGCGCGCTCGAAAAATATTAAATTTTCAAGAACAGGTTTCCATTCTGGCGAGTCTCTTTCATTACCACATTAATATACACACATTAATAATGATAATTATTTCTCTTTAAATCAAACGAGGCTTACAATTTTATGACGGAAAATAGTGGGCATTAAATATGCAAAGTAACTTGAAATACAGCAGTTACAAGGTGGAACAATTAACTTGAGTTAGGTTCCAACCTAAGAATACGACTATATCAACTCCGGTGTGTTGCACAGTATCGCGCGCATTTGAAGGCGTTTTATATTGGCCCGTCCGCGATCTACTCACGCGCGCGTCTCTCGCGTCGCTGATGCTACTTATAAATTCCGGAATGAGCAGTTTGCAATTGTACTTATTTAACTGAATGGAACTACGCGAAAATGGATTAAGTAAAAAAGAATTACGAAGCACGTAAAAACCCATGTACGTTGTACCGTTTGATTCAATTCATTTTCACATAAATACTTTTAGCGTCAATACGTCCAATTTTAGTTTTTTCTCTCAGCTCGGTAACATACGTATTAATATTATACATATAGTGGAATGGGATTGACAACAGCCTCATCTGGAAGGAGAAGCAGATTCCTATTTATCCATCTAGGCTGTTGAGTTGGAAATGTAGTAAAATTACGATATATCCTTAATCCTATAGACAGAATTTAAAAGATAAATCGACGGTGAAGATACCAAACCACGTACCTCGGTTTGCGACGTTGCAGACTTCCTGTCATACTTCATTTTTGTAAGGAAAAGTATTCAACGTCAATTCTTGAAAACGTCCATGAATTTTCTATTCTATGCAAATAAAACTCTGTGAAAACTGTAAGGAATGATGTCGGGTTGTTCTCCAAAAAATTAAAATAAAAGAAAAAAAAAGAAAAAAATGCAGGAGTTCCTTCAAAAAAATGAAATAGGCAGGGAGATTCTTAAACACCGCAAACGAGATACGTTGTTTGGTAGTTTCACCATGAATATGCATTAAAGAATGAGATCGACTATGTTTAATCACCATTTATTCTAATACTAATTGGACGTATTTCTACCAAACGGAACTAAGTGCATTATGACGTGAGTCCTGTTATGCACATATTCTCATGAGTCTCTGGGCTCATGTCTTAATGCACATAGTTCCGTTTGGCAGATATACGTCCAATTGTTGCCTCCTGCACGATCCCCGTGGATATTACTTCGGGGTCGGATGCAACCGATTAATACTTGAGAGGTGGGATTTACTTGCGATGAAAATTAAAAAGAGGAATGTTCAATCTTCAGGCGTAAGCTGCAAGCCCGTTTGGCTGAGGCTGAGGAGACGATCGAGTCTCTGAACCAGAAGGTGGTCGCTCTGGAGAAGACGAAGCAGCGGCTGGCGACGGAAGTGGAAGATCTCCAACTGGAGGTCGACCGTGCCAACGCCATCGCCAACGCGGCTGAGAAGAAGGCCAAGGCCATCGACAAGATCATTGGAGAATGGAAACTCAAGGTGGACGATCTCGCTGCCGAGCTCGACGCCAGCCAGAAGGAATGCAGGAACTACTCCACCGAGCTGTTCCGACTCAAGGGTGCCTACGAAGAAGCCCAAGAGCAACTTGAGGCTGTCAGACGGGAGAACAAGAACTTGGCTGGTAAGTTCATCTCCACCTGTTTTTCCTGGGTAATTCCGTAAGATATTTTCGTTTCCTCCTGGGAGGAGACGAAGGGGACGCCCAGTGAAAGGGTAGCGACAGGGGGTTTTAGAAGAAATGAGGGTTTGCCAACTCCCTGAAGGGCTTTGGGAGGATAGGGGACTTTGGCGGCTAGGGGTCGCAGAGCACCAAAGAGCGCAAAAAAGCGGCACATACATACATACAATTTCGTAGGATAACTTTGAGGCAGAGTAGTCGATTCGTTTCAGTCAGCATCAGAAGCAGAATCTGAAGGTCTGAATGGTCCGAAATTTGATGTCCACCATGTCTAGACAGGTTGGATGAGATGAATCCAGATTTGGACTAAATTTTGCAATTTGGAGCTATAAATTCTAGCCAGGTTTAAATGCAACGCACGTGTCATTAGTTTCCCTATGCACATAAGTGTTTTTCCAGAAGAGCCAAAATTTATAGTTCCAAATTGCAAAATGCAGTCCATTTAAAGAGGGGGGCTGGAAGCCAAACGTCAACAGTTATATCCAGATTTGGAGTATCCCGTACAAAAAAAGGAAAAAGTTATATGCTATTTCTGGGAGAATGGACTACTAGACAAGGTAGAAACAGGATTTCACGTAAAACACGATTCTTGCATCGAAAATCACTGAAATCAACTCCTAAGTAAGATATCAACGTTTTCATTTTAAATGGGTCACGGTAAACGCAATACTCTATGTGAGTCCAATCGCGCACTACAACGATTTCGGCAGGCTTCCTAATCAAGCAATGTTCATTCCCCACCCTGTGTTGCTCAAACTATAAACAACTTGCTACAGCTGAATATTTCACAGTATAAAATGAAATTTCATGATATTTCGTGAATTTTTTTTGCAAACTTCTGTAATAGACTCAGTGTGCCACAAAACGTATAGAAACTGTAAAGTCTCAATTTTGAAATTTTGGAGGCAAAACCGCGAGTTTAAATTCCGAATTTTCTTATCAAACTCTCGAATAATTGTTACGAGTTGAAAAATCCTTGAAATTCCATCGAAAATTAAATTTCACCTTTCAGCACAAAAAATTTTCATGGAACTCAATTGTGTATCTTTGATTCTAACTGAGTATTATTGTCTAATTTAGATGAAGTCAAGGACTTGTTGGACCAGATCGGAGAAGGTGGACGCAACATCCACGAAATCGAGAAGGCGCGCAAACGATTGGAAGTGGAGAAGGACGAATTACAGGCCGCTTTAGAGGAAGCCGAGGCTGCCTTGGAGCAGGAAGAAAACAAGGTCCTCCGGGCTCAGCTCGAACTCTCACAGGTCAGACAGGAAATCGACAGGCGAATCCAAGAGAAGGAAGAGGAATTCGAAAACACGAGGAAGAACCACCAGAGGGCTCTGGACTCCATGCAAGCCAGCTTAGAGGCCGAGGCTAAAGGAAAGGCTGAGGCACTTAGGATGAAGAAGAAATTAGAAGCTGACATCAACGAATTAGAAATTGCTTTGGACCACGCAAATAAGGTGCGTATCCGCAAGTTGTCTCAGGTTCAAACGTTTTGACACATACGAAGGGGCCTCGAAAGAATTTTTTATTGTTACCATTAGTTGTTGAGAAAAATTCGAAAGGAAGGTTTGAAATAAAAATAAAAAGAAAGGATCTTAAAATCTAAAGCGATGATGAGTTATGGGGTTTGATAACGTAAACATCATTGCGGACATGATATCTTATCCTCAACGGGTATCAGGAAGTTCAGAATAATCGCGGGACAGTCCTAATTCCTGCGGTAACTTTCACAGAATTTACCGACTTTGAGATCGTCCACTTTAATTGATAATTAAAAATAAAAAAAACACAAAATTAAAAAATTAAAAGAAATAGATCAAGTTAAATTTGTACTGATAGTGCAAATATATAAGGGATTTCCTCAATTTTATCTGACTGCACAATTCCACGACTTACTTCAATTGTTCCTTGCCCGCTGAAATATCGTATAATTGACCCTGTAATTTTTTCTGGATATTTTTACCCTTGCCCTCGGCTAGCGTTCATAATCATCTGATTTTAAACGCATTTAACAGATATGGATTATTCATAATAATACATAGAGCTAAACCTTTTTGATTTATAATAATTGGAACGAAAATATCAGCTGCAAAAATATTGTGGTCATTATCTAGCTAGAAAGGTCCGATGAAACTCTTAAAAACTCGAAAAAGCTCTTTGAATCTTGTCGGATTCAATTTCATTATGTATCAGGCTGTATTCGGTTTTTGACTTGTGGCAAATAGTTTTATAACTAACCGCGATTTTTGGTGATTATTAGTGTTAGGATCTGAAATTTCAGAAACCAAAAAAACTTCAGTTTTCCTACTTTTGAACAATATTTCTGACAAAGGCGAGTAAAAAAAAAAAATATAAATCATTGTCGAGTCATCTGAGGAATTTTAAATACCGTGGATTTGTGTTAATGAGAATTACTTTAATTTTAATACCACAAATGAGGTCGTTATGATGGTTTTATTGAATGTTATAATTCTGGTTCCAGGCCAACGCTGAAGCACAGAAGAACATTAAGCGATACCAACAACAACTCAAGGACATCCAGACCGCCCTGGAGGAAGAACAGAGAGCCCGCGATGACGCCCGGGAACAATTAGGAATCTCAGAACGCCGTGCCAACGCTCTCCAGAATGAACTGGAAGAGTCCCGCACGCTCCTCGAACAGGCCGACAGAGGTCGCCGACAGGCTGAACAAGAACTCAGCGATGCTCACGAGCAGCTCAACGAACTTTCCGCACAAGCCACCTCCATCTCAGCCGCCAAGAGGAAACTCGAAGGCGAACTACAAACTCTGCATGTAAGTACCGCTCCTCTATTCTACGAGTACCTAATCATTTTCAAGGGAGTTCACGAAACTTCAATACACGCTCGCATCACGAAAAACCCTACCTCCGACTTCCAAAGCGTGTCAACTTCGAAAATCACTTCACACGAGTGGTGCTTGTAGCTTGTGTTGATTTTGCAGGGAGTTGGGAGACTTAAACGCACGATTAGCACAAACAGCTCCCCTCCCAAATACAACAGACCATAGACCCCTCATGTATATAATTTTTTCTACACTCCGATTCACACCATCAAACTTTGCATCCAACTCTTGGATGCAACTTGTCGAATGAAAAGTTGGATGGTGTGATACTGACGAGAGAAAACGACAATTTGATGAAACATCGAACGGAAACTTGAATGTGATGTCACATTCAACTTTTCGTTCAACTTTCCATCCAGTTGGTGCCGCAAATTGGATGGAAAGTTGAACTCATAGTTGGAACGAAATCTTCCGACCGACATGAGCCATAGCTGTATCTCCGCGAACCACAGGCTGATAACGATATCACACTGCAACGGCAATGGAATCAAATTTTTTTGCGTCCAACTTTCCATCCAACTTTTCGTTCAAAGATTTCGAATGAAAAGTTCAATCATGTGAATTGGGTTTAAGTAGGAACGATCGCGATAAGTTGCGACTTGTTCGGAGAATGTATCGCGATTTTATCGACGTCGATTTTTTGCAATATTATTATTCAAGGGAATCGGTCTGGGGATTATTTCACACCATCAACAAAAAATAATTATACTTGTTACAGCGCCTTACGATGAAGCTTCGCATTTTTATAGTTCATCGAGAAATTTGATTATAGTCTTTTTTTAATGATTATTCTATTTTTACCAACAGTCTGACTTGGATGAACTTCTAAATGAAGCCAAGAACTCGGAAGAGAAGGCCAAGAAAGCCATGGTTGATGCCGCCCGGTTAGCGGACGAGCTCCGAGCTGAACAAGACCACGCTCAAACACAAGAGAAGCTAAGGAAAGCTCTCGAAACACAAATTAAGGAATTACAGGTAAGTCTTTTTTACAGTCAATCTTGTATTACGTTTTAGCTTTCTGATATTTTACTGAAAAAACTTAATTAAACATGCAATTAATGATCAAAACATCGTATGGCGTCACAGTTCCTTTTATCAATGACGAAATCTTCACATCAAGACAGAAATAAAGAAATTTAAATACCTACACTCTGCGCAAAGAGCACGTAGATTATCACCTTACTCGTTAACGCGTGCGTACATTTTTTTTCGTACGTTACGCGTGTAATTAGCTCAAAAATGCTTTTCCTTTCTTCTTTTTTACAGCTGTTACGAAAATTAGCATTACTTTGGTATTAATAGAGCAACTTTCAAGTGAAACAAAAACAAGAAAGTAGCACTGTAGATTTTTGATAGTCAGAGATTTTAAAGATATTATGTATGTGATTTGAAGCTAAAAAAATTACAGAGTGAAAGTTTTTTAATACAATTTTAGAGAATCTTTGCCTGGCTGACAATTCCGACGCAAGTCGAGGCTGCTTTTGATAGTAATTTAATGGAAATTGAGGCTGAACATTGTTTTATCGTGTTAACAGGTTAGATTAGATGAAGCTGAAAACAATGCCCTCAAGGGTGGAAAGAAGGCTATCCAGAAATTAGAACAACGAGTCCGAGAGTTGGAGAACGAATTGGACGGCGAACAGCGTAGACATGCTGACGCACAAAAGAACCTAAGGAAATCCGAACGTAGAATTAAGGAATTGAGCTTCCAGGCTGAGGAAGACAGGAAGAACCACGAACGTATGCAAGACTTAGTTGACAAATTACAACAGAAGATCAAGACTTATAAGAGACAAATCGAAGAAGCAGTAAGTATCGCCTTCCTCTACATTCTTAGTACACATCACATTAAGAGCCACCATAGAAAACCTAACATAATAAATGGCGGAGTGAATCCATACAGCAACGTCACGCCTAGTTTTAAGTTTTGCGAGAAAAGTAATGTCAGTAGGCTACTATGTTACTTATTTGTGCTGTGTGAATGTTACAATTACCGATCAATTGTGTATCAATATGCCAAAGTAGCAGGAAGTAATGATATAACCTATTGAAATATAAGACTTCTATTAATTGCAATTAAAATGAAATTTTTTTACCACGAAATTTTAATATTAATACATCATTTGATCGATAAAAGCCGATTTTAAGCATTCAACAAAGTAATTTCATGTGCCAGAAAGATAGGAACTATACAGCACAATGAAAATTAGCAACTTATTTCAAATTTTTTGCAATACATTTCAATAAGCCATTACCTTCAAACGGTAGATAGGCAGCATGTACAACACTCCGATGCAGTAGCAATAATTTTACTATTTAATTGCAATTTATGGCAATCTGTGCTACCTGGGCGCCTGCAATTATCATTGCTTCAACGGGTGAAATTGAAATTCGAGATGGCCGCCACTCAATTGATAAGTTTGGATTTGAGACTCGATGCACTCATCGGTAACACTTTTACAGTGGCGGGACGTGAATGATCGATAATCGATTTTTACCCATTTGAAGCATGGTAAATAATCGATTATTATGGCGTTCGTTGCGAACACCCTGTTTATCGATCCTTTTCCATAGATTCAAATTGCAGATCAATCGATAAATCGCAAAATACGCCACGCCTCTGCAATTTTAAGGCATGAACCAGCATCTAGGTTACAGTCAAAATTTCGCTCATTTAGACTGAAAATTTATACCGCCACACACGCATACCTAAACCATACATCAACGAATTCGATGGGTACTGTTTTTTGACGACGGGGCCTGAAATCATGAAAAAGAGCGAGAGCTAAACCAGTTTTCTTAAAATTGCAGGAAGAAATTGCTGCTTTGAACTTAGCCAAATTCCGCAAGGCACAACAAGAATTAGAAGAGGCTGAAGAACGAGCCGACTTAGCAGAACAAGCCATCGCCAAATTCAGAACACAAAAGGGTGGCAGAGCAGGATCAGCAGCGCGTGGATCCAGTCCCTTGGTAAGTATCCGATACAGCAAACTTATTCAAAACTTATTCTTTCACCAAATAAACTGAGATCGCTCCGATTGCTACTTGTTACCTTTCAGGCGACTCCCAATCCGTTCATGCAAAAACTAACTACACTCCTACAGGGTTCCAATTTTTCATGAAAAGTAACATCCTTGAATTTCATGTGAAATATTTCATAAAATCCCAGAAATATTTGAAAGATATTGAGGAACACGTTGCGAATACACATTTGTGTCTCTAAGAAGAAAATATGAGCAAAATCCTTTGATGGAGCGTATGTTATATGATAGGGGAAGAAACACTATGCAATGAAAAAAAGGCATAGGGTTTCTTGAAGACTGACGACACGATGACCTACATTCAATGTCACTCGTGAGGTCAATCATAACCATTGATAAAACTGTGAGGATCTATATTTTCTGGATTTGAGGCAATGATCTCAATACCAAACTTTTCTTTTCCTAAAAAATCAGCACATACCGTTCTCACAAAACAGAAACATATTTGATTTTCCATTTTAAAGAAAAGAAAAAAATAAAAAAAATCTGTAGCATGATTGAGTTCACAGTGCATAATGTACTAAAACTAACAGACACAATCTGTAGCCTAATTGTCAGATATGAAGAAATTACCGAAAGGACTAACGATTTACCTCTGCTAATATTTCAGCCCCAAGCAAAAACGCGCAAGCCCCAACTTGCATTGGAATAAACAAACGTTATCAAATTGTAAGTTGAGATATCACTTCACGAAGTGATTGAGCGTAGCTCATAAGCTTGGACATGTTGCATTGATATGAGGGGAGTCACCTCAGAATGATTTTGTTTGACACTTTCTTCCTTGTCTTCTCTATTACTGTGACAATGAATGCATACCGTTTGCTTAGTGACGATAGAAAATGCACGTTTTACAGTATCATTTCATCCAACACTTTCGTTGTTCGCGACTGCGAGCTCCTGATTTGTTTGCTCATTGAACCGATTTGAAAATGTTCAAAAACACCATCTCATTAAATTTATTCATTTTACCCAGAAAAAGGCAAGAAAGAACACAAGCACATGCTTTTCCCCCCATCTGGTGAGAAGTGAGATATGAGTAGAAGTAGTAGTAATATATACGTTTATTTAAAGCGGTGCCCTAGCAGCTATGACCATTAACACCTCTACAGTCAGGTTACACAGTCATAACCAAGAAAAGCATAAAATAATTCTAAGGATGTCAATTCGTCGTTTTCCGCACGAAGGAACGTAACTTCATTCCAAGGTTGCAAAATTGATTCAAGGAATTCGCATTTTTACAAGAATGTGCCGGTGCATTTTTTTTTCAAATTTTTCCTGAATTTTGCATGGGATTAGAGAAAAAATCCTTGAAATTTTCAGGAAGAAATGCCCAAGATTTTCCTTGTAAGAATGTGATATGCGAGGGGAAATTTGGCAACATGTAAATGTAGTTACGTTCCTCCGTCAGAGTAGCGACGAATTGTAAGAGAACACAAACGGAGTACCCTGTCTAAAATCTCTTTCGCGTGGATTTTGATTCAATTCGACGATCGTGAAACTCACTTTCCAAATTTTAAATGATGAAAATGTCTTGTTTTCCATGGGAATGTGAGTTCGTGCTCGGTCTCGAGTTATTAATTGACTTGAACATTTTTAGGTAGCATTTTTCATACCTACTGCAGGACATCATATTGCAAATTGTAGATATTTTTGTACATAAATATGAATTTTAATTTGAATGAAAACCCGCTTTCACATTTATTAGAAATTTTCTTAATGAGAATTTAACTAGTTCGAGTGCATAAGTTTGTGTTACAAGCGCATGAAGTGAGACTGTTTGAGAGTCTCGACGACTGTATGACTCGTCCATAAGATACACTGGAAAAAAATGTCGGTCATATGGGCCGTAGGTGATGTTTTATATCACACACCCTATTCGGTTCGTCAAACCAACTCTCAGTTCCTGTGACCGAATTCCTCCATCAACTCACTTTGGTTTGAAAGTTCCATCATGTGAACCGCACAGTGCACGTGATATGAAACTTTGTACTACGGCATATGTTTCCGAAATGTTTGTACAGTGTGGCTATGTGAAATTCTTTCTCTTAAAAGCATGCAAGCAGCTGTTCTGGTCGAGCTGCTGAATATATGCATTCCTAACGTGTGTTTAAAAAATAAATGCATTTGAATTTCCTAGGATGCGAGGTTTCGACAAATTTTGACCAATTTAATGAAAAATTGACCTCGCTTACCTACATCTAGATAGGATGTATTTTTGACGTAAATTATCAGATGGAATTCAAAATGGTCTCGAGCATAAGCAGAGGGGTTAATTTTAAAAAGTTTAAAAGTCATGTAGTGATGAAAGTGAAAAAAAATATTTTTCTACCCTTTCATTCGCAAGTCTATAACTAACTCGGTTTGCAAGTCCTTCGGACATCGTTATCGGATACAAAAATGGTAAACCTAATAGGATCACCAACTGAAACTAAAAGCTCTTGGTTTGAGTATGAGACTTGGGGAGGGTATCGTAATCCTCCCTTTGAAAGATAAAATTCTCCATCACGTTAACAGCACAAAAAACAAGATATGTGGCTTAGGAATTTCATCCTCGGAATATGGTTCAAAGCCGGTAGCTCGGGGTTAATAGTCAGATGCAATGGCTAGTACCCAAATCAACGGGACCGAAATCACTAGAACATCTACAAGTAATTTTCTTGAATGTTTGAGCAGTGAGTAATAAGGAGAATGTCAGAATCCTAGGGGTAGTATATTTCTGTTCCAAATGTTTAACCATATTTCCGACGGGAAATCTGGCAACATTGGAATGTAGTTACGTTCTTTCGTGCGGGAAACGACGAAATGATGCGTGTACAAACATGATACTGCAGACCGTCTAAGGTTAACCACTGACGAAATATTGAATTTCATCTACATATGAAGGTTACTTTGATTGGTCCTTGTTTCCATTGGTGTGAACTAACGTCACTAACTCGTTATTATTTTTGCACAGGCCCACCGACCTCCTCTCAGGCCGCAGTTAGATGGCGGTGCTTTCCCTCCACGCTTCGACCTCCATCCTGAAGCAGGAGACATTTTCGGCTAAGCCAAATAGAGCCAACATCCGAAACACTTTTTTCTATTTTCTCAACTAAAGCGGAACACGCAACTCAAGTTTCCTCGACTTCTTCGTTTACCTACTGCACCAGATGGCTCACGAAAGATCTTCAAGTCACCTCGATTATTTATTGTATTTATTTTAATTTAAAGAATATATATAAATAAAACAAGTATTTTTAAGTTAATTTCTTAAATTGTAAAAATTAATAAATAAATCTAAGTGAAACTTGGCGTATTTTGTAAGCGAATTTTCTTTTCAGCTTGAGTACCTAGGCTTCTCTCTTACCTCCTACAATAACAAATGCACTGATTTTCAATATGGAAAAAGAGGGGAAACACATTTTAACAGAAGATAAAGTCTAGGGGAAGAAAAAGAAAAATGATTAGTGTTTTCAGAAATGTCAAAAATGGGCGCTACGGTTGGCGATCTTGTACCATTGGCGGATACAGATACTTTCACCGGAGAGGAGAGGATGGAGGGTCCGGAAGACATCTCCTAGAGAATTTTTGAACTTTTAAAGCATTTTATATGCAATCTCAGTCAACTTCGTCATTAATAATTACCAATTATAAGCGGTCTTCCTTCTTCTTTCTTTCTTCCCTTTTTCTTCCTCTTTTTTCTCCAGGCGAATGCGGGGGGGGGGGGGGGGCGCACGCGCCCTACGCCTCCTTTGGACCCCCCCCCCCCCGTATAATAAAAATAATTTGAGTAAAATAAGTATATAGTTTGAATGGGATAATGAGGTTTTGCATGGACGTTATTTATGCGCAGGGACAAAATATCGATGATTAAAATCGTTGCTCCTCTGACGTAAGGGCGTATCTCGACTTCCGCATGAGCCTCAAAAAGTATCGATTTATATGTAAAACAGGGCTCACGTGAAAATCAAGATACGTTCTTACGTCAGAGGAGCGACGAAATTGCCAATGAACAACACCAAAAAGTATAAGAAAAAAAAAAGTTAGTGAAATATCAGTTTACTCTTACATATACCGTGATAATTACTTGGAAAACAAGGAATAATGAATTATGAAAATATTTACATATAAACCAAGGAAAAATCGATGTTGCAAGCAATGCAAAGTCAAACAAGCAGTTTCAGCATAAGGGTGTTGAGGCAGTGCGCCCATATCGAAGTCTGAATTAGTGGGGGATAAATTGATTTTAAAAATGAACCGAAAAGATAAATGAATACCCAGATGAATATATTTTGGAATGAAAATTTGTCAATCGCAGGGTTGGATGGGTGTAGTTTCGAAGGCGCCAAGATAGAATATTAGGCCTCGTCCACAATAGCAATTCGGAAATCTGATATAAATTTGAGTTTCTCGCCAAGGAGTATCTCCTGGTACCAAGTTTCACGAAAATCGATCGAACAGAAGCCGAGATAGCATTTCAAGCACATCCGCCGTCTTGGATTTGTGAATTTCAGAGATTGACCAGAAATTCGGGTTTATATTTTGGCCTTGCTGTATCAGCTGAGGGTAAATTGAATTTGAAAAAAAACAGAAACCAAATAAATATAAATGCAAATACCTTGACTGCAACGTTAGATATTTTTGAAAAAGCTGATATAAGTAGCATTTTAGGCAACTTTTACCATCTTCGATTTTCCAATTCTGAAATTTGGGCTTAATGTTCAAGTTTTTCGACAAAAAGTATACCCTGATAACAAATTCCACACAACTAGATTGAGCAGGAGCCAAGATAGCCTTTTTAGGCCGTGTGTGCCGCTATAAACAAGACAAAGAAAAACAAACACAAGACGGAAACAAAGCGAATCAAGGAAAGGATGCGCGTTGATAACGGCGCAGAGCTATAACTATTCGTACTTGATGGATGTCTGTGTTGCGTGTGCAAAATTGAAGGCGCTATGGCGCGAGGCGGGAACATTCTCACTCCGCTATAAGCTGCTAGTGAGGTGTTGCACGGTTTGGCGAAACCCAGCGATGTAGCCGGTCGAAAGTCTCTCCTCTCATGGAACGGACTGCTGGGCAGTGCCATATGACAGGAATCAGGATAGTAATAATCGGAATAGTTTGCTTTTAAAAGTATTTCCTCTTTGATTATAGGTATTGACGCTGCTATGCGCACGATTCTCAGTCGCTTGTCTCCTTCTTTGCTGCACTTTTTTGCATACCAGGCATCTTGCAAAAATTTCTCTCTTCAATATATTTAATCTAGGCAAATATTAAGATGCGTTCGCCGAATATTAAATGTAATTTTGACATCAGTGCCCTCTCTGAAATATTTATGCTGGCCTCAGGCAATTCTTCCGATGGAAACTGATAATTATTACACGTGGGTAAATTAAAAGCATCTCTAATTCTTCATTCAAATTTAAGTGCACCATTTCAGAATGCGGCAAATCGGAATAAAAACTATGATACAACTTATTAATGAATTCTGAATGGTGCGTTGCTGCGTCAGCCACGAGATCAATGCTACGATATTTACAACTCGTGTTTGTACTTGCTTTTAGCCAATTACTCCTCAACGTCTTCAATTTTTTTAAAGGACGGTAGGTTAACATTCTTGGGTGAGAACTTATTTACTCATTAGCGCAAATCTGCCCGTATTTCCTTTTCAAACTCTTCAGCGCAATTCTTCACTGGCAAAATAGACGCTGTCTTTTTACGTCAAAATTTTCCTCCGAAGCCTTTTACTCATATTAGCTTCGGCTTCTTGTTTCATTAAATTTTCCATTTAATCGAATATTTTTTTCTGCACTCTGAACCGTTTCAGCAATTTTACCCAGCCATTCTTCAAAAGGGTGATCTCTCCTCTGTTTCTACAGTTTCTTTTAAATCTAATGCTGTATCGTCATTTCTAACCTCGCCAAACATCGTGCAGCCGCTGGTCGGCGCGGAGCGCATATTAGCGCCCACAAGAGTGCAGAAATACTTCACGCATTGCACCAGACAGTGCGGTCGCTAATCGGCGCGGAGGGCGCATTAGCGCCTACAAGAGTGCAGGAATACTTCACGCATTGCGCGCCCACTACAGTGCTGCCGTGCTAAGGAAGAACGCCGTATGACCATTCGAAAGTTGCCAAATTCCCTTCGAGAAAGTGTTTATTTTTTAGGGAAGTTATGAATATTCCTCCTTCATATTTTCAGAGTCTTTAGGTAAAATCGCGGACTAAATCATCTGTAAAATTGAAAGGAAAATACTCATAAATTTAGCAGGAAATTCGCGTATTATCAAAGACAATTTGGAAACGCCTGAGGGTTCATGCGGCGTTCTTCCTTAGCACGGCAAAGTGCGCGCTTTAATCGTTGAAACAGAGTTGAGCAAAAAGTAGCATATAAAATTTTTCAATGTAATTCCATATACTTTTTCACAGTTAGAATTAAGACCTAATGGTCCTCTTGATCTACTAGTCATATATAAATTGCAATACAATTTATTGCTTCATTTCGGAGAACAATCCAGATCTGTTTGACTGATTAAACACACTTCTCAAACCAACTTCGAAGACAGAGAACGAGTCAAATGCTCAGGACAGTATAGTATAACTAGAGGGCAAAGCCCCCTAGCCACTAAGTGGCCCAACCTCCGGAGGACGCTTTGAGCTCTCTCTTAGATTCGAAATCTCATGCTTAGTTCAATTTTTTGCCAATTTTTATACTCCCGCCATTTCTATTGCGGCTGAGAGTTCAAATTTTGCTTATTGCCCCTCGTCTCGCTAAGCTCCCTGGTCTACCCTAATACATAAAACCTGGATCACATTTCCAAAATTTGAATACAGTACTTAGGCTCATCGAGGGAATATCACTTTGGTCCAGGCGCCTGGTAAGTCTACCAGGAATTTTGGGTGCGATTTCTTTGGCTTACTTTATATTTTTTGGGTCGCTGAATCCGAATCTGAAGTTTTCTACCGCGTATTTGGTGAGCATTTTCCGCCATATTGAAAAAATTGCCTAAGAAGGCCTTTTTTTCCGGTTTGTTTATATAGCGGCTACGCATGAGAAAAAGTCCCGGATTTAGTTAATGTTTTGAATAGCTGACATAATTTGGAAGGAAATAGTGTATACGTATGCTAGGTTTGCTTAAAAATTGAGGAAGATACAGCATCGTGAACATCGCGCCCATTCACGTTTTCGCGGCGCACCCGTCAACGCGCGATCCGGCTCGCCGCGGTCAGCCAAGTTCCGAAGCGATCCAAAGTTCCGAGATCCGAGGTTCCTCAATTTTTGAGCAAACCTAGCATATTCATAACCATATTCTTCCAAATTATGTCAGCTATTCAAAACATTAACTAAATCCGGGACTTTTTCTCATGCGTATAGCCGCTATATAAACAAACCGGAAAAAAGGCCTTTTTAGGCAATTTTTTCAATATGGCGGAAAATGATCACCAGATACGCTGTAGGAAACTTCAGATTAGGAATCAGCGACCCAAAAAACATAAATTAAGCCAAAAAATCGCAGTGTACCCGAATTTCAAGGTAGCCTCATTTTTAGCTACCAGGCGCCTGGACTACTTCTTCAATATTAAGCTTCCATCGCCTTGCTAAGGCACAGGGATACAACTATTTGAACTCTCCGGAACGCGTAAGGTATCACGCCTCAATTGAAGGCGTTTTCTAGTTTACTATCTTTGCACAACGGGATTTTCTGGTCCCATAACGTTCGGAGCATGGAAGAAAGGGAATGACTGATCATCCGCGCTACTTCCACGGGTATACGCGCGCATCCCCATATTTTAAATTTCTGTATATTGCTTTCTCGAATGTCCGATGATATTACAATCAACTAGAAAATTGATTGTGAACTCGAAATTTGCTCGGACATGATTTGGTTCTAATTTCAGCTTTTTAAACATATTTTGTTACCAAATTGTTTTGCATTATATTGTTGATTTGAGTTCCTTTTAATAATTAGTTTAATTACTCCTCCTTCTTAATTTTTAATTATTCTGCAAAAATTATCCATTTGCGAAATACAACCCTGGCTTTAGCGCCCTTAAACTACGGCCTTAACGGTCGGAACTGCAGTAGCGGCAGAGGAAAACCGAGAAACCACGCGGAGACGCAACTTCAATATTAATCTTCCATCTTCTTAGTAAGGCACAGGGATACAACTATTTGAACTCTCCGGAACGCATGAGGTATCACATCTCAATTGAAGGCGTTTTAGAATCTTCTGTTTTTACATAACGAGATTTTCTGGTCCCATAACTAGAGTCCCTTTATACCCAGAGTTACGACAACTCACTTTTGGTTGGGCCAGGATTGGGCTGAAAGTGGCCTAAAAAAAAATCCAATTCTGATTGGTTCTCGCTCATGGAGGCCGAAACTAGAGTCCCTTTATACCCAGAGTAACGACAACTCGATTATCAGCTGACTGGCAGCCGACCTTGGCTGGCCATGGAGGCCGAAACTAGTGCACTCAAACGAACGATATTGGGGGATAAGGATCAGGAATCCTGCGATGTCTGTCACACAGAAACAACAACATCAACAAATTGATCAATTAAAAAGAAAATGAGATTGGTTTGTGAATAATTTCTTAATCTATTTTCATTTTGGACCGATGGCAATAACAATTTACTCTTGATAAACCACAATTAGGTAATATTTTCATTATTCTTGTTCACATACGAGGTACCGCCATCTTGGTGCACTAGTTTCGGCCTCCATGAGCGAGAACCAATCAGAATTGGATTTTTTTTTAGGCCACTTTCAGCCCAATCCTGGCCCAACCAAAAGTGAGTTGTCGTAACTCTGGGTATAAAGGGACTCTAGCCGAAACGAGTGCACCAAGATGGCGGTACCTCGAATGTGAACAAGAATAATGAAAATATTACCTAATTGTGGTTTATCAAGAGTAAATTGTTATTTCCATAGGTCCAAAATGAAAATAGATTAAGAAATTATTCACAAACCAATCTCATTTTCTTTTTAATTGATCACTTTGTTGATGTTGTTGTTTTTGTGTGACAGACATCGCAGGATTCCCGATCCTTATCCCTCAATATCGTTCGTTTGGGTGCACTCGTTTCGGCTTCCATGGCCAGCCAAGGCCGGCTGCCAGTCAGCTGATAATCGAGTTGTCGTAACTCTGGGTATAAAGGGACTCTACCCATAACATTGGGAGCGTGGAAGAAAGGGAATGACTGATCTTCCGATAGCTACTGCCACGGTTACGCGCGCATCCCCTTGATTTGATTTTTTGTGCCTTATTGCTTTTGTACCAGTTTATTATGAGATCAAAATATGCTCGGACGTGCTTTGGCTCAAATTTAAACTTTACATACACATTTTTATAGCAAATCTTTGAATTTTATTGTTGAATTGCGGAACTTCTATTTGGTGAAGTTCCTGCCGCTTCCTTGTTTTTAATTCTTCCATACAAATTATCCATTTGCGAAATACAACCCTGCTTTTAGCGCTCTTAAACTACTGCCTTAACGGTCGAAACTGCAGTAGCGGCACAGGAATAACCCGAAATGGCTAGCGGGAAAGCTGCTTCATATTAATCTTCCATCTTCTTAGTAAGGCGCAGGGATACAACTATTTGAACTCTCCGGAACGCGTGAGGTATCACGCCTCAATAGAAGGCGTTTTCGAATCTTCTGTATTTACATGACACGATTTTCCAAATTGTTTTGCATTATATATTTTTGATTTGAGTACCCTTTATTATTTAGTTAAATTACTCCTGCTTCTTAATTTTTAATTATTCTGCAAAAATTATCCATTTACGAAATACAACCCTGGTTTTAGCGCCCTTTAAACTACTGCCTTAACGGTCGGAACTGCAGTCGCGGCACAGGAAAACCGAGAAACCACGCGGGAAACCAACTTCAATATTAATCTTCAAAATTTAAACTTTACATACACATTTTTTACAGCAGTTCTTTGAATTTTATTGTTGAATTGAGGAACTTCTATTTGGTGAAGTTCCTGACGCTTCCTCGTTTTTAATTTTTCCATACAAATTATCCATTTGCTAAGTACTAGCTTACCTTGAGCGCCCTTACATCATGGGGTCAATACTGCAGTAGCGGCACAGGAATAGCCCAAAATGGCTAGCGGGAAAGCTGCTTCAATATTAATATTCCATCTTCTTGGTAAGGCGCAGGGATACAACTATTTGAACTCTCCGGAACGCGTGAGGTATCACGCCTCAATTGAAGACGTTTTCGAATCTTCCGTATTTACATAACACGATTTTCCAAATTGTTTTGCATTATATTTTTAATTTGATTACCCTTTATTATTTAGTTAAATTACTCCTGCTTCTTAATGTTTAATTATTCTGCAAAAATTATCCATTTGCGAAATACAACCCTGCTTTTACCGCTCTTAAACTACTTCCCAAGTAGCATGGATTGCAATTTCATTGCAATGGATTGTGAGTTGATTGCAATTTTTGCTTGTTGCCTATACGTTCATTTGAAGGCGCTTGAAAAGTTGCAATTTTATTGCAATAAGTTTGCAAGAAATGTAGATTATGCTTGTTGCCTAACCTTCTTTTTCAAGGCACTATAAAGACTGCAATTTCGGTGCAATCATGTTGTAACAAATTCACGCCATGTGCCTGGCATCCAATTCTCTAGTTGTTTTAAAGTTTTTTCGACTTAAATGTCTCACCTAACCCATATAGCCCAACATATTTTGAAAATATTGTCACCTTTATCAAAATATTTTCATGGCAATATTGTAAGTAAAATATTTTGAAAATATTTTTAAAACATTTTAAAGGAATATTTTGAAAATGTTTACAAAAAATATTTTTAAAATAATTCAAAAATATTGCCTGTAAACATGCATGATAAAAATATTCCTTAAGAAAGTTTTGAAAATATTTTAAAAATATTTTTTGAAAATATTTTTAAGTTCTCAAGTTAGTATGTGGTGTAATTTACACCGGTGTAAATTTAGTGTGAGTACCTATTACGTGATATCGAAAAAAAAAATCAGACAAAAAAAAATATGGAAAAAATAAATAATAGGCAAAAGAAAGAGGCCTGAGAAAAACGGCGTTAATCAAATCTATGATGAATGTTGAGCCACGCACTGACGCAATGCATGCGATAACAGCCTTAACAGGCGTGATTTCAACCCGACTCATCATCAGCTCCCTGTAGCTCAGTGGAAGACTGCTCCGCTATGACATTCGCGGGTCGGGTTCAAGCCCACTCAAGGGCGTCCGGTATTTTATGCTGCTAAACGTCGTAGGACATTAGGTAAGCATGGGTTCGAATTATTATAATTTCCCCGGAAAATTTAGGGGTTGAAATTTAAAGGTCGTCAATATTGAAATTTCTTTGCAAAAAAAAAATTGCAACTTTTTTACAATGAGGGGGTCAGATGTTGTAAAATAATTGCAATTTTCTTGCAAGAAAGTTGAAATCATCTGGAAATTTTATTTCATTTAAATTGCAATTTTTTCGTTGCAAAATGCTACTTGGGTTACTGCCTTAACGGTCGGAACTGCAGTCGCGGCACAGGATAACCGAAAAACCACGGGGAGACGCTAATTCAATATTAATCTTCCATCGTCTTAGTAAGGCGCAGGGATACAACTATTTGAACTCTCCGGAACGCGTGAGGTATCACGCCTCAATTGAAGACGTTTTCGAATCTTCTGTATTTACATAACACGATTTTCCAAATTGTTTTGCATTATATTTTTAATTTGATTACCCTTTATTATTTAGTTAAATTACTCCTGCTTCTTAATGTTTAATTATTCTGCAAAAATTATCCATTTGCGAAATACAACCCTGCTTTTACCGCTCTTAAACTACTTACTGCCTTAACGGTCGGAACTGCAGTCGCGGCACAGGATAACCGAAAAACCACGGGGAGACGCTAATTCAATATTAATCTTCCATCGTCTTAGTAAGGCGCAGGGATACAACTATTTGAACTCTCCGGAACGCGTGAGGTATCACGCCTCAATAGAAGGCGTTTTCGAATCTTCTGTATTTACATAACACGATTTTCCAAATTGTTTTGCATTATATTTTTAATTTGAGTACCCTTTATTATTTAGTTAAATTACTCCTGCTTCTTAATTTTTAATTATTCTGCAAAAATTATCCATTTGCGAAATACAACCCTGGTTTTAGCGCCCTTAAACTACGGCCTTAACGTTCGGAACTGCAGTAGCGGCACAGGAAACCGAGAAACCAAGCGGTGACGCTATATGTAGTCCAGGCGCCTGGTAAGAGTACCTGGAATTTTGGGTACATAGCGATTTTTTTGGCTTACTTTATGTGTTTTGGGTTGCTGAATTCGAATCTGAAGTTGCCTTTCGCGTATCTGGTGAGAATTTTCCGCCATATTGAAAAAATTGCCTAAAAAGGCCTTTTTTTGCGGTTTCTTTTTATTTAGCTGCTACGCACGAGAAAAAGTCCCGGATTTAGTTAATGTTTTGAATAGCTGACATAATTTGGAAGAATATGGTTATGAATATGCTAGGTTTGCTCAAAAATTGAGGAACCTCGGATCTCGGAACTTTGGATCGCTTCGGAACTTGGCTGACCGCGGCGAGCCGGATCGCGCGTTGACGGGTGCGCCGCGAAAACGTGAATGGGCGCGAGCGCGATGTTCACGATGCTGTATCTTCCTCAATTTTTAAGCAAACCTAGCATACGTATACACTATTTCCTTCCAAATTATGTCAGCTATTCAAAACATCAACTAAATTCCGGTTTTTTTCTCATGCGTAGCCGCCATGGGTATGCAAAAAGCCGCAAAAACAGGCATTTTTAGGCCATTTTTTAAAATGGCGGAAAATGCTCACCAGATTCGCGGTAGGAAACTTCAGATTCGGATTCAGCGACCCAAAAAAACGTAAAGTAAGCCAAAAAGATTGCTGTGTACCCGAAATTCCAAGTAGCCTCATTTTTAGATACCAGGCGCCTGGACTACTTGTTGATAGCCGCAAAAATCTTGGATATCGTCCTAGTAAAATGCTTGAACGAATTGTGACGAAAAATGAAAATTTAAATCGTTTAAATGGTAGAATTTGCAACTTTACAACGTAATGCACAAAAATCTAAATAGAGCGGGGTGATCTAGAGACAATCACCTGTCGATAGACGCGCAAATCGTGAAAATTGGGCCAGTAGAATGCTGGCACCAAGCGTTATTAGAAACGAAAATTTACGAGGCTTGAGAGCTTATACTATGGATGGTATGGATTGTTTAGAAGGGCGTCAGGAGCCATGAAGAGGTGGACAGAAGAAAGAAAAAAAAGAAAAATTTAAATTTATATAATTTATGAACAGGCCATCTTTAGGACAACGTAAGTCAGTTATTTCCACGTGGAACCTAAATTCATATTTTATACAGAGCGTTTATTGAGAGTTCACAATAAGCACATTTTGTGTGAAATAAAAATATGATGTTGAGAAAAAGTTACATACAAGAGAATACTGATTGTCATTAAAACACAGA
Organism: Bemisia tabaci; assembly: GCF_918797505.1. Classification (NCBI taxonomy): domain Eukaryota; kingdom Metazoa; phylum Arthropoda; class Insecta; order Hemiptera; family Aleyrodidae; genus Bemisia; species Bemisia tabaci. The sequence continues at coordinate 53,730,557 of NC_092793.1, forward strand.
TTAATGTTTAGATAAGAGAAAGTAATAGTAGAATATGTTTATTTTTGAGAGGTGCCTTAACATCTTAGGCCATTCTCACCTCTGATAAAAATTAATAGTAGGTAAGTGTGTTTACAAATTTGGAGACTCAATGATATAGGGAAGTAAAAATACATGTAAGAAAAAAGAGAAAAAGAAAAGGAAGTGGTAGGAGAAGAAGTATTTGTTTATTCTTTTAGAGGTGCCTTCGCAGCTATGGACACTAACACCTCTAAAGAAAAGAAAGGAAGAAAAATTAGCCCACAATTAAATATTGAAAGTATTGAACAAAAATAAAATGTTCTAATTAATATTCTGATACACAGTATTTCTTGTTTGAGCAAAGTGAATGAGTACAAAAGTATTTTAAATTAGGATAAATTTTTAAAATTCAATGATTTTTTTCTTTTCATAGGAGAATTGTAGAACACAGAAAAGTTTGAAAGCAATCCTTGAGGATGCAGTCATGCATGCCAGATGCAGTAGATAAAATAATTTTTAAGAGATAAAAATAATGTTACATAAAACATGTGTAAACATATGTTTAAACATTTTAGGTATCTAGTTTAGATTTTTTTATACAGCACAATATAACTGATTAATGGCCGGATCCTTGGGAGCAACTGGGAATTTTTTTTTAAAGAATTCCATTTCATGTTCATTAAATAGTGCTTGTGGATTCAGGTTTTTTTGGATATGCAATTTATTGATTAGAGACTGTGTCTTCTTTTATTTGTGCATAACCATCTGCAAAAAAAATTACATTTCATACTTGTCTGCCGTTTTCTTTTCACTGCATTGACAAACTTCACCACATGCACACATTTACAATTTTGAAGTTCAAGAACAAGAATGAGAACAGGAAAAAATCCTTGAATTGAGTAAATAAAGCATTTTGAGAAAAGATAATAGATATAGATTAGATAAAAATAATAGATATAATATAACATTATTCTTCTCTTGCAATCACAAAAGAAAATTTAAGATTATCACAGATAAACAACAGTTAAAAAATGTACACATCAAATTTATAGAAAATAATAACGTCATGCCAAGAGAACATCGATAAAAACAGAGAGTGCTAAATTTTCAACAATGAATTATAAATGAGCAATATTAGAGGCAAAAAAATGCTGCGACAGTTTTTTGCCATGAATTCTATTCATCAATAGCAAACTAATGGAGTAAGATTTAGACTTAAATCCATGAAAACGGGAAAATACTCCGGGGCAAGAAAAAGATGAACCTAGGTGAGCTAAAATAAACTTTCTGAGGGAGAAAGGAACCTGATGCTTTAATTCTTGGTACTTGATTTCCTTAGGTTTTCAACTGTCACCATGCCAAAAATTTCCAGACTTTTTCAGTGTTTGATCCAGCCAGGATAATTTCTATCATTAAGGTCAATAATGGCCTTACAGTTTTGTTTTATTAAAAATTCTGATATTTGAAACCTTGATTCCAACCCCAGCATCCAACAGGTACCAAAATTCAAGCATGAAAAAATGGGGGAATACCTGTTGGTGTTTGTTTTTTTTTGGAGGGGAGGGGAGGAGGGTCGGTAAATACCCAAGCATTTTCCCTGTTCCAATGGAATTTGGGAATGACGTTCTTTCTCTTACTCTTTCAACTATGCAGAAAACCGGCTGGAGCAATAACACTTAGATCATTACTTACTACAACCCTTTACCTTACTAGCAAAAACGCAGAATTGCTTTGCTACAGGTTCCTCTCTTGAATAACAGAAAAGAAAGTTCAGTCTTGATGCTAAAAATCCATGAAAAATTCTATGAATTTCTAAAACACCGCGGAGAACCAGAGATAAAAGCTGGTTGGCTGGCAAGAGTGAGGAACTTGAAGTACAGTTGAGGCCTCAACAATTTGGATTTGAGGCAAGGACTTCCATGTCATCACGACACCTAGGTATGTACAAAGTGATGCAGGTGTGCTCCCAGAGATCTTGCGGATACTTTTCACTGGTCGTCCAAACGCCTGTATCAATGTTGTAGCATTCTATCACAGCTAATCAAGCAGACAAACAAACAGACCAGGTAATACATTTATCTCAGTTAAATAGTAAAAACTAGATGCAAAGTGTCAAATTTAGAGGAGCAACGAAGGCTCTAATGTTTTTAATCAAGATTCTTTCGATGTAACTATTTTTAAGAGTTAGATGGTTTCAAGGGTTAATAGAACATTTTTTGGAAATATAAATTGAATATGAACTTCGAATCTGTGTCATGCAGAGTTGAAAATTACGACAGGGATGTTTCTATTCCCAACTTACAAGGTTGTTTTAAAAAAATAAATTAATTCAAAAATTAAAATGTCAAAAGGTAACTTTACATTGCATTGAAAAAGTGTATTCTTCCAACTTATTTACTCACTTTCCACTTTATTACATGACAACCAATGACCAAGACAGAATATTCTAAGCTTCAGTTCACTTTAGATCCTCATTAGAACTCAACATTTTAGACTCTTGTGACTGTCTTCTTGCAACTAAATTATAAATTATTTCTCACAATTCTGGTACTTTCGTACTTGGGAGGCTAATAAAAAATTTGCAAATTCCCTTCTTTCCCAAAACATTAAAGGCTAAGTAAAGATTTGTGTAAATCAGAGCATTTAGTGCAGCTGATACCAAAGATAATAAGGAAAGCAAAAATGTATGAATATGCGAACACAGGATGGAACCGTAATTTAGAAGTTTTACGACAGGACCTACCTGTAGCTCGATCAAACATGGCATCACTAAGTAGTCCTCCTATGAAATAAATAACATTATTTACAGTCACAATGCCAGAATGATAACGTGGAGTTGGCAAGCGTGCAATAGTCCTCCATGTATCTGCCTCAGCATCATAGACATCGATGGTATCTGCTAAAACACGGTTTCCATTATCTGGATCTTCATACCAGCCTCCGCAGACATACAGAGTATCATTCACAGTTAGCATTACATGGTCCGCACGTGGGGTTAAAAGAGATGCTTTGCTTTCCCAAACACTGTTCCGAGTATCCAATCTAAATACAGATAAGTGTCAATTAGTCAACAGATAAAGGGAAATCAAATTCTGCACACAAGTTACATTTCTGATCTTCTCTGACTGATTGCGCCCTTTGCATCATGATGGTAAAATGCTGCCAAATGTTTCTTACAATCGAAATTAATGAGTCTTTGATTGGTTTAGGACCAGTCAATGACTAAATTTTAATTAATTCACACAATTAACTTATGAATAATTCATTGAATAATAAATAATATATGTTAGTTTGTTTTGGTTTGAACCAAGATTTGGATATTATATTGAATGACGTAGTCACTAAATCAGTCTATAGCACCCTCTTTACCCTGGTCTATTACGCTATCATGAATAAGTGAATAAATAAATTAAAAAGAATAGGGCAAAGTTCCACATTTAAAATTATTTTTGATGAATTGAAAATGATGAGGAATTATCAAATACCTTTGTACAGAATCTAGTACAACATCTCCATCGAGACCGCCTGAAATGAAAAGATAATCTCCACCTGAAGGCCAGGTTGTCCCAGCATGTTGAGTGCGGTATCCAGGCATTGCAGGAATACTTTCCCAAGTATCAGTTTCCGGATCGTACTTTTCACACTCGCTAACCTGTAAAATAAAGGCTGTAATAGTATCAATCTTATCACAGTAGCACTCTAAAAACATGTGAAGAAACATCAATTCTCCTGGTCTGTAAAATAAGGGCTGAGATATTATCAATCTCGACACTACATTATACTAGAAACACATCATGTTAAACCAATTCTTCAAACCACCACCCCTTACTCCCAGCTCAGTTACATTCACAAGTCACCCCATAAATGTTTCATTGGCCATTTATGTATTGATAATTTAACTTGTGTTGGGACCCTATATTAATGCTTCAATTATCAAAGATTAATTCTGACAGACTGCATTAATTGTTAAAGCTCATACGTAGAATATAACATCTGTCTTCTAGTGCTTACATAAAAAAATATGTCTTCCTTCTTTTTGCACCTTCATAGGAGAAGGCTCATTCTGTATGTCCTTTCATATCATGGTTTTACTCAATACTTCAATTCAACTCTCTTGTAAAAGATAATTTCAGTTCCAGCGTTATTTTGGGTGATTTAACTACTTATGTCATTTTGGCGGTCTTTCATACATAAAATAGAACCTTTAAAATGATTATTTTTTTTTGTTTCCTCTTAAGATGTATTGGGATATTTAGAGGTATCCAAAATTGTTCAGCTGTAAAGCTCCAATTTAAGCTTAGAAAGACAAGAAGAGATTACCTCACTATCAACTCCATCCATTACATCTATTTCACTGGCTCCACCAATAGCATATAAGTGATCTGCGACTACATTTAATGAAAATCGACATCGCTCTCTCTGCATTGGAGCAATAGTATTCCATTTGTTATATCTAGGGCTGTACTTAAACCCAAAGGGATGAATATTTTCCTGAAGGCAAAAGAAGAAAAAAATTATCAAACTGTGTAAAAAAATCTTCTGGAAAATTAGACAAAAGTGATCTACTTTGACTGAGCTGATCTGATTTTTAAACTGCATTTTTTTTCTTTTTTTTTTACCCACGACTGTAGGATTGAAATTGAAACCTAAAAATAGTGTACATTAAATGCTCCACTGAGGAGATGCATGTTGTTTAATGGTGGATTGGAAGTATTGGGGAATGAAAAAACCCAGACATTTATGAGCGTGAAGTTATTGTTTCATTACAGCAATATCATGCATTTGTATGCATATGATCTTATTGCTGGGGTATGTTATACACTATTTTTTATTCGGTCAATATTTTCAAACTCAGATTTTATTAATAAAAAGTATAAGAAAGCAGGATGATTCTCAGTGATGAGGATTGCATTTCTTGAATGATGGCATAAAAACGAGAAAAAAAAGGAAAACAAATGAAGATTGATCTTAATGAAGCAAAACTATGTAATCAGATACGTAGAAGTACGTTTCAAGATCAAGCACAAACTGAACAAAAAGTTAGAAAAGGTGGGTTATTTTTTTTTCTTGGAGTAAAAATGAAAATACCTGGAGGGACTGATTAAAACAACCGCCAACCACATACAAATCATTGTTTTGGACGCACGTTCCAAAATTACACTGCTCCAAGTGTGGAATAGTTGTCAAGTGCCTCCACTTTCCAACACTGGAAAGGTAGTAGGTTATTTCGTTAGTGACACCAGCAATACCAAAGCCACCAACTTTGACAAGGGCCAATTCCATGCCTCTGGAGTTGACTAGCGACGAAGTCATGTTCATTTGCGGGAGTTGCATCACAAATCGTTGTCGCAAAGCCTCATTTATGATGACACATCCATAATATGGTTGCTGCGAAAAGGCATCGATGTCCCAAGGAATCTCTTTAAAGTGGATTCGGCTGATCAGCCTTTGAGCATACTCTGATTTCGAACTGAGAACAAGGATAAACTAAATTAGGATACATTACAGGCATGTATACAATGAAAAACAATGATGTTGGATTAGCAGCATCATCTATCCACTTTCACATTCCACAAAAGGAGAACGTTTTACAAAAATGGAGCGCCTCAATTTCAAAATTCTTGCGGCAAAACAAAAAAAAGACAAAAAGAATTTCCCAGGGACAACTTGCAAGCTTTTCAAAGGCTCCCAATTGAAAATTTAAGGATTTTTATGGGACATTTTTACGTTATGAGGCAGATTTTTCAAAGACATTGAAGGACTGAAGTTGCAAAAAAATTTCCTCCAAAATCCCATGGCAATTGATGAAACATGGAAAACATTAAAATATTATGAATATAAGAATACTTATAGCTGAGACTTAGAAGATGACATGAAGGTGGCAAAAATACCTAAACATTTTCAAATATTGGACCTCATGTTTCAAACTTTATGGAATTTTAAAATTCATCAAACTTTTTTCATAAGGCAAGTGATTTCCAGTACTTTAAACTTGGAAAATATACAATGATATTCAACCCATTATTTTCATAATTGGAGGCCACTGCATATCTTTTACAAGCTTGTTTGAAAAATTTTTAACTCAAAAAATGAGTCTTGGAAGAAAAAAATATTTTGCTACAGGGAACAGTCTTTAGTTTGGAACTTTCTATGCACCTTGACAGTTCTATTTCAATTTTTTCAATTTTTCAAGAATTCAAAGCAATCAACTTTAGAAACAAATAGTACCTACCTATGATCATCATTCGTGTACAGCCATTTTAGAACAATGTGAAGGACTTCAGATTCGGAACAATCAACTGGGAAGTCGCAGCTAAGAAGATGCTCTAGCTGTTCTACAGATAATCGGAGAAACTCAGGAAGCATAGAGAATTCTCGTAGATGAGCACTCATGAATCGATACACCCTGACCCTCAGTTTACTCAATGAGTATGTTTCTGAGATTGTTGCTATGTCGACACAATTTTCACAATCCAACTGTGACTGAAAACCAAGACAAGCAAAAATTTAGACACAAAAGAAAAGCTTCGCGTTAGATCATCCAAAAAGTAAGAATCCTATATTACATCTTCCAAACTACGATTAGAGAGATTGGTACAGAAAATTGGTAGGAAGATGCGTACAGAGCAGCTTCAGAGCATAAGCTTAAGATTTTAAAATAGGTTTAGTGTTATTTTCATACTGATTGGACATTTTAAATTGATTAGTTCCTGCAGAAATCAGATTTTTGGCCAAAATTTATTTTTGAAATGTAATTTCACTACAAATGCCTAGTGGAAGGATTAATTCTAATATAGAGAGCCATTATCATGAGTTTCTTGAAAAATATCAGGAATGTGACTACTGATAAATTTTTAATTGATAATTGGAAGGCTACAAAACTAATTTTATTCATTGAGGGGGAAAATAGAGAAGTGAATTTCATCTGAGAACACACAAAAAAAAAACCAGGAAAACCTGTCAAAATTTTTTGAAATTTTCCATTTACAGAATCTAAGTGATCAAAAATTCCAATATTTTGAGAGTTCCTTTTTCTCTTTGGCAATAGGTAAAAGTCAAATAAAGGAGGAAGGTTTGCAACTTTCTGCATGCCTGAGAAATTCATGATTTCTCACTAATGTATTACCCTAATTTGAAAATCTGTGGCTTGCTCAGCTTTTTTCACCATAATAACTAACCTTCCCTTGAAAACTTACTTGCAAAATTTTGGAGGAGTTTTAGATGGCCAGACCACCAATCTTAAGTTCAGTAACGAATTTAATTAATTAGCATGCCTTGTATTGATATGTATGGCACGCTTTGGATTTCTTTTTATGTAGAGTGTACAGCCAGCCCTGTTTTCTAAACTTTTCAATGAATTTTGTGCCAAATCTTAGGGCCATCGTATTTTATCTTCTTTTTTTTTTTTTTTTTTTTTTAAATTTAAAGACGGATATGCCATTGCTGAATGGAATGAGCTATAATTTATCATTATGAGGGAATGCAAAAATAGGGTAAGTACCTGCAAATAGTTAGAACAAGCTTCCACGACTGCGACAACTTGAATATGACTAGCAGCTGATAGAACATCTTGAATATTAGCAAGATTCAAAGACAAGCGTGATGTGTAAGCATAATCCAACAATAGGCGCATCCCAGCAGCACTCACACCATTCAAACGAATTTCCTTTTGGCGTGCTTCCTTCATTGCATCCGTGAACATGGCACGGAAATAATCACTGCATGATGCTAGTACAACGCGATGAGCCTAGAGAAATAATTGCCAGTTAGAAATGAGCTTGAAATTTCACAACAATACTTTAATACATTAGAACCCTGAATATCTGCAGTAATATGCCCCAGAGGTACCACAAATAATCCAACAACATATAACCAGAGTTCAACTGTACCTAGATGAGACCTTGCAATACACACATTTGGTTTATCCTATACATGAAACTAAGTTGTGTGCATACCTCCAGTTAAGATGATATTAGATCCTAGTCATTAAGACCCTCTTAACAGATCAACCTTACCATAACTCACTTCAGGAACTGCAAAGGAGCATGCTGAATCCTGAACTTATCTAAGAAACACGCCTGTTAATAAAGGATGGAAAAGGAGATGAGGTCAAAGGATTTGGTTTGTTAAACTTTCCACAGTTTAAGCAGATATTCAACTGCAGAAATTAGAATTTCATTATTGATTAGTTTTCAAATGTTTAGCGAGTGATTCCAGCCCTACATGTACCTAGGGACTTTTAACTTGTTTTAATTCTTTTTCTCAGCCCTGCGTAAACAATTGACTAAACGTTTGAAAATACTACAAAATCTACTTAAAGGAAGAATACTGTGTTCTTTAATTCTTATTTTCATTTTACTAATTTTAATGTGCATAAATATGTAAAGATATTAGCCAAAAGATTCATATCTAAAAAAAAAAAAAAAATTGAAGTGGAACATGCCTTGAAAGAGTCTCCTCCAGCTAAAAGAGTAACATCAAGAAGTAGTCCCTGTGTTCTAAGAGCATACAGTCCACTGAGTAATGTACCCATGTGCGATGGAGATTCAAAATTCACAGTGTTCAGAGGCCTGCCGGGATCTGGAGGAGTCAATTCCTTTGACCTGGTCATTTTGAGTGGAAAAAAGCTCCTTCTGCCTAAAAGAAAATAAATATTCATCATTTGCTTACTTAATTATATACGGTACTCTGCCACCACATACTTAGTACAGGGTGTCTACTAAAAAAGGCTGGCCAAAAATCAGTACTTTTTCAGTGCATTACCGAGAAATTCAGTACTTTTTCGGTACCTTCAATTGACAAAATTCGAAAAATTTCACAAATTAGAATTCCTCACTTGAATTGCGACAAAAATGACACAAAAAAGAGAAAAATTCTGGACCTTCTTGCGGAATTCCGCACTTTTTCAGTACTTCCAGACCGCCTTTAAAAAATAAGTACCATTTCCGGAAATTCTGGACTTGTAGACACCTTGTAGTAGCATAAGAATGAGTGCTTCAGGATGTGGAAGAAATAGTGCGAAAGTAAAATGAGATTCCGTAATTATGGAAAATCGCTAAAAAAAGAAAGGAAGAAAAAATTGTTGTCATAAAAGGAAGAGTTACAACTACTAAAACTTAATCAGCATTGTTTCCAATAGAAAAGAAATTTTTATGTTAAATTTTAAGTGCTGCCACGACTCAAAACAAAAATGTAAATGCTGGATGCCTGCTCTTCATCATTGTTCCTTCGCAAAATTCAAAATCAATTTTTACTCGTAGCAGGGGAGGGGAACCCAGAGCAAACAGGGCGACCTTTGCCCTAGCTACCAATTCTAGAGTATGAACCTCTCCTTTTGAGAAAGTCTCAAGTAAAGTTGGAATGCTGTTACTTGGAAAGATAAAAGTTTTCTGTGAGCTTTGTGGTGACGGGTTGTAGGAAACATCATAATTTAACTGCTTTCAGAAGTCTGCTAAATTAGTGTCAGACGTGATGACACCTAAAGGCTTAAATATTGCTTGACCAATTGGGAAATGGATTGTCCAGCTAAAGTGGTTTCTAATGCAGCAATCCAAGAACGAATTTTGGATGGTCAATTTAAATAGTACATTATTGTTCCGAGTGAAATGGGATTGTGAGTACCCACTTTCATTCTAGATTAGATACCCTAGCCTGGACTGATGGTGAAAGAAGTCCATGATTTGGATTTAATTTGGTTCTGTACAATTGAGCCATCCTTCCCCCGCCTTTTAAGGTAAAAAATTAAATTATTCTTTAAATGGAGTTTAGTAAGTCAAAACCTGGCTCAAATTTTCATTTACTAAAAGGAAAATTAGGAGACTATAACAACCACCTGCAGAATTGACTATAGAATGACCCTTAGGAAAATATAAAGAATCATTGCTGATGGGAGAAAAACTATACTCATTATGAGTACTTACTCTTAAAAATTAAAAGAATACTTACTACTTCCTCAAATGGGCTTCTCCAAAGTTGAGATACCTCACGATGAAATTGGGACGGAGCTGTCCGTAATGGTGGAGTGACAAGGTCTGACGGGACCCAAGAAGTTCCTAATACATGTGGCCATGTAATCAGTGATCAGTGTTGCTGAAATCCATCTGGGACGACCTCAAGTTTTACAAAAGTAGTTGATAATAGAGGAATCCAAGTCTTTCGGTTGATAGCCGCTTGTCTCTATGTTAGTGAAATGAAGGTTGATAACTAGGCAAGGACGCACAAACCAAGGGTGAAAGTATTATAATTAACCGTGTAAACTGACACAGATTTTCCTCAGATCCTCCTGAAAAGCTTAAACCGAATTGGAACTTGAGTCACTCGGCATTGACACACTTGAGGGTCAGTTTTGTCACTGCAATTGATAATATTGATAATGAATACTAAACATTAAACAATAACAAAATAATGATGGATGATAGAGGAAGTTCAGAGCTGAGGCACTAGTGGGTGATGGTACATATTTACGTCACAACACATCTTCATTTTCATTGGCTGATAAATAAGAGATAAGAGATAAGAAAACATACAAGCTTGCGTCATTCTGCGTTGCACCAAGTTGCACATGCTTGCTACCTTTCTTCTTTATTCAATGTCTTTGTTTACATATCGGGTTTTACAGGTTAGTTTTTTGTGACATGTGGACAGTGAAAACCGTGAAACGTACATTAATAAATTACTACTCAACTATTAGTGGACAATAGACCAAAAAGTCTTACGAATATTTTAAGTCTAAAACCATACTGCTATTTCCATCTGCTAATAACAATTTTATCGACAGTGAATGGTATGTAATCACTAATTGTAGCCTGTGACCCGTTTCACAAGACGAGAAAGGACATTTGAAATTCAAAATCATGGATTTTGAAGAGGGTCAGTTCAGTGATGCTGATGAAAATGACATCGGGTAAGGAGAACTCCAAATTTCACACATTATGTTTGCATTTATCCCTTGATAGATGAAACGAGTGTGACCACATTACTGAAGCTTGTGCTCATGGGTGTAGAAAGTGTTTGAGCCGTTGCTAGCATGAGGCAAGAAGTACTCCGTGAACTTGTGAGAATCAAAGTCGATAGATGAAGTTCCGTCCGTTAGCAATAGGTTCTTTCAAATTTTCTCGATCTGGCGATGAATCTCCCCGATTTGCCGTCACACTACTTTCTAAACATTTCCTCAATTTTACGTTGCTCTCTGCATGGCTCCCCCCAACCTACATAAAACCAATGTAATCAGATCAGGGGAACAGTAGAGTGCAATCAGGGAATCGGGGAAATCCTCTGGCTATACGGACAGCCCTCACTGATGTTTTGCAAAGATTTTTACACTCCACTTTCCTAACGGTCTGACCTAGGTCTATCGACCTTGTGTGAGAACAATTTCAGATAAAAACCTTTAGTCATAATAGGAGGAAACTAATGAGTTCTGAAACTAATGGGTTCAAAATTTTTGGCTGTATGTGAACTCATGATCTTACTGTGGAAATTTTCCAAATATTTGAGATTGCAAAGCTAGGTTTTGCTCCGCAAATCTTTGCACTCCTGCCCTTGTACAGTATGAGAATTTGAGTTCGGCGGGGATTCAGTCTTGTCTTTGGAGTTTGAGCTCTTCTATTTTGTGTCATGAAGTTGTCAGGTTCTGTAGCATGTCACTTTTTTGTTCTTACTCTGCTCCTTGGTGGAGCAAGCACGCTCCATCAATTTATGAACTGATTATTTACTCATTCTTACATAGTACGTCAGCATCATCTATTAGATAATCAGTTTGAGTTTTTCTCACTCTTTGTTTTCGATGTTTACTTAGCTCAATGTAAGATATGCAATTACCATAAATACTTGTTAAGTAAAAAATGTCTTGAAAATATTTGCAGAATTTGAGATTTGGTCTCATCAAGTCTTCCTTTAATAAAAGTCGGCACACTTTTTGAGGGAGTTGTGACTTTCTGCCCTCTGCGAGGGGCGACTTTTGATTCTCAAATGGTTACCCCCTCCAAGTGATATGTTGCCGGTTACAACATAATGAAAGCAATTTTTTGGTACAAGTGACAGGTCACCATCTATCACTGTCTCAAAAGTCTGCTGGCTTGAATATTTACGGCGTGTTGGTGAAGCTGACTGCTTTACTTTTTCCGGCAGTACACTGGCTTTTGATTAATTTATCTATTTTCCTCTGATTTCAGGCAACTACATGTTCGAAAAAGGTGTCCCAACAGAAGCAGTCATTCTAAGAGCTCCTCCAACCATGTCTTAGAAAATAGCAGTGATGATGAATATCATTATGATGATGATGATGATGATGATGATTTCTATGATGATGACACCAATTTCTACATCGCAGGTATACCCTTTAGCTCATGACTGGTGCTGTCTTGAAAAATTTCAAAGATTTAGTTTAGGTCATCCAGGAATTACCTTTAATTTATCAAAAACTCATAAAGTTGAAAAAATTTCCATTTCAATCAAGTATTATACCTGCTTTGAGACATTATCCATAAATACATAAATGATTCATAAACTTCATTTCTTTAATCCACTAATTACTTCCAAATCACTTTAACTTCCTTAATTTTCAATGAAATGAACCTTTGCAAACATTTCTCACATTTTAAGAAGGTTTAAAAATAGGAACAAAGCAAGTTTCCCTCTTTTTTCTTTCGCAAGGGTAATAGGTAATGCTCTAAAATCAATCAGGTACGTAGTAACTCTTGTGAAAAATTCCAATGTATGCATACCATTTAATCGCATTTTAATGCTTCTGAGAAACTTGAACAACCATCTTTCAAAATTGATGCATGGACTTATCGCATATCACTGGATTAAGGCTGTTATTAAGGCTGTAAGACATATGTGCTTTTCCACGGAATTCTCATCATCAAGCAATGTCAGGATTTCCCATCTCATCACTCTATATTCAGTTTCCTGTGTGTACAAAGCAAAAATTATTTTGTGAAGGCAGTTCAACTCTTATTTAAGTGACTTTATCCATTCCAAATTATAGAAGAAAACATCTGTCTCAAAATCGATCTACACAGGTCAGCCACTACGTATCTTTTTGAAATCAACTCCCCATGTGGCATTCACTCAACTGCAGCCAGCATAACGAAGAATTAGCTTTTCCCATGTATAATGCATTGCTGTTCAAACAATACACCGTCATCGCTTAGTAGAGTCTCAAAACTCGTCTACGAGAATGACCTGTGTGGATTGGTCTCGATCCATCCATCTGCGCAACTTTGAGACCTACCTACCAATAAAGAAGAGAGAAGGTACTTAGAGGCCCAAAACTTGATGTTGAGATTGTGATGCAAATCAATACAGGAGGATAAGTCATGACAAGTACCAAAAATTCAACCCAAATATTCCCCAACAAAGCAGTTCCTCAACTACCAGAAGTTGAGCATGTGACATCATTTAATTTAATAATAATAGCTATAACCCAAAAATACTGTTTTTAATATTTTGAGGAATGTTTTTTCAGGTGCAGGATTTGGGAAAAATCATGAAGTTCTACGGAATAGTCATGGCACAGCTCCTAATAAGCAGTCTAACAGCAAGAAAGTTACCTCCTATCAACCTCCAGAAAAACTTTTCAAGAAATTTGTCGATAAAATTAATGTTGATGACTACGATGTTCGATCTCTTCCTCAGCATGCCAAAAATTACCTCAATGAAACCACCCGGCGAACTGAGAATGAAAGGTAGACACTTTAGAATGGATAATCTACAATAAGGAAAAGAGACATAACTACTTACAATGAAGCTTTACTTACCAAATACCAAGTGTAAAATTCTAGATTTTAGTTATCTTATTGTAATCTAGGCAAGGTTTGAAATTGTGAGATAAAAGCTGATTTATCACATCTTGAGAAATTTGTAACAATTCATTCACAAAAAAAAAAAAAAAAAAAAAAAAAAAAAAAAAGATTTTCAAACCTTTGAACTAAAACTGGTTCAAGTAATGCATTCAATAGGGAAATTAAATAATTAAACAGCCGCACTTGAATTTTTTAGCTTTCAAATATTTTAAAGGGGATAAACTACGCCATGTGCTCACTGGTTTACTCTACAGTATTCCTGTCCCTTGCCAGCCTCTGTATTCTTGAAGTTTTCAAGAACTTATCAGACTTGTAGAATGTATTCTTACCTAAGTTTTTCAGAGCTCATAAATTTTTAATACAATGTTTCCCCTTTTGACTGGTAGCAAAGCTTCAATTTTATTATTTTCTAACATTTTGCCTCTTTCATATCCTCTTTTCTGAAAAATAACCAAAAGTCACCTCTTTTTCAGACTACGGATAAAAGATAAGCAAGACAGAGCAACTGCTGAACAAGTAATGGATCCTCGCACAAGGATGATTTTGTTCAAACTTTTGAACAAAGGTGTTGTCTGCCAAGTAAATGGATGCATATCAACAGGAAAAGAGGCAAATGTCTATCACGCTACCTCTGGCTCAGCTTTTCAAACTGAAACTGGAGAGCCTCGTCATTTCGCCATTAAAATTTACAAAACATCAATTTTGGTTTTTAAAGACAGGGACAAATATGTCAGTGGCGAATACAGGTATGAATATTCTTTAAATATTTGTTTTTTATTTAACTTTGTTGATTTTGTTTCGGTGGTTCAATGCCACTATCAGACCATCATTGTGTCAACAAATAGTGATGATTTATTAGTATTTTTTTCCAATAATGAGCCTGCAATACTGGCAGTTTCACTGAAAAACCGTCCATGAATGACATCAGGTACTTAAGAAGGAGGGTACTTAAGAGTGACATCACAGGTGCATTCTTATTCGCATAAAAGTTTGTGCATCTTACAGCATTTTCAGGAGATGTAGTAAAAACACTGTTCCACAAGTATTTTTTTACTACTGGGTAAAAGTTTGTAATGAGTGCTCTTAGCTTTTCAATAAAAAGTTGATTTAAAGCTTTTTTTTCTAAATTACTCTCCTAAAGCACTCTAAAGTTTAAAACCCTGGCAAGAATGAAAGGTATCCATCCGTTTTTTTTTTTTTTTTTCAACTTGAGATTTTATGAAGTAGGTAAGTTCTGTTTTCAAACCATGGGTATTTAATTTTAGATTTTTCATCAAAGCACGTATTCCAGTAAAGTGTTTAATTTGATTCATCCAACAAGCAAAATTTGATGAATTAAGATGACTCAATTGACAGATTGCCTACAACTCGTATTTTTTTTTTCTAAAAAGATCTTTTTTGTTCAAATAATTAAGTTACTAAATAATTTTTCAGATTCCGGCATGGATATTGTAAAAGTAACCCAAGGAAAATGGTGCGTGTCTGGGCTGAAAAAGAAATGAGGAATTTGTCCCGTATGCACCATGCCAATCTTCCAGTTCCGGAACCCATACTGCTACGGTCACATGTTTTAGTCATGGAGTTTGTGGGTAAAGAAGGATGGCCAGCACCCAAACTCAAGGTAATTGCAAATAACTCATGATAATATTTTCTGAATTCTCTCTGCAGAAAAAGTTATGAAGCTTTCAAGTGCTTTTCACAGTGAATTGAAAAGCAGGCATGTGTCTTAAAGAGACGCTTTCGATAATTATGACATATTTTGCTATCCAAATTCTAAAAAATCGTCCTTAACAGTTTCTCATTTTCTTTGTCGGCCTCCTGTGGTGTAGTGGTTGTAGCGCTGGCCCTATGACCAAAGGGTCTCTGGTTCGATTCCCAGCCAGGTGACCTTCGAGTTTGATGGTCTCAGGCAATGGTCACCTGGGGCTGGGGTAATAAGCGTGGGATTAGCGAATAGGCTGTTTGAAATTGGTAAAAAAAAAAAAAAGAAAGTTGGTAGAGTATCAAGTAGAACTGTGCAATCAAGGATTTTTAGGTTGGAGTAAAATTTGATAATGCTCAAAGAAGTTATCCGCCATGACAATTAAAATTTGATTCAAATTGGAAAAAAAGAAATAATGACCAAATTTTGCCATTTTCATTTTTTTGCAGCCTTTGCAATTAAAAGAAAAGTTAAAGTGTATGTACCTTGGACGAATTTTTCATTATACTTTGAAAGCTCTGCCAATATTTTTTTAAAAAATTGTTAAGTATCAAGGTTGACTCATTGTCTTATCTCTTAAAAAATTCTTTTTGCCCAAAATAAACAGGACTTTTTTCTACTTCTCAATTCAAAGGGATTAGCAGAGATGAGGAAGAAAAAAGGAATACTAATGTAAATAGCTTCTCAAAAAAAGTAGTTGGTTGATTTTTACTTTTATTAGACTTTGGTTAGAAGGATCTTTCAAAGTAGTTATTTGCACCAAGATACGTTGGTTCGTTCACTTGTATTTTTTTTATTTGATTTACTGCCAACCTCTTTTATCAAAAGTATCTATGAAAACCTTGTCATTGATAGTACAATGCAACAGGCAGATATCAGGATAACTAATGTAATTACATATATAATCCGTGATTATAATATGTAAATTATATCAATTATAACCATATAATTATGTAATCCAACATGCCACAATTCAGACTTTTTTTTATTTTTAGGATGTAGAATTATCAATATCACGAGCTTGCAAACTCTATCGACAGTGCATCACTATCATGTGGAAACTATATAACATCTGTCGACTTGTTCATGCTGATCTAAGTGAATTCAACATTCTATTTCACAACGGAGGTGTCTTCATAATTGACGTCTCACAGTCAGTAGAACATGATCACCCTCATGCTCTTGAATTTCTCCGGAAAGATTGCACCAATATCTCAGGTATTTTAAACTTTGTTGTTTCTTTCCTCATGTTGTAACTTTTGAAATTTAAACACAACTTTGTATGTTTATACCCTTATAAGCATATCACATGCATTTAAATAGAACTAAAATGTGATGATTTGGAAGCTCAGTCTTTGCTATTAAAATACTCGCTAACTAGTATTTCATGGATCACTTTATAAGTCCAGAATTTTCCATGCTAGTTAAAACTCTTGTGTTTGTTTTGTTTGTCAATATTGGCAAATTTTCTGATCTGAAGATTTCTTCTTCATGTGCTCCCAGAATTTTTCCGGAAAAAGGAAGTGGCAACTCTGACAGTGAAGGAATTGTTTGATTTCATTACGGATCCAACAATCAATGAGTCCAACATGGAAGAATATCTGGACAAAGTATCTGAGAAAGCAGCCAATGCATTGCCACCAACCGCTGCAGAACAAGTTGACATGGAAGTGTTTAAAAATGCATATATTCCTCAAACTCTACAGCAAGTATGATTTAATAATCTTTGACAACAAGATAACTTACAATCAGTACTTTACGCCACTATTTGAAGACATTAAGAATTAAGGGTTTTGTACTCACTTTTTCTTCCCGATGGAGATTGATGTTTTACTTTCAAGCGATGCGCATTTCGAGCTTTACGCTCATCATCAGGCTACAAATAGAAAACTTGTACCGCGGCGCGGATACGCGTCAAACAACGAAAAACTAAAATACGAGCGCACAACCGCACATTTGCTAAAATTTTTTAAAAACGTATATAAATTGGTATAAAAACGGCCGAATTACGAATTACCGATTTACCAATTTATTTTACCGAAATTATTTCGGCCGATTTACCGAATTGGCCGATTTACCAATTTATATACGTTTTTAAAAAATTTTAGCAAATGTGCGGTTGTGCGCTCGTATTTTAGTTTTTCGTTGTTTGACGCGTATCCGCGCCGCGGTACAAGTTTTCTATTTGTAGCCTGAAGATGAGCGTAAAGCTCGAAATGCGCATCGCTTGAAAGTAAAACATCAATCTCCATCGGGAAGAAAAAGTGAGTACAAAACCCTTATCAATCAAGCCCGATAAAATGACCAACCAAAATTTCAACATTAAGAATTGTTGCATGAATTTGCCTGAAATTTCCAATTATTTTCCTCTATATTTGTTAGTAAGACACTAAAATATTCAGACAAATTTGTGCAATGGTTTGCTCATGAAAAAATAAAATTTTCATAGAAATACTGCAACAGCATAGACAAGATACGTTCCTGCGTGAGGGAGATGACAAAATGTCGGTGCCCTGTTGCCTCTTCATGCATCTATTATTGAAACTGATAGACAAACTGATGGGCAAAGAAAAGAAAGGGGGAAAGGAACAATCCTATTGGTGGGAACAGGTGGTTACAATAGACAGGAAAGGTCAGTAGTAGACTGATCAATGGCAACTGACACGGGTCCCTTACAGTATCACAGAGTGGAAAGGATTTCCTGGGATCAGGAGAACTCATGGACCCTGCACTCAAAAAAGACTCTTAAAATTTAATATTCCAAACTCACAGTAACTTTCTGGCAGGTTTAACGTTTTTAAAATGTTTGATAATTCTATTGATCTGTTTTTTTGTAAGCTGTTGACTTGGCTTTGCTTGAATAGTAATCAAGCAAATTCAGAGATTAAAAAATTGGAGCCCTTTCGCTGCTGCACCATAAATTAAATATTTTTCCTTAGAATGTCCAACATATCAATTTATTTAATTTTTGTGTTTAGGTTATTGATGTTGAGCGAGATGTCTTCTCTGTGAAGCAAGGAGTGAAACAAGAAAATCCCCTTTACTATCAGACGATAGTTGGGTTGGAAGAAGACCTCTCCCGTACTAAACTAGTTCCTGATATCCTCAAATCTGAGAAGGAAGAATCTAGCAGTGGATCATCCTCAGAAGAAGAAGAAGAAAGTGAATATGAATCTGCAAATGAAGAAGCAGATGGTAGTGAAGCTACCAAGTTCGTGAATTCAGCTCGCCCTAGAAATGAAAGTTCGGATGCCAAAAAGGTATTGATGGTTAATAAATAATAATTTATCTTTCTTTTCATGTTATCGTTCTATTACCTCCTAGAATCAGACAGTAGAGAAGTTGTCGGTTGTGACACTTCAGACAGGTCTCTAATGGACACCCAATTTATGCCTGCCCTGTTGCAGTGATGTTGATTTTTTCTGGTCCACATCCACATAATTGTTCCTGATGTGATGAGGCACGGAAAGTTTTATTTGTGAGTGAATTGGAAAAGTTGAAAAATGTCTAATTGTCCAGCTCTGATAGAGAGAGCATGAAAATGCAATAAGAGTCTGACGAGGCGTAAGAACCTGTGCTGCAACATTCATTGTGATCAAGGAAAAGTGTTTGGAGTCCGTCATCACTTGCAAATCTTCACTTCCTAAGCTTTATTTCCCATATGCTATTTCCATTCATATGATATTGGCTTTGAAGATGGAATGAACTTGTCGTCCAACTGCACCCACCTATCCAACCCGCATTCCCTTTCTTCCCCCATGGCGTTTAGTTCTGTTCAGCAGAAATACGTCCAATTTTAGAGTTTTAAAATCTAAAAACTCTTTCCAAGGATGCAGGAGAACTAAGAAGAAATCATTGTTCTCTAACTGGTTTTAAGTTCTTTACTCCAACTAATAATCCCGTTTTTTAGTCCGAATAAGATCGATCCCTCTAATTCTTTTATCTGTATCTTTTTTTCAGCAACGCAAGAAGGAAGTCAAAGAAGCACAGTCTGAAAAAAGGAAAAGTAAAATAAAAAAGCATATAAAGAAGAGGAAAGAAAAAGAAAAGAAACACCACAAATAAACATGTTTTTTATTTTACAGCCTCTCCAAGAGGATGCAGTCTTTACTCTTTTTATGATTCAATTTAGAGTCATCAGCATGGACTACTCAGTGGATAGTTTGCTAGTCTGGACCCCCCTCCTTGTTCCAGTGGCGCGGCATCACCATATGCTGTAGATGTTTAGTATGAGTGTCAAACCAGAGAAGGGGAGGGGTCTTTCTCGAAAACTGTTTCAAACATTGGAGCATTGAGAACATTTTCTTACGTTTAACTGTGCCACAAGCTCGTCTTCAATTTCGTCACAGAACAAATGCCGCGCCACTACCTTTTTTCATTTATGTAACTAAGTTAATCATGTTATTTTTTTGTTAAACAAGACAGGTGATTTTTTTTTTGCTTTTCATTTTTGTAAGTTTCTGGTACCAACAAACTATCGGCACCCTTGCAATTGTGTTCATCAGTTTGATTTTTATCTCTGAATTATACTTTCTTTTTTTTAAATTTTTGAGTCTTGTTTTGTATCATCATTGATGACCATTGCCCTAATTCCTTTAATAATGAGGCTTTATAACTTTCAGGTCTTGGAAAGTTTAACTGCTGATGAAGCAAAAAGTACTTTAAAAAACTTGACTTTTGTTTAACATTAATTGATTCATCTAGTTTTGGTTGAAATGAATATGATCTACCCAAATGAGCATCTCGATTTCAGCGCTCCAGATTCTTTTGGATGGAAGAAATCCAGCTTTTTTTTCTTTCAAAATAAAGAATATTTTTCTTTACTCTTCAAGTAATAGCTAAATTAACCTTGGGAAGCAATAACATCCCTGCATCTTTAAGTAATTACCTTGGAGCATAAGTTGTGTACCAGAATGGGTTTTCATTTAAAAATGACTAAAGCTTAAAAATTGGAATTATTATAATCCTGCCCCTCCTCTAGCCAATTGTATGCAAAAAGATTTTTATTCAGATCGATTTTTCACTTCGCATATTATCAATGTATCAGATGAGCATAGACAAGTTGCCTTTTATGTAGTGTTTTATGTGGCTCCTCACTGAAAAATGATATGCATAAACTTAATTATTTAAATTTCAAATCATCTCCCTCCGTTCATTTGTACCTAAGAAGAGTTTTTTCGGAAAAAAAATTACAAACGAGAAAAGGCTACAAAATCTCTCATTTCCTGAGAGTATAGTAATTTCTAATTTTGTCATCTTTCAGTGATACAAGAGACAGCACCTTTAATTAGTCCCGCTTAGAGAGAAACCAAACACATAATTTGGCCTGGAACGGCGCGACTTACGGAGAAATGATGACGAGGACTTGAGCTGAAAAGGAGAAGCCTTCGGCGCAGCAATCGGCATGTAACACATATTAGCGCCCACAAGACTGCACGAATACTTCACGCATTGCATCAAACACAGTGCGGTTATTGTGGTCAGCGTGAAACGGATAGCGCCTACAAGATTGCATGAATACTTCACGCATTGCGCTAAACACGGTGCGGTCAGCGTGAAACGCATAGCGCCCACAAGACTGCGTGAATACTTTACGCATTGCGCCAAACGCGGTGCGGGCGGCGCAAGTTAAAATCATTAAACCAAATTTTGTGTTTGTTCTTTTATAATTTTTTCGTTCATTTCTCATGAATGGAAGGCCTTGTCCATTAGAGATAGGTTTACGAAACTTGACTCTCGCGCAAAGTTCCGTCACTTTTACTATTGATATTCATAAAATTTTTACTATGTATAGGCCAGGTATTCTCAATCTCAGGATTGTGATGCCCAACTTTCGCTGCCACAAGGAAAGTTTCTAATATTACATTAAAATTAATTTAAAACCAAAAATTTTCGATTGCTGCCTCTCAGTAAATATGCAGACCTGTCAAATTATCGCCTTTCTGGTCAGATCTTCTCTGTTTCCGGTTAGACTCTCTCCTTTTTCCGGTCAGATCTTTCCTGTTTCCGGTTTGGTCTTTCCGGAATGGTACTCTTGCATGCATGCATGGACTCTAGCATGCATGCGTCCCGGATTTGCGATATGAGTAGGATAGTAGTGTTGAACAGCGGAATTTCGCGAGAAAGATACGGGATCTTTATTTAATGAACTTTCAAGCTCGAAAAAGCGCGAATAAGTTGAGGCCGAAGATTATGAACAGCAACAGCAGTTCGTATTTCGTACCCTCTTGACGTCACGCGCAAGGCAGTAGTACCTTCTGCACGTCACTGGTTTCACAAATGGCGACTCGATATGCGAATTGCGAAAAATGATAACAACACTGAACACGGCACCGTAAATCCTTCGTTTTACTCTAGGTTTTGTGATCGTGACTTCGCTGGACTCATGAGGTCAATGTTGTTGTTACCTTTCAAATTATAATTGTAAAGTCAGTGAATATTCCTCAAAATAATGAGTGCAATTTGTCTCCCATTGTGAAGTGTACCTCAGATTGACAATGTCAAAATTTGTGTTGAAGATAATCAGCTCGGCAGTATCTGTCTCACTATTCGCAAACTGTGCAGAAAGTGCATCAACCGACATAGAGCTTGATGCTAAAGCACAACTTAACCATCGTCTTGATTCATTAAATCTACTTCTATATACGTTTTTGTTAATCTTAACTGTTCTGACTATATGGCTCTTCAAACATCGAAGGTTACGGTTTCTTCACGAAACTGGCCTTGCTGTCATTTATGGTAAGCAGTCGATTCTCTTGCTTTAGTTAACTTGATGGCTGTAAGCCTCTGAGTCAGAACAACATGTGATATATTACATGGAGTAACTCCAAGAATTCAGTTAAATTTTATTTTCATTGTAAGGACTACACGCAGAATATCAAGAAAGGCACAGGCTACCTACCTAAGTGTTGAGTTCTTTTAATATAACATTCCTTACGATCTTTGTAGTTAGATGAGCTTTAAAATTTGAGCCATCCATGTGGCTAAATTGAGAACTCTAGGGCTGAGAAGTGCAATATTTGGCCGTTTTACTGAATTATGTAGTGTAAAAATATAGGTGAACAAAAAGCAAGCTCTTCTTTACTCGTTTCTTGCTGGCCGGCGAGATAAGACAGTGGGCCAATTGTAACTCAGATCAAATCAGAAAGCTCTGCCTGTGCGACTCAGCAACAATGCCTCTTTTCTATTTGGAAGTATATGCAATGTTGCCTTAAATGAACGTATTTTCTCAGGATTGGCACCTAGAAAGTTTGATTTTAAAAGCTCATCTGACTTGGGAGATAGTGA
This sequence comes from Bemisia tabaci, assembly GCF_918797505.1. Lineage (NCBI taxonomy): Eukaryota > Metazoa > Arthropoda > Insecta > Hemiptera > Aleyrodidae > Bemisia > Bemisia tabaci. Next base: position 53,753,354 of record NC_092793.1, read on the forward strand.
GGAACATTATATTAAAAAATCTGAAAACAAAAGCATGGGCTGAATTTTTAGTATTCCTTGGGTAGTCAGTTGAGATCGCATTTTTGATGTCACAAGACTATCGAATTTACGCACCTTAGTGCCAAATTTTATAAATGAATTCAGGTGCATTAGATGAAGGAAGTGTTTAGTTTGAGGGCAAAATATCACATTCATATGCAATTTCAATACTTACCAGTATTGTATACAAATGTTCCCTCTTAAGCAAAAACCCTGCCTTTTTCACACTTTTATTATTCATCACATTTTGTGAATAAGGAAATTTCTTATTTTTGTAACGACAGAAATTTCAAAGAGAATAATTCCTAATTTGCTGTAAACTTGGAGTTAATGCATAAGATGTAGATATTGCATGTCAATCTGACTCATAACCCTTTAGATGTAGAATCGCCTTCAATCTTTTAAACCTATAACTCTTAAACCTTGTGGGCCTCTCTTTAATCACTGATATTACTTACAAGAAAATTGAGCGTTGATACATGCCTACTGGTTTAGCAAAGCTGTACCTACCTAGCACAGGTCTGAAAGTTATCATTTCATTTCAAATTTGATAGTGTTTCTCAGTACTGGGATCTGAATTTCTCTGAAGGAATCATTCAGTGGCATTTTAAGATGAAAATTTCTATCAGTTAGAAGTATTTTGTCTCCTCCCCACCATGAACAATTTATTATCTACTTGATGCCTGACTTCAAGAATTTTGGTTGAGAAATGGCAGTGGAATCTAATCATATCATGTAAGTAAGACATAAACAAGATTGTTTGTCTGGTTGTTACCATTCACCCTGAGAGAAGCTCTTGAAATATCCGCCAATGTCTTCATAATATTGTCTGTCAAGTGTAGCCAACCCACTTGAACATATTTTTCTACTTTTCTTCCACACTCATTTAATTTATTTTTTTATTTGTCCAACATTAAGTGGTATAATTTAAAAGTCAAATAAAAATAATTTTCATTGGTTTCATAGCTCATTGGTCTTAGCAAAAACTGAAGAAATCAGAAACCAGACAGATGAGGAAGCTCCCCTTCCAAGTTCTTACATATTTATTCTCATTCAAAGTTCAGAATCTTTTTCTTTCTCATATTCAAAAAAAGATGACATAGATCTACATTACAAGTACAGGGCCATTCACGTATTATGTCAGCAATTTGGGCTGACTTTTTGACACCCCCCTTCTCTTAAGCCGCCCATAATGTAAACATCTAAGCCCCCCCCCCCCCCCCAATAAAAAGAATTCTAAGAGATAAATACTTAATGCAGAAAACCTGAAAAATTTCCTTGAAAAATAATTTTTTTAAAAGTGGGAGGCTTAAAAAGGTCGAAGCGTGACTTTCTTCTGCTAACATAAGACTCAAGACCCCCCACTAACAGCTCCTTCAGATCATCCCTGCATCCCTGCATCCCTGCATTCCTCAATCAAGTTACCCTTTTATCGACCATAAAAGTAGATCTTGAGACGTATCATATCTGAAAATCTTCGATTTTATCCAGAAGGGTTCAAGAAAATGTGGCTCCCTATACATGGCGTCATGACTACGTGAAAGGCCTGTCAAGTTAGGTAACTTGTTGCATGTAAAATAATTTCCCCTCACAACTTCAAAACATTTATCCTCAAATCTTCAGTTTTCCCTCTAGATTTGTCTTTGGCAGTTAGGCACTCATACTTAATGAAGTTATGGTTTTCCACATGCTGTTATATTCAATAGCATACAAACTGATTGAATGAGTGACATTGGTTTTTTTTTCCTGCCTCCACCTGAATAAACAAATTAAATATTCTGTCTGCTCCACGTCTTGCTGTATCAACATCCACTGTTGTTGTCAATTCTGTCAGGTTTTAAATTTCCATTTCAAAGACACACAATCTTGTTAAATTTTGCAAACCAATCTGTGCGTGTCTCTAATTGTATCTTATTTATTTTTTTGGCTGAAGAACGAGTTAAATTTTTCTATTCCCTCATTTTAAATCTCAGCCCTCTTCTACTCCTTGCCTTTTTTCTTATGAAAAAATAACTTCCCTGTAATTTCAAAATTTTATTTACATAAAGATTTTCTTCAAAAAATTTTGTTTGCAGTACAGAATGTAATACCCCCTACAATTCATAATAATTGTACATCATCTGTGATTCTAATATTAAATTCATCTCATCTGTTTCCAGGTTTAATCGTAGGTGCTTTTCTCAGATACACAGGCACTCCCCAGCAACTACAGCATTTAGACGTAACACCTTTAAATACAAGTGTATACAATGCCTCTTTACCACCAGATGCTTTGTGGTTGCAGTATCACACAAACAATAACCAAAATAAAACATACGCTTACATTTTTCGGGGTGAAATTGTGCCCTCCAAAAACTATGAAATTGATCTTAAGGTAAATAAAGCTATTCATGTAATTTAGAATTTAGGTATGTTTATAGGTGCATAATTTTGAATGCATTTATTTTGAGTGCATAATTTCCATGCTTGAGAAAGTGAAGCGAGTGGTATTTGGCCATGAAAAAAATCGCAACTAAGCAGAGAGGCAAAAACGCCAGATAGCAGAAATCAGTCAATGATTCAGAGCTTTTTGCACTCCTATACTGAGGTATGCGTTTAGAATAGACGCATTAGATTAACTGTGCAATGTTTATGGCGCCTAAATAACAATCAACCTTCTTTAATCAAATTGTTATTGCGCAATAAATTCTTATTCTTTAATCAAGAACCACATAATCAGCAGAGTTTGTCTACGATTTACTTTGTCAGTTCCTTCATGATTGAATTTCAATTGAGTTTTCTGAATTAGCCTAAATAACTAAATTTTACTATATAAGTTTGGAGGAAAGTTTACCTGTTTATTGTTCATCTTTTTCTATTTTTAATCGTTATTTTTTCTCTGATCAGGCAACTTTTGACCCGGAAATATTTTTCAACATTATTCTGCCTCCAATAATATTCCATGCTGGTTATTCTTTGAAAAAGGTATTAACACAATATTTTTTGGAAGAAATCCTTTTCTTTATGTTTATTGAATTCTGCATGCAAAGCCATCTCTTCTCTAGTCGAACTCATGCAATTATTCTTTTTTTCACTCTGTAAAAATGACTAAAAGCAATATCATGGTGATGTGACAAAGTGCCCAAACAATTGCACTGAGTCTTTAATCATTACATATTATAGGTAAGAGTGTTCACTCGTAAGTTTCAGGCACCAGAAAAAATTTAATGTTTTACTTGTAATGCATGATGATTTATTTTTGAAGACAATAGATAAATCCTGTCTTATATATTCTCAATGGATTGTGTTCTGGAAACTTATTAATTTTGGTAGCAATAATTTCAAGTTGTCGCCGTGCAACAAGGCTCAGTGTTTTCTGAAACTTTTCTTTAATCCATGATTCTCTTCTCTAATATTATTTTAAGCTTAAACCCCAGGAGTCACCAATGAGTCGGTTTTAGAGTCATTTCTCTTGCTAAGCATAGTGTCTGAAGTTAATATCATCAGCATTGTTTTACATGATGTATTGTAAGGAATCCTAAGTTACCTTGCAATCCTTTAGTGGTAGGAAACTGAAACTATGGAACTTGTCCGAGCAAGGTGGTTAGCAAACAATGCTACATGGCATGATCAGACATGCTCAAACATAATCCATAATGTTCTGTTGTTTCAATCTTCTATCTGGAAGTATTGCCATGTAATTCTGGGAACTTTGCAATGTGTCATATAAAACCGCATTGATGGTACCTAACAACCAAAATTGAAACCTTTGTTCTTTTCTGGATCACAATGCAGTCAATTGTGTTTATTGTGACTGATGCTGTACTAGAGCTAATATCACATTCTGTGCATCCTCATCTGCAAGCTGATTATTGAAATTGATAGACAAAGCGATAGACAAAGATGACAAACTGAAAATAAAGCGATCCTATTGGTGGAAGAGGGTAGTTGCTATGGACAAAGGATGTAATAATAGACTAACTGACGACAACCCACCAGAGACCCTGTAGTTAGTCCATAATTTTACCGCACAGTCTACAACAACCCCGCGTTTCAACCAATAGGATCGCTCTATGTTCTCTATATCTTCTACGTCTATCACTTTGTCTACAATCAGCCCGTGGTGGTTGTTATTTCCTGGCATACTATAGCCTCAGGCTGAGAGCCCTCAAAAACAAGTTGTGAATTTTTGGTAAACTTTCTTTTGGCATGAATATCTCTCAGACTAATTTGCGAATTTCCTTTTTCTTTTAGAAATACTTCTTCAGGAATCTTGGAGCCATATTAACATTTGCCCTTATCGGCACAACAATATCATCTTTTGTTATAGGGTAAGTTTTTGGTGTAATACATGTTATGGTACCTGAAGAAAAACAAGAATATCTTGGTTCAAACAGAGACAGTGTAAATTGTGCTAAGTGTTAGAACCGGGATACTCTGATAGTCTTGGATATAATTTTTGATAAATTTACCAACACCTCAAATTATTGTATCAATATGAAGTGAGTGATTTTCATACAGTTTACCTGGCAACATACAAAGCTGTGTGTATAAAAAAAGACACGCATCCTTATAAATGCATTGCACATTAATTATCTATATTTTTACACATTAGGCATAACTTGCTTAACACATTAATAATAATTATCAGTGTGAAGGAGAGTTTTCTTTAAATTTTTATCATGAGCGCTTTTTTTTTCTTTTTCAGAGCTGTCATGTATAACTGCCTCCAGTTTTTACCACATTCTTTGAAGAACAGCTTTACATTTTTAGATACTCTCTATTTTGGAGCATTAATTTCTCCTACAGACCCGCTCACAATTCTTGCTATATTCAATGATCTCAGAGTGGACGTCACCCTCTATTCTTTAGTTTTTGGTGAAAGTGTCCTCAATGATGCTGTGGCTATAGTTCTTAGCGGGTAAGATTTTTTTGAATTAAGATTGGATCATCTAACCCATAGCTGCAGCTTTCTGTCAGCTCATCAGACTCAGAGCAGACTTCGCTTAAAGCGTTGCTGAAAAATAACAAACTTTATCAACAACTCAAATGCAAGTATAGTTCTCTTGCTTTGATAGGAGTGATGTATCACCTGGAACGTCTTCCTGGCTTGGAGCAACCGTTAGCAGCTAAAACGGATGTAATATTAAAAAAATTGCATTCTTCATTTCAGGATTGTCAAAAAACACTTAATCAACTTGCTAATTTCTCTTGATTGTGATAAAGCAATGTCAAAAAGTTGCTGTAAAAATTTTTGTATGAGTCTGAAATGCGCTGTTACTGAATTGATCGCTTGTTTGTTGGTCATCTACTATTTTAGTCCTCGTGATGACTGCTTAAAGCCTGGCCAACAAACAAGCAATGAATCACGATTTAAAACCAAAAAACAAAAAGAAAGCAAAAACATTTGTGAACTTAAGTTTGTGATGAGGTATGTTTTCATTAGTCACAGGGTCAACAGAGTTAGCTACTGGTTGCCGGCACAAATTACCTATCTTAAAAATATGATGATTTCATGGAACAATTCTTATGTAAAGTCTCAACAAAACGTGCATCAACATTGCAATTTGGAACAACAACTTTTCATAGTTCCTAGATGCACCTCCCGGTGCTAAAACTGGGAAATTTGAACCATTGCCAAATTGCAGCAAATTTCGGGTTTTTTTGGGTCCTCCCTCATTTCCTAAAATCTTTTTTTCTTTTGCTCATCTATTTAGTTACTAGCATAACGATTGCTGTCTGCCTTTAATTTCAAGGTGTAATCTACAAGCTTAGATTCTTACTGTAGTGCAAGGCACCTTACTGAAGAAATGAAAGGAGCTTTTAATAATGTATTTTTGTCTGTTTTCAGTGCCATCCAGAACTATGACAAGAGGTATCAAATGGGCACAGGGAAATTTGAAGCCAACGCCTTCTTCTTAGCAGTTGGTGACTTCTTAGGAATCTTCTCTCTTTCATTATTCATTGGTGCTAGTATGGGATGTTTGACAGCATTATTGACAAAGTACACTCACATTAAGGATTTTCCTCTTTTAGAATCAGCACTTTTTGTGTTAATGTCTTATAGTACTTTTCTTATTGCAGAAGCATCTGACCTTACAGGTAATCATCTCAATCCCTCACCTCTTAAGGGCTATTTTTTCAGTCCCCATAATGCATACAATTCTCGATTTAATCTTTCTTTGCCTGCTAACCTGACCATTTTCAAAAATAACCGAATAAGGGGAAAATACTAAAAAATATAAAAATGAGCATTTTCAAAATTCAGAAGAAAACCTGGTGTTTTTGAAGTTTCCATTGCCTTTTAACAAGATCCATTACGCAAGAACCAATGTTACCAGGTTTCTTGTCTACTTGTGACATATACACCATCAGGTATTTTTCATAACATAAGATCCAAGCAGAGTGTCTGTAGTTAGGGTAAACAGGAAATCTGGGGGAAAAAATCACTTATAAGTTAATTGAAATCGGTTTTTTTTTTTATTGAATACAAAATTTCATTAAAAAGCTGGACATTTTTTCTCCTTGCATTATTTTTCACTATCTGATGAGGCTCTTCTACCAAAATAATGTTTAAAAAAAATATAAGTTTAAAAAGGAAAACTAAGAACTTAGAGATAAAGTTTGAAATATGTATACAATTTTCAACTTACAATTTTTTTTATTTTACAGGTGTTGTAGCTGTCCTGTTTTGTGGAATTTGCCAAGCCCACTACACCTACAACAATTTGTCTCTTGATTCCCGGAAAAGAACAAAAAAATTATTCGAGCTTTTGAACTTTCTGGCTGAAAACTTCATATTTTCTTACATTGGAGTTTCAATGTTCACATTTCCAAAACATCATTTTGACTCGTGGTTCATTTTTTCAGGATTTGTATCCTTTTTCATTCTTTGGCCCAAAAACGTATTTTATAACTTAGAATTTTTAATTTTATGTTAATATTTGATGATTTTTGAAGTTTTTTTTTTTTTTTTTTTTTTCAAATCTCATCACCGTACTTCCAGACAGAGTTAAAACTAAACTCTCCTGTACATGGTTACTCCATTAAAATTTCACGCGGTAAGTGGCAAATGACCGGGAAATTTTCTAATTCAAGCTGTGAGGGAGGAATCAAGAGTAGATATTTTGTTCTTATTTGACTCGCCCTAGAACTAATGTGTACTGGAGTCAAATAATTAACATTAAGTCTGCGCCTGTCATGTAATTAATTTTTTATTCATATTCAGATAATATCATTCCTCCCATAATTGAAGAATTTAATTTGTTGAAATAATTGATCAATATCATTGAAGTACATATTAATTTAAAATATTCTAACATCCAATACTGACACTATCATGATACAATGAGCTTCTTTATCACATTTCTTCAATTCTGTATTTTTTTCCTTAACCGCAGTTTCAGTTATGTGCAATGTTGGGCAGAGCAGCAAATATTTACCCTCTATCTTTTTTACTAAATTTAGGAAGGAAACCAAAAATTGCCATGAATTTCCAGCATATGCTGTTTTTTGCTGGTAAGTGTACCTCAAGAAAAAGTTAAGAGTATTACATTTTTATATAAGGCTAGAAGAACTCTATCTGAAAAAGTAGGAGATCTTAGAAATTACTTCCAATATCTAAGAGGTGTGTAAAAAAACGGCAAAAAATGTCTTAAGGCATTCACGAACTTAGGCACCGATTGCAACTGAGCAACCTTGATCAACCTAAGCGGTCATATCATGGAAACGAGAAGGTTCTCTGGGATGATTTTGTGCTCTTCGGAAAGTCGGAAAGATGAGCTTTCACTCAAGCTAGTTTTTGTTCAGGTCCTGTCAATCTGAAAATTTAAGAACAATATAAACCAAATTTTTGTGCCTACCAAAAACTGCCTAAATAGCATAAGTGCAACTCAGTCCTGAGTAAACCCATAAACATACGCACCATCAGGGAGCTCTGTTTAACAGTAAAATTTATACAAAAAGTTCATTGAAATCGGTTGCATTGCTATGGAGTTACAAATTTTGAAACGTTTTTACCACAAAAAATGGTAATGTTGCAACAAGGCTTTCTGAGCAATACAGCGACCACTTTTTGGTGTCGCGGGAGATACTTTGTCTTGCCAAGTGCCATAAGTTTGCAATCGCCTTGAAGCATTCTTGTCCATTTTGTCACATACCCTTTACTAAAAGGGATTTGTGCAGAAAAAACCTGGCGAGAAAGTTATAAACAAGTAGTATCAACACAAAATTTGAAATTCAAGTGTCAGAATTTCAAAATCAACCCAAAGTATATTTACTTCTCTTCTGCAGTTCTCGTAGTTAACCTGTGATTTTCTGAAATGAATTGATCTTTGTCGACCTAACTATCATTTAAAATATATAAATCGCTTAATGGTTTTTTTATCACGTATAAAAAGTTGTATGAACATGAAGACGTTTACTTTTATGGATTTATTCAATGGAAGCTACAATCATAGTATTGAACTTTGGTACTGAAGACTTGTGCTTTGATCTGTTTTGCTCTTTTCGGAAGTGTTTTTATGACAAGTTTTATGTTTTGATTTACTGTAAATAGAATGAAACCCAATTTTAAAGTGTTTTATAGTACAAAATTAAGACTCTCACATCTGAGATGCCATACCTTAAATTTGGAGAGGATGTAGCCAAGTTCCATTGGACTCTTTATGAATAATTTGACCACCTGAGAGGTTATTTATCATAATGTTTGATTTCTATAATTCCAGGTCTCCGAGGAGCAATGTCCTTTGCACTAGCTATTCGAAATACTGTATCTGAAGCTAGAAAAGCGATGTTGACAACAACATCAATTATTGTGATATTTACTGTGATAATTCAAGGTGGTGCTACTATGCAGCTCCTCACTTGGTTGAGAATACCGTAAGTTTCGATCATAATTCTAATTAGCCTTTCATGCTCATAATTTCAAAGTTATCAGTACCGTAGAAGGAAAAGCAAGTAAAGTTAGGAGAAAAAATTTTCTGCAAAATGCTAGAAAAATTCATCAGAAAGACTGAAATTTAAGATTTACCTGGAAAAGTAAATAATTAAAATTCACTAGTTTTGAGTCATGAAAAGGTATAGTCTGCTGCTTTTTTAGTCGTGCGGCGAAGCCGTATAGACTCTAGGTTTCGCCGGAGCCTAAAAAGTGTCCACACTTTTAGGCTAAGTCCAAGAGGAGAATTTTCGAGGAACCAAGTAACATATGAGGTATTGATATCGGTGCATTTTGGCCCAATGGAGATGTTATATGTGCGAGGAATTTGCAATTTAACTGTTGATTCTTGTATAAAAGTTCGCGAGGAACACAATGGTGCCACTGGTTTTCTCTGAAATCATCTCCCAAGCTCAAAAAAAGCTCTCAAGTTGAGGCCAAGATGGAGGGGATATCCCACGCTATCCTGAGAGTCCACCTCTACATCATGATAAATTCTCCATGCAAAGATAGGGAGCAAATACATTAGCAGGGTTGCCGTGTTTTCAGTTTTGGAGTCCCCAGATAAATTGGTAGCCCTGTCAATGTATTAGCTCCCTATCTTTGCATGGAGAGTTGGTCTTGATCTAGACTTGGACTCTCAGGGTAGGGTGGGATATTCCCTCCATTTTGGCCTCAACTTGAGTGCTTTTTTTTGAGCTTGGGAGATGATTTCAGAGAAAACCAGTGGCACCATCGTGTTTCTCGTGACCTTTTACCCAAGATTCAACAGTCAAATCGCAAATTCCTCACACATGCAACATCTCCATTATGCCAAATGGAATTTCTGATCATTTAGCCATGGTTTGGTAGCGTTTAGCAATCAACTGTGACCATAATGTAAAGAACCCACACAGGTGCCTTTCGGCGGAATGTCGCCCTATGGCATTCTTTATCATCAAGTCACTGTTGAACATTTACTGTTAAGTAGCGTTTAGCAACCAAGTATAGCCAAAATTTCCAGAACTCATAGGTACCTCAGATGTTCAAAGAGTGTTAACATGTGTCGCCAAATGGAATTTCTGATCATTTAGCCATGGTTTGGTAGCGTTTAGCAATCAACTGTGACCATAATGTAAAGAACCCACACAGGTGCCTTTCGGCGGAATGTCGCCCTATGGCATTCTTTATCATCAAGTCACTGTTGAACATTTACTGTTAAGTAGCGTTTAGCAACCAAGTATAGCCAAAATTTCCAGAACTCATAGGTACCTCAGATGTTCAAAGAGTGTTAACATGTGTCGCCAAATGGAATTTCTGATCATTTAGCCATGGTTTGGTAGCGTTTAGCAATCAACTGTGACCATAATGTAAAGAACCCACACAGGTGCCTTTCGGCGGAATGTCGCCCTATGGCATTCTTTATCATCAAGTCACTGTTGAACATTTACTGTTAAGTAGCGTTTAGCAACCAAGTATAGCCAAAATTTCCAGAACTCATACCTCAGATGTTCAAAGAGTGTTAACATGTGTCGCCAAATGGAATTTCTGATCGTTTAGCCATGGTTTGGTAGCGTTTAGCAATCAACTGTGACCATAATGTAAAGAACCCACACAGGTGCCTTTCGGCGGAATGTCGCCCTATGGCATTCTTTATCATCAAGTCACTGTTGAACATTTACTGTTAAGTAGCGTTTAGCAACCAAGTATAGACAAAATTTCCAGAACTCATACCTCAGATGTTCAAAGAGTGTTAACATGTGTCGCCAAATGGAATTTCTGATCATTTAGCCATGGTTTGGTAGCGTTTAGCAATCAACTGTGACCATAATGTAAAGAACCCACACAGGTGCCTTTCGGCGGAATGTCGCCCTATGGCATTCTTTATCATCGAGTCACAGTTTAATAGCGTAAATAAGCAACCAACGGTGGCCAAAATGTCAAGACTCCAAACTGGTGCTTTTTGGCTGAATTTCGCTCAATAGGATCTTTGATGATTTATCAGTAATGGTTGATGTTTATGTTGATTAATTATTACTGTCTGAAAGTGAATCCTGTGGGAGAATATTATAGGGTTGGTTCAAACAAGTTTTAGAATTTTTTCCTTAGCGCTAATGGACCCTAAGGGACAACTTCAATTCATCGAACTAAAAGTTTTCAATGTTCATAACCATTTTTTAACTGTCAGAACTCTCTAGACCACATTATATTCATGATGAATTTAAAGAATATTGCTGTCAAAAGTTGAGTTCTCCTTCAATTTAGCACTTTTTGTCATTACCTTAAAGACCATACGGAAAGTGCTAAATCTACGGAAAACTCAACTTTTCACAGCGATATTCTTCAAATTTATCATGAATATAATAATGTGGTCTAGTGAGTTCTGACATTTAAAAATGGGTATGAACATTTAAGGCTTTATTTTCCTTGAATTTAAGTGGTTTTTCAGGGTCTACGGTAAGAAAAAAAAGTCTAAAACACGTTAAAAGTTACTTGAACCTACCCTATAATGTTGAGCTATGACTTCAACTTTCATGAACCCTTACTTGTGCCTTTCAGCTTGATTTCGCTAAATGGAATTATTTATGATTGAAGTCGTGGTTGAGTTTACTATGCTGATAAAATATCATTGGAAACTTTAGGTTTCACCATCATAGTCTTCTAAAAATAACCATCAGCATTACTGCACCAACCAAAATCTAGCCCAAAAAAAAAATAATTCGGCTGAAAAAGTGGGAGAAGTTGGGATGTGCAGTCTCAAAATAAAAATACCTAGCTGTGATTGGACATAGCTTTGCTTTCATTGAGACTTTCAAATTTTATGAATAAAAAAGCAGTAAGCGTTTAGCAAAAACAGTTAGTTTTGTCCTTACCCATAGACCATACAAAAAGAGCTAAATTGAAGGAGAACTTAGCTTTTGACAGCGATGCTCTTCAAATTTTTCATATACCTATACAATGTGTTCTAGTGAGTTTGGATGGTAAAAAATGGTCAGGAACATTTAAAGCTTTATTTTCCATGAATGTAAGTTGTCGTTCAGGATAGATTCTGACGACTAGATCCTTACTAGAGTAAGGAAAGAAAGTCTAAAATTGTTAAAAGTCACAGAAAAACGCGAAAAAAGAAAAAATTCGGAAAAGGAAGTCAAATTTACATAATAATTAAATTAACATAAAAATTTCGTAAAAAGTATTGGAAATTACGAACAAATGTATTTACGTAAAAACAGTATTAAAAAGGAAGTTAATTTTAATTAAGAAAAATAATCTTGGTAAATCAATTTCTCACGTAAATTTGACTCAAAATTCTTTTAAAAAACAGGGCTGGATTTACCTACTTGCCGCCCATGGGCCGGATTTACCTCCTTGCTGCCTATGGGCCACCTGTATTTTGCCGCCCCCTTCTCATTCGTTTCGAAACATCAATAAAAAACAACTTAATCGGCCCGAAACAGTAACAGAGAAACAACTTAAAACGGGACTAAGGCCGCAAATAATAAAAAGAAACACATAAAATATAATAAGAAACCCGGGACGTTTCGCAGGGATCACACCCGCATTTTCAACCGGCAAAACAAGAAAAATTAAAAGAAAGGACACTATGCCCCTCACTACTAGCAAAAGTTCGCACGGAACTTTGTGCGAAAGTTAAGTTCCGTAAACCTATCTATGTGTGAACAAGGCCTTCCATTTGTAAGAAATGAAGGTAAAAATTATGCAAGAACAAACATAAGTGTGGTTTAATAATTTTAACTTCCGCCGGCGCGCCGCGCTGACCGCACTGTGTTTGGCACAATGCGTGAAGTATTCGTACAGTCTTGTAGGCGTTATGCGTTTCACGCCGACCGCCGCACAGTGGATTGAGTCAATTAGAGGGGTTGGACATGATATTTTTGACAAAAACTGCAAATGTTGATGTTTATTTCGTCACATTTTAAAGTTCAAGGGGTGCTACTGGAAGAAAATATCACGAGAAAACCAGTGGAACAGCTTGCAGAACATTAGGTTCTTGTATAAACGGAGTTATGAGCTTTAAGTTCCCAAATTTTTTCCGACCTCTCTCATTGACTCGATTCACCGTGCGCCGCGCTGAGGGCTTCTCCTTTTTATCTCAAGTCCTCATCATCACTGCTGCACCGTTCCATGCCAAATTGCGTGTTTAGTTTCTCTCTTAACTCGACTAATTAAATGTGCTTTCTCTTGTGTCACCGAAAGACGCTTTCTCGTTTGTAATTTTTTTTTTCTGAATCCGATTTTTTTTAAACCTACATTTTAAAAAAATGCAAAATTTGCCGCCCCCTGCGTTAAGAAATGAAAGATGCCTTACTCCATTACCCAATGCATCTGACGAGTTTTTCAATTCAAAAAGGAACGTATGACACTCCACAAATAAATCACGTTTGAAGCGCAAACCGGATAAAACACGATTTGTCAAAAGTATTCATTAAGTGTTGCACTTTCCACAGAAGCATATTGCACAAAAATGTCACTGTAACGACTTCCGGATATGGTTGCGACCAACTTAAGGCTCAAAATTTTGATTTGTTCGCTCCCTAAAAAAATGGTCCATCTCAGTAACTGTGCTCACCACAACTGACACCAAAAATCCCAGGGTCACATGCTGCAGTCCGTGGTCTCATTGTTCAGGGTTGAAATCCTTCCTCTTATTTAATTGTTTTTTAAATAAACCTATGCTAGGACACTATCCCTGAATAACAAACAGACCAATTTGGCTGCAATGCTCCGAGCCCTGCACGTGTGAACTTGAGTCATTCGTTTTTACGACTTTTCCGAGGGTCGGTGGCCGCTAGCCTAGCTATGGAACGCCGTTAGTGTCAAAACCCTTTTCTTGCGCGCGCGGAATTTTTTCTGGCGCGCGGAATATTTTTCCGGCGCGCGGAAAGAAAAAACCCGTTTTCGATTAAAATCTCTGAATTTCTGGATTCCGCGCCGGTTTTCGATATATTTGCGCCGTTTGTGTCAAAACTATTTTTGTCGGCGCGCCGCCTCAAATCTGTTCCGCGCGCGGAATTTTCGATCTATCGATTCCTGCTCGCCATTTTTGTGTCAAAACTATTTTTTCCGGCGCGGCGCTCCAAATCCGTTCCGCGCAGAATTTTCGATACATCGATAAAGTGGCGCGCGGAATTATTTTCTGGTGCAGCGCCGGAAAAAACAGTTTTGACACGATCGGCGAGCAGGAATCGATATATCGAAAATTCTGCGCGCGGAACAGATTTGGAGCGTCGCGCCGGAAAAAATAGTTTTGACACAAACGGCGAGCAGGAATCGATATATCGAAAATTCCGCGCGCGGAACAGATTTGAAGCGGCGCGCCGACAAAAATAGTTTTGACACAAACGGCGCAAATATATCGAAAACCGGCGCGGAATCCGGAAATTCAGAGATTTTCATCGAAAACGGGTTTTTTCTTTCCGCGCGCCGAAAAAAAATTCCGCGCGCGCAAGTAAAGGGTTTTGACACTAACGGCGTTCCATAGTATTTTACACCTCGGAAAATCGGAAATTATGGTCAATTTTTCATAGTTCGAATTTCGGATTTCGCTGGCCAGGTTGTACAGACCTACGTCACAGGGTAAACAAACCTCAAGATGCAAATACCTCCTTTTTTTTCTCTATGTAGGTATAGGACTTTTCGCGTGGCTGCTCGACGGTTTGTTAATCTGTGGAGGTTAAGCTACATTCACGCGTCGCAAGCAACCTGGCGCGTCTGCTTCTTGCTACTGCGAGCGCGCCTTCATTTCCTCCCGCACGCAACAAGGACAACCGCGATGATAAAGAATTCCATTTGGCGAAATCGAGCCGAGAGCAGGCACCACGAGTATATACATATGGGTTATTTTAGTGATGGGTGGGATTTTATTCAAAATTCCTATGAATCCTAGGTTTAGTGTTTACTGTAGTAAACAATTATCAATTATTCCATCACTTCTTCGGATTATTTATTTTTATCAATCTATATTCATGTGAAGTGTAGCTCATCTGCATTTTTCTTTCCCTGGAACCTAAATGTATATTATGAATTTTAATCCATCAGAAACTAAGTCAGTCAAAATCAAATTTAACTACATACGAAGTGAAAACGATTTGTATTTCGCAAATCAAAGTGATAGTTAAAGCAACCAAACTGTGTCAGAAATGTTCCCAAATTACTGGGTAAGGCTTTTATCAGCTCATCATCTGATCCAATAATTTTAATTGTGGCATTACATTCGGCATGTCGCCGCACGACTTCTATGATACTCAAAGTCTCACATATATAATTTGAAAGGGGGGGTCTGGGGGGGCGGCGCCCCCTCAGCAGGTAGCTTTTGCTACTTGTTCTGATTCTTCTCCAATTGTGAAATTTTTACAGGATGAAATTAGGAAAAACCATTATATTTGGATGTTCTTGCTCCGAAAATTTCTTATTATCTGATTATTTCAATTTCTTGATTTATCTAGGGTTGGTGTCGATGAGGAAGTTGAAATGTTACCCTATACCAGCTCTCGAAGAGTACGTATCATAATTGTTTTCCTCTTATTCTAGCTTACTTGGTTCCTTATCCATATAAATTTGTTTTCACCCCTCAGAATTCTTTTTTCCATCTGTTCTATGCTTATTTCAGTTGCTGCCATGCGATGATGTTAGTTATTAGTCGTAGTAGTTTCACTAACAAGCACCCAATGCACTGGTTACAATATTTGCTTGATGTTAATTTTTCAAAAATCACATAGTGTTATTATGAACCATTATAGTAAATTTCCTCCAACCGGAATGATTTCACAGTAAGCTCTCAATAACGAAGGCTATCCTAATATAACTAAGACTGAAGCAGTCATTTTTTAAGAAAGGCAGCTAGAGAGCTGATCTTGGGTGCGTAGGAAAGAACAACTGATTTCTCATTGATTGACACTGAATTCACTCAGTTCGCTGAAAATTGCTCTTAAATGCTCTTAGCAATGAAAGTTTAAAAGAAGAAAAAAAATCCCCCTCCTCCATTTTTAGCATGGATTTTTCCTCCCAGAATTTCGATAATCGAAGAGGCGGGCTCTAAGATTTTTCAGTCTGGGTAATCTTTAAAAAAACCTAAATAATGGCCGTCTCAATTTTGTTCGGCCCAATTTCAATTGCATGTCTAGAATCAACTTAGAAAGTTGGTGTAGAGATATTCATTCAATACTATCGTCAAACTAGGCGTTTGAACAGGAGGTCTTATTACTTTGTGCTAATTTGTGAGCTTAAACTATGAGAACGCGACTAAGTGACAAGTACAACTGAACCATTATACCAAATGAAAAACAAATTTTACTTCATTTTAGGTGTAATGGGTTAGTTGCGCCAGTCATAGAATCACATTTTGATTGTTTAAGCTTATGGATTAGCAAAAAATAAGGAGATCTGTCCAAATCCCTTTGTTTCTACATCCACTATTAACAGAGGTATTGCTCGCCAAAAATACGGTGTACGACATTGTCCATTATGTCAGCATATATCACAGTATCTTTCAACTTGGATTCATCAATTATGTAGTGACATTTGCACTGTTTGCTTGACTTACAACACGGGTGAAACCATGTTGGAAGAAACCGTAGTATACACCATTGCAGTGGATGACATATGCTGTGTTTTTTGACTGGTTATGTTTTTGTCAATATTGGACACAGAAGTTTAGTGTTCAGACAGATGTTATTATTTTTTGCTAATCTTTAGTCTGAAATCACTAAAACACAATTCTTTGAGTAATTAATTTGATTTATTGAAAAGCATTCCTCTACAACACAAATTTTTTTCCTCTTTACAATGCCCCATCCAGGAGGTTAATCCTCTTGCTAAATAAATCACTTTTTTTGCTTGTCTTTTGTTTTTCTCTCTCTCTCTCTTTCTAATTTGGTCAGTTTTATTTTTGATATTAATGAAAAAATGTCCGTTTTTGCACCCATCCCACCCATTCCTCTCCATAAAATCCCACTTTCCAATCTTACTGCAACAGGTGTCATACAATTCCACGGGAACAAGAGCTGGTGGAACGGTATGTATATTGGTTTGCCTTCTTTTTCTGGCATTTATCTTTTTCCTATTTCCAAACATTTTTAATTTTAAGCTATCAAGTGTACAACTTGTTTTACCTCCTATGTACACTCACTGTATTTGCTTCTTCTCTTGCTTTAAGCTTTTATTGCAATAATACTTTTTCATTTTATGAAACTCATGAACTTGTTAAATTTGCTCAATTTTGATTTGATTCTAGGAAGTTAAAATTATTATGTCTATTTTTAATAAATATACATGTACGGATGATATATCTAGTCACAAAACTCCATCATTGCAAAACACTATTGTTTTTATTATTTTTAATAACTGTGGGTTTGTGGCGAACTTTTGTTTGATCGAAAAAAAAGAGTTTTTACCATAGAAAATTTCTGTAAAATCACGATGTGCACATCGGAAAAGTCTAGAATTCACTTGTAAAGTCAGAATCTGTGCAAGAAATCAGCGTATTTTTGAGCTATCATGCTTCATAAAGTACTTTAGTACTATGGAACTATTTGAGGCAATCGAGTCACCCTGGTCTCAAAATTTGACGCAAAACTTAAATCGGCTGCTGTTTGTTGCTGCAGTATGTTCATTCAAAACTAACAAAACTTCTCTGCATTTCAAGTTATGTTATATGAGCGGAAGTACCTTAGTTGTTTATTTTTATATGACGAACCGCGTCACATGATGTTTGCCATTTTCCATTTTGTGTTGAGTCACAACTCAATAATATATATACCAAAGTGATCCATCCATATCAACCTATGTCTTTGCTGTAGCATACTTTTTGAAGGAGGAAACGAAAAGAAAAAAAATAAATCAAATTTGAGGATTAGCTTGTTTGTAAAAGGACAAAGTACTGTAAAAGTACTTTGCTAGTATCGTATTGAGATTGATATCACACATTGGGAAAGAATTTGGATCTCAAGTGCTGGTAATTTGGCCAGGATATTAGAATATGACGGACTGAGATGGAGACATTACAAGAGAGGCAGGTTGGTAGGGGGGGGGGGGGATTTCTTAATTTAAAATTGATGAGTGAAAATGAATGTATGTATGTTTCTATATTTGAATTGTACATGTATTGGTCTTTATTTTATTCTTTGGCACAGGTCTGTTCATGTATCAGCTAAGACACTTGTCAAACTTTAAGACATTGGTAATAAAATTAAAATTACAAAAAAGACTGAAAATATTTGTTTACATAAATAACAATCCAAATTTATTAAGATTATAACTTATTCATCATGCATCTAAGATTCATCAATACTAAACCTAGTTAATACTATGTTTCTATAGCTTTTGAAACTGTTTTTTGACTTGGAATTACCTAATTTTGAAATGTGTTCCCATGATTTCAGGAGGAAAGCAGCAGTCCTTCAGCACAGCATGATAAAGCTTTTGTTGCGCGAGTATGGGGAAACTTCGATTCTCGGTTCCTGAAGCCGTTACTCACTCATTCGCAGCCCACTTTACTGGACACTTTGCCCTCATACTGTAGCTCAGTAGCAAGAATTCTTACTACAACCGAGCAGATGACTCAAGGGGTTAGTCCCTATTTTCTAAGATTTAATTCATTTTTATCCAGTGAGCTCACAGTAACAGGAATAGTAGGACGTGCAACGTCTTAGAAAGTAATGATTTTTAAAAAACATGGTGCTTGAAATATTAATGTTAAAAATCGTTGTTCCATGCACTGGTTGTAAAGTAATTCTCCATTCATTGACTTCGAATTTTTCAGCCATAACATCTCAACAGCTCAAAGTTCTCCAAAAAATTTCTTTTTAACACCCTATTCCTGAGCTCTTTTTCTTCTTAATTTCGCCCTATTATTAAGATAATTTTACTGTAGGAATTCCTTCAAGAAAGTCTGGAAGCATGCCTATGATGATTTGTCGTCTATACTCTTTTTATCAGCAGAAATTAGATGTTTAATTCCATTTTTAATTTGATTTTGTTTGTTTTCAGAATGTACATCCTCATTCTGATTCTGATCATGGAATGAATGAAAGTGATTCAAGTCATCGGCCCAGTCATAATGTGGTGAGTTCTGAAAATTTATTCTTTAGTTAGCGTCTCTTATTAAATCTTGTAGAATCCGTGTTGTGGTTTTCAGTCATTTTTCATTTTAAGTCTTGGTTCATAATATTACAGCATTTTCAAAATAAAAGATTATGTACAGATGGGATCATATTGATGGTAGGAAAGAAAAGATTAGGCTAAAAAATGACCAGAATAAAGTTCTTTAGAGGCCTTCAGTGCAACCTTAAGTCCAAAAATTTAAAGTTTTAAAACTCTATGCCAGAGAATATGAGGAAGAGTACTACTTGTGACGTTCTGAGAAAGGAAGCTGCGCTTTGCTTCCTGCAGGACATATCCTCCTTTCAGTGGCTTCCTGGAGTCCAACTGTAAGCTTTTGTTCTGAGGATTGCACAGAGCAGCAAAACAAATTTTCCCTTGTTTGAGAATCGTGAACAATGCACTTCTCTATTGATATTCCTCATTTGTGCAGTATGGAAAAAATGAAGAGTCCCCACATTATGTAATTCTAAAAAGTCACAGGGTATTCTGGGAGTAATGTGAAAAAATTTCAGGGGCAATTACCCCCGTTCCATTCCTGACCTTTGGCCGAAAATTCTATAGAAATGGTTGGTCTTCTTTGGACACCACAAGAGACATTGTAAAACCATCTCTTTGTGCTTCCTCAAAAATCTGTCATTTAAATGGTGTTCTTCTCCACAGGAATGTAAAATTTGGCATTGCAGAAGTTTACGTCCTTCCAGATTCCTTCTTTACCCCATAACTCATAAAAAATTCCCGAAGTAGACAAAATGTCATGAATACCCATTTAAAAGGGAGCTCAAAATATTTGAAAGAAAGAGAAGAATGAAAGGACATCAAATTTTGTAACTCAAAGGGGTTTGAATTGTATACTATGCTCAAAGGACCAAAAAGTCGGCTTTTTATCTGTAGAATCATGTCTAAAATTTGCTCAAGTAGGACCTAGGGCACCATTTGTAATTAACTTGTATACATTGCGTTTTCTGGAGAATGCCTCGGTTTTCTTATAGTATTTCTCCTCTCTGCTCATAGGCTGTTTTACTAGTAATTTCATTCTATGCTATTGAAAATGCTAATCTGTTCGGAGATTAGAACTCTCAGGTTATGTTCTCTGATTTGCATAATTTTCCTTGGAGTTTTATTTTTGCGTCTCATTTGCTTTTTCCTGGGGCTTTGTGTTGTACACTCTCTAAAGTCTTGCTGTTGTTGACGCATGGTTGATGAGTGATAACATGAGTGCAGTTTGCACTGTTGATGCTTGACAGCTGAAGTTTCGTGTCAAATCTAAAGAATGTTGCAAAATTTGTGTTTGATCAGCTTTTCGTAACACAACTTTCCATGCCTGTAAATTTTTTTTGTTCAGGACAAATCTCAAATTTTTTTCGTAAATTTTTCTTAAAATATTATTTTTTTCTTTTATTTTGTTTTACACAAGCAGGCGTGGTTTTGTTTTCTGTGTATCTCTGAATTTTTTGTGTCTTATAGTGCCTACTCATTTTTATTTGAAATATGCCACTCTTGAAGTTGATATTGAAGAACTGAGACAGAGATTAAATTAAATTCCCACTCTCAAACTTGTTGTGAACAATGAGCAAGGAATTAGGAGGAACTTTTGAATAAAATAGTGCATTGCAACTACATTGTTGCAGAACAGGCTGTTCGTCTCTCACAATTAAATTTCAACAGTTTAAAGAGTGCTCATTAATGCTTATTTTAGAGCTGTCCCAAAGAGTTTCACTGTCATAAAGCAATAATTAAGAGGGTCAGATTAAGGAGGTGGGATGGAAGTTGAAAGTTTTTATAACTCTATCTTGAAGACCGACATAAGTAATCAATATGTGTCTCGGTTAACAGCTGAAAAATCCATTTCCAGCAGACTAAAATTGCACTGTATAGCTCAAGTTGCCTGTTAATTAATGTGTTTGTGGAAAATTTGGAGTAGCGTGTTACGTATCTTGTAAAATGACTTATAACCAGCCTTTCAAGACTGAAAGTCAAGCTTTAACATCAACCTTATTCGAGTGTATTGCTCTTGTTACAGAATCCTGTTTTGTTACTTAGATGGCTTGAACCAAAATCTGCCTAATTTTTTGTAGCTAGACTTTTTCTTATGCTTTATTTATTTATTTTTTGAAAACTAATTGTAAGTTGTCAATGTTTCGACTATTGGAACACAATGAATTTTTTGTAGATTAAAAAGAATAGGGTAACAAAATTGTAATACAATGTGTTACTTACAGTTTAAAAATTAAAACATGAGAGGAAATTAAACGTAATGTTATACATTTAGGCTGATTTTGGTCAAAGCTGGTCAATTGGTGCTTATAGATTTGCTAAAAATAATGACATCTGCCCGAACGCTAAGTTTTCATTGTCAATGGGTAAACCCGACCTATGGTATCATCCATCAAAATGAGCTTGTTCCATAAATTTTAATTTTTAAAGTTAAACCGGAACGCAGAACAGATAGGTTTGCATAGTTCTCCGGAAGTTACTGCAATTTTTTTTTTTCAATACGAACCCATGAAAAACAGGTTAAATTGAGTAATTTCCTGTTTCATTACTTACCATCATGAACAGTTTGAAGGTTTAGTTCCACTCCTTAAATTTCGAAAAAGTTGAAAGGAAGGTCCACCTTAGTTCATCATGCTTGAGAGAACGTATCGCTAGAAGAGTCTCCACGGGTAGAGGATATATTTTGGATACTGTCCGGGCTTTCTCAATGATGTGCATTTAAATGGAAGCTCAAAGAATACAATTTTAAATTTTTTTTCTAGGGTTAATCTTGCTCAAAAAAAAAAAACTGAAAATAAAAAAAACTTGTGAATGGTCACAATTTTTTTCAATAGGTTAGTTCTTAATTAATATTGAGAATAGGCACTTGACGTTTGAACAGACTTCATTATTTTTTGTCAATTGGAAAGTAGGCAATTCTAAACAAAACTCTGTGACTTGAGCACATTGTAGCCTCAACCAAAACACTGTCTTTTAAGTCTTGAGTGAGTGTTAAGCTGCACTGATGTGATGAGTCTTTGTGAGTCAGTATTCTGATAACTTAGTAAAGTATGAATTCTGATCAGGCTTATAGTGATATTAAAAATCTTCTTTCTCAAAAGCTCGAGAATTAAAAATACTCATAAAAATCGCACTTCAGAGTTCAGACTACCTAATGAATGCAAGTTTCCCTTTCAATAAAAATTTTCCTGTCAATGTATTTTTGAAGTAAATAACAATTTTTGCATGCATCTGCTTTAGGAGGAGAATCCGCTACATGCTGAAACGCACAATTTTATATAATGCTCAAGTCTAGGTTAGTCCTCTTTAGATTTCCCATGATTTTTTGGTGTGCGTTTTTAAATTATCCAGCTTCAGCTGTATTGATTAGTGTACATACTTTTATCATGAGTAGAGTAGTGAAGTAAACATTTGTTCCTTTTTCGCACTGTTTTGTTTTCCTAAAAATTAAGCTTTGTAGTTTTGTTCTTGTTAGAATATCTGGAGAGGAAAGGGCAAACGTAGGGCACCTCTTTCCAACAATATTCCAAAACATAACATTATCCAATCTTAATTTTAAGCTTTTATTCTCCTCTCCTTTTGCTTGTACATATTTATAAAAATTTTAAAAAATACCATAAACTCAATTTCATAACTTTGCCGTACTTTTCACCCCCCCCCCCCCAAAAAAAAAAATCCAAGAAATTGTAAGGTTGGTCACATCACTGGATCATTTGGCAAATTATGAACCTGTAAAGTATGACTTTAAGTCGTTATGTATGAATCGGACCTTTTTTTTTTTTAAACTTGTGCATCTAAGTACAGGAAATGCAAATTAACAGATCCATGTTGATCGAATCATGTTTTCAGTTTTTGATCAATTCACGTTGACAAAAACGATACCCTCCTTACTTTTGTCAGCCCCCCAATTTATTTCAATCCCCAATTTTATTTTATCCTTAGTTCCTGTCGCTAGTTCTTTCTCTTTTATTACCTACCCACTTGTCTCTTCATTTGTGTATCTGTTATAATTTTGCATGCTATTATATTTTGTTTTTTGTCCTTGCAGAATGTGTTCTAGATTGAGCCTCGTTGCAGCTGTAATTGGTTTCACTGGGCCATTTTTAAGCAGGAAAAAGATATTTTAGCATCCTCCGACATTAATTTTTTGAAAATGTATAATTCAAATGCACTTTTAGCTTACATTGTTGTAAGGCTGTAATATTATTGTTTTAGAGGCTTTACTGCCTTTCGTTTTTTTCTCAATTGTTTCATTATATTGTTAACTGTTTTGTTGCGTTCCTCTTTCTGCACATTATGTAGTGTAAGAGCTTGTTGATTTTCTGTTATTATGTTCTAGAATTTTTTCGTCATCTCAAGTACCGAGACTTAATTTTTTTTAAGGAATATTTTTTCAGTGCAATGGGGAGGGGGGATCAGGGTTTTCTCTACCGATTATGTTTATTAGGGGTTTTTTTCTTGCCTTCTGAAAACATTAGTAGAGGCCATTCTAACAAGTTTATGAATGGGGATTTTCTGGCACTGTCCAAATGGTTTTTTCCTCTCTTTCTTTTTAAGGCAGAACAAGAGAGAGTAAGTGATAAGAGTCTACCACACCTTGTTCACAAAATGGCAGAATGGCTCATGTCACCTTAGAACGAAGAAATCAAGTATATTTCACAGACTCTGTAAAAAAAATATTCCTACATGTCTGGTTTACTCTTCCCCTTGTTTGTTTTAATAAAAATGGATTTGTCTGCTATTAAACATCAGACTCTTCTTTATCTAAGACCTCTCAAAGCTAATGAAAAGTAAAATTCAAGCGCTTTCAAGCCCTTTCCATCAAATTAAGCTCTTTCAGGGCCTAGAAAAATTTAATAATAGAGCAGTTTTCAATGCCGTTTGATTAGTGTGGAAATTAACTTTTCTTCAATTCCAATTCCATTTCAAGTGAAGAGAAAGAAAGAAAGAAAGAAAAAAAAAAACCCCTACTTGAAGAGCAAATGTATGCAGATTTAAGTTCAATTTTGCCTCCTGATTAGTTTAAAATAAGAGTGGTCCGTACTTACTTTCTTTGTATGGTATGCTGAGGGGCATTCATGTCATCTTATCATCTTTTCTGGAATTCTGATGTGTTAGTTTAGATTCACCTCTTATTCGGTATCTAATACTCCTTACTTCAGTGTGTCACGATAGTTGCATAATTATAAATTTAATCGAATTTAAAACGCATGAACAAACAAGAACTGGGGCTTCCCTAAACCGCTTTGATTCCATTTACTACCATAAAAGTTTGACGTGTACCAGACAGCCCCTGATGGCTTTAAACCAATATTATGATTAAGAACTGTTTTTAATTATCTGTTGGTAATAATAATTCAGCCTCAATCACTATCGCTTTCAACAACAATTAAAGTATCAGATGTTTCTTTATTTGACCACCTAATGCCTAGAGTCTAGTATTTATTGTAGTTTAATATTTACGATCAGCTCTGGTCGTCTTTTCTTTGGGATGTTCGGTCTATGAGAAATATAATCCAGGTAAAATTTTGTGACAGTAAGATACTGTTCTCTTCACCTTTCAACGTTTTTTTCCACCCTTCAAATAAGGTTACACTATGGTTTAATTCTTGAAAAATGAAAAGGAAATTACAAAACACTGTTGGAGATAATTGATTGATTTCGGTTTAATTTTATTATTCATCCAGTGGAATTTGGAGCTAATTTGGTTGTGAGGGCGTGTGTGTGCGTGTGCTTTTTTTCTTCCTTTCTTTTTTAAAGAAGAATAAAGATGAAAGACACATTTTGTCATGCGGATATCTTCAGTAGTTAATTAAATCAATTTGTTAGGCTCTCAAATAATGGTTGAAAGTTTTAGGAGGCAGAGTGTCACAAGAAAGAAAATAATTTTGATTGCTCCCGAAATGAAACTAATCTTTGAATTGATTTTTTTTTTTTTTTTTTTTTTTTTTTTTTTTTTTTTTTTTTTTTTTTTTTTTTTAAATGAATAACTGAGCTGCAAAATGTCAAAATGAATTAGTACTTAAAATGAAATCAGGCAATATTTAATGTTATATGGCAGATTCTAGTTGAAGCCACCTGAATGATTTTTCCTTTATTTTTTCATCATTTAAATTCTGTTCATTTTTATTTTTCTCATCGAATTCAAAAATCATCTGCTGTGAGTATCTTTTAGGCCCTCCTCCAATTATTCGTTATACCTACTGTCTGTCATAAAGCGATCAGTTAATTTTTTTTACAAGTTGGGTTCTGAGAAGGAAGGAAAAACAGGAGTTATGAGTTATTTCCCTGTTGTTGCCTTATGTAAGCTAGCGTAGCACTGATAGACTGTTATAAAAAAACTTCACATTTTTGCTCAGATTGTATGTTTTATAAACCTGAATCTCTGAATGGGCGATCTGTGCTTTTCTCTTTAAAATGTGTTCTTCTTTCTTTTTTAAGGATGAAGGAATATTTCTCAAAATTTCTTTACTGCAATTATCTCTAGTCACTTTTCCTTCAAAAATGATTTCTTAGTGTTTTGATTGGGTTTTTCTTTCCTTTTTCTCTCCTAATTTCAGAAAAATTGTGCAGTATTTCTTCTTTACTTAGAAGGAATCTTCCTTTTTAAAATATTCGTTCCAATGCTCCACAAAATTTGCAGTGAATTTAATTAAGTTAAATTTTAAAATAAGTTTTTAGCAGCGATTAAAAACACTCAGAATGAAGTTCACAAATGAAGTTTGGGGAATGAAGTTTACCCGAACGTTTTGTGAAGTTCTTGAACTCGCAGATTTTTCTTTTGATAGGATAATTCAGTAGTCAAAGAAACATTTCCGTGGTACAATAAGTGGTGTCGAGTACTGGTTTAACAACCTGAATTTTCTTGAATCAGTAATCATCTTCTGTCTCTTGATTTTCATAAATTTTGAAAGCGCACAGCATGATTGTGTTTTTTTCACAATAGACAGCAATAATGAAATTACCTAATCATGTATCTCAATTTTTGAGTCAGTTGCATAAATGAGCTATAATATATGTCTCTAATCTGACAGTAAAATAATTTTGTTGAAAAAAATTCGGAAGTTACCCTAAAATGTAATTTTCATAATTATTCTCATCTCAGCGATAATTTGCAAAGCAATCAATGTTTTTTTTGTTATTGAATTAGGCTTAAACTGAGTAAAATTAAGCTCATTGTTCTTGTTCATTGCCCCTTGTTTGGGGTGTACATCAGTTGAAGAAGGCAGAGAATCGTCTTCGATTCTGAATTCTAAATTCTTTCATCTCAAGATGAATTGTTGGATCCTAAAATCTTGATTTTTCTCTCATAATTCTCAACAGTTTAAATTATTTGCAGAAATGCTTAAAAAATTTTGAAGAGTATCTTATCGTTAATATCTTCAAGAAATATTACCTTTCTGGAATTCAAGGCAGCTATTCTGCTATCCCAAAACATGGGGTCTCAGGGGTACCTATGCATTTCTGCAGTTTCATCATTGATTTATACTTCTAAAATCTGTTCGTTTTTTTCTCTCTTTCCCAAAAATTAGTGGAAACTGTGCGATAATTTTCAATGATTATTTAGAGTTTGTTATGATGCTTTATGATGGTTTAAACCTAAATTATGTTGTTGATTTAACAATTGAAAGAGGACTGTGGATAGAATACTGAAAAATGCGACGCCTGTGTAGTTTTGATATTATGTACCTATTTGACATGATGCTATGCTCTTTATGACCACCTGCGCTTGATAAGTTTTTAAAATCCTACTTTCTATGTACCAATGTCGAGAAAAATGGGAATAAAAAGGGATGTTTTCAGCCTTCTTGTACGCGCTTTCTGAGTAAGATGTGGAGTTGTTGCCACATCTGTTTGGGCGCTGTTTCTCACACTGTTATGTTTTGGAGGAATTTGATTTTTTTTATGTGTTTCGTCTTCTGGGTCTGTAAGGGAACTAAAGTTCTCCTCAATCACCATTGAGATTTGCAACATTTTTAATAGATGTTACTTTTAAAAACACCAAAAAATCAACTTTTTAGCCCCCCTTTTTTTACTTCTGCACTTTGGAAGTTTGATTTGAAAAGCTCATCATGCTCAACAGGCTGCTAGGAATTTCACATAAAATCATGCTTAAATTCAGCCAGCGTCGAATTTCCTGGTATTCTGTACTGAATTCTTCATTGCGTGGTCTTTTGCCAGTCGAAGCTCCACTTATCTGTGACTCCTCATGTATACGTGTTTCCATCTATTTGAATCAAATGTCAATATTTTGTTTTAATCATTTTTGGGAATGAAAGTGTGCTTTTATGAATTATTACATTTTTTTTAAATTATGAAATTTGCATGTCTTCAAGGCTGGAAAAGTAAAAAAGGTCAACAATTTCACCCAAAAATGACATAGATTTCCATGATGAGAAAAAAGTTTTTCCTTGGGCTCAAATTTTCTGTTATAAGGGTGCTCTTAACTGGAAAAGCATAGATACCAGGACCTTCTAAATTTTTCTGAAGAAAAATTTAAAATAAATATTGCATTCCTTATATTCACGAACAACTCAGAATTACCGAACAGAGAAAAGCCCTCAGTCATTCTAACTTGTGTCCGAGGAAAACTGGAACAATGAAGTAATTGACTTATAGAGTCTAGGACACCCCGAAAATTTGTACATAATTTTTAATGGTTAATAGAACCAGTTTGTTTTGTTTTCAATTAATGTGAGCATCTCTTTGAAAAATTTGAAAGTAACTGAAACCTCCATCATATGGACCGAGTTCATCAGAAAGGAACTAACCCACATTTTCGAAAAAATTGAGTTAAGAATGTTTCTGAGTTTCACTAGCCGTATATTTTCTCCTGGCAAAAACTAAAAGTCGAAAAAGAAGAAATTAGTTTGTTCAGAGAGGGGTAAAAGTTCCTTTTCTACACTGAGTCTTATTCAAGAATGAAACTTTAAACCTCTTTTTCTCAGTTTCAACTCAATGTGGGTTGGTTCCTTCCTGATGAACTCGCTCTATATAGAAATCCAAAAATATTATTTTTTTAAACTGGTGCTTACCTTTGCTCTCTGGAAATTGTCCATTTTTACTAGAAAATGGTACTTTTTCAGAGTAGAAAAATTGACTGAGAAAAATAAACAATACTGTCTTCTCTAATCAAGTAAAGCGGGAAAAACCGGTTGGACGTACTTTACGGCCTTGATTTTTTAATTATCTTGGAACTTTTGTTCATGCTGCTCCCTATTCTGTCCTTTCTTTTTTTTCTCAGTAATTTATTATTTATGTATCATTTATCCAATTTTTTGTCCCTACTTTTTAAAAGAATAAAAGTTTTTTTCTTTTATTAATTAGGTTGTTACTTTTTTGTTGCTCCTTTTTGTCCTTTAGTTTATCATTACGCTACATCTTTTTTTTATCATGAATTGCTTTTCTTTTTTTTTGTCTCTGTAGAGGTGTTAATTTAAATTCACATCAGTTTATTTTATTTTAGTATTTTCCTTTTCACTTTTTACATATGGAGTTGTTAGTGAATTTTGGCAAGGATAAGTGGTAATAATCTAACAAAACATCTCTGATAATTTTTTCATCCATCTCTCCGTAAATCGGAGCTCTTCCTGGGGAGGGGGGGGGAGAAGGAGAAAATAGCTGGTAGAAAAGGGAATTAAAGTTTCCTAAAAAGTTGCAAGCTTATTGAGTTATGAAATTCAACCACCCAATTGTATTTACTTATGCACTTTGCTGAAGCATGTCCAATAGGTATTTAGAATTCTTCCAAGCAAGAAAAAACATTTCCATTCATCCCACGATTGAGGAGACAGTTGCACAACTAGCTTTTATGCAAAAATTTTGTTTGTACAAGTTCAAATAATTCATAAATCTTCATGCAACTCTTCTTTGACCAGGATTCAAACCATGAGAGTGTAACTAAAGAAAATCAGTGAATTTTCTAAAAAAAATCGCTGAGTTACCAATAGTTTTAAACTTAAAATGCATTTTTTTCAAGACAATGTTTTCGCACGTGGGTTTCTTCTGCAGCTCCCTCCTCAATTTTAATGACTAAGGAAGAACAAACAAAAATGCTAACTCTTTACAAAATCATTTACCAGTTTATTGTATTCACTCTAAAGGGAGCTAAGTAAGTATGTGAAATTTAATCAAATCAATGGGAAACACAAAGCTAACTTCATGCACAGTGCGTATATTTTACGACAACAAAACTCATAGCAGCTTGAGCAGATTTTAAGTGAGTAAAAGTACTTAATACTATGAAATCCCATTCCTATGAATATCAGTAAATTTATGGTGTGAAATAATGATAAGGAAAGTGAGATTATCTGCTACCTATCCCTATTTTTTCACCTCATAACAACAGATGCGAAGGAACCTATTGGGTTTCTTATGAATGTAGTCAGAGGTTGAGACTATTGAGAGATCACCAAGAAGGAAGGCGTTGGTATTACGCATGATAAGTCAAAATTCATCTAAAACATTAGTACTAACAATAGCTTTAGTGAGTAAAATAGTTTGTTAGTGCACCAATTTCCCTAATTTTGCAATAATACACACTATAATCACATCACAGCTTTGTATCCTGTTTACCCCACGCAACGATTAGCCAGACTGCAGAATGATCTCATCTCAAATTATAAGAATGGTAAAACACAGTGTGAAAGTAAGTAAGAACCTAGTGCGTTAGCAATATTCCTACAGAACTGAACAACTTCTTATACCGTGGAAGTTTGAAACAATTCATAATTTTAGGTCAAAAAAATGTTCACTAAAACAAACATTGTTGTACAAGCCACCATTTTCTGCTTGGTCAGTGTTTTTTACGTAATTCAGAAATTACACTACCTGGCTACAATGCAATACATCTAGCTCCTTTCTGCAAAACTCAGTTCATACCTTTACAATTTTTGAGAACTACAACCAGGTCTCGAAAATCCTCTTTGATTACTCATTAATATGGTCTCTCTCTTTTTTTCCAGATCAATGAGGCGAACATCTCGGGATTGAACCTCAGCTTTATAGACACTAAAGTTTATTTACCAGGAACCTATGGAATGTCTCTTTAAAATTAGAAGATGATCAGTGATTTGATAATTCTCATTAAATTTTTTCTACATACCACTTTCGAGTTTGTCTGTTCTATTAACGTAATGAATAATAAGTTGCACCAAAAATAAAATATTATTATGATATTTTAATAAATAAGTAGCACAGCAAAAATAAGTATAGGACAGCAATACTCTCGCAACTCTACTTAATTTTTTTTTAGAAAAAATTATGTAAGTAGGTATATCCTGAGTTTGTTAAATTGTTCCCACAGTGCATTCGACCATGGCGCTTGTTTTTAGGAAACTCATTTTATATACTTCCCTAACAACGCAGCGAAAGCTTGGAAACAATGACCGAAAAATTGAGGAGGAAGAAACATTTCAGTCTTTAATACTTAGATTTCCTGGCTGCTGACCAGTTTTTTTTTAAACTTTCAAGTGCAATTTTTCCCAGCTAAGCACACACCTTGTTTGCATTCAATGTTGACTTCCTTTGCTATATTTCTTGAGAGAAAATTCCAAAAACATAGAGAACGCATTGAACATAGATGTAGTCCAAATTTTCTGTGGGGGGGGGGGGCGGCGGCAAATGATACTATTTAAAATCAAAAGAAGGCCAGGCCCCCTCTATTAGCTACACCCAGGGCGTTGAATAAAATGCGCAAGAAAATTATAATTTGGTATCTACATTGTTGGATAAGAAAATAAGTAGGTATTCACTCACTTGAATGTAATGAATCTAAACTCTGAATTGCTGTATAATGAGTGTAGACTTCTCGATAGGAATGCTGTTTGCACATACCTATTTACTCTTTATTCCGATCAGACAAATTGCTTTGAGCAAAAGAATGATCTCAACTTATTTACTACTTGGAAAAATCTATTAGATATCCTTATCAAAAAATCTACCTCCATAAATTGGCACATTGAAAGAGCTGAGTTTTTACTCTTTGCCCGCTCTTAAAATTTATTTTCCTGGTAATTTTTAGTTTATTTTCTAAAGGCAGATACACTATTGAAATCTCTCCTGAAATGACCTACAGACTTGTCTAAGAGATTTAATAGGCCTCTAGACAAGCTATTCAATGAGGCACTATGCAATATGCTTTTTTTTAAATTTTATGAGGAAAACGAATTGCATGACAGAAAAACTGTAAGTCAACATCGAAACAAGATAAAAGTTTACAATTAACATGGGCAAAATGATGAAGAGAAAAATGATGTAATTTGTATAATCTAACATATTCATTTGATCTGTATTATAAATACGTACATATCTTGTTTAGAGGCTGATTTCAGAACTTCCCATTTGCATGAATTGTTTTCTCCGTGAGATTTTGAGGAGAAAATAGGAAACTTATTTTTTCAGTTCTGACCTTGTTTTGTCCTTGCCGATAAAAATAATTAAACTTCAAAAATTTCACAGCACAGAAGTAAAAGAAATGTAGCCGAAAAATTCTCAAAAATAAATTTGTATTTTGTACATTGGTAATTTTTCCCTGCACTCAACTTATTTGATCAGTGTATGGTCAAACTACAAATTTTTTCTGATAAAAAAAAGTATGAAGAAATCTCATGAATACAAGTTCACTTCCTTTTTTAGTAAATTTATCAAAAATAAGACTTGCAACATTACTAGGAAAAATACTTACAGCAAAAATATTTAAATAAAGAACATGATTAAAATATGGAAGAGTAGATTCGAAAATAACATAGCTAGAAAGCAGCCTTGTTTAATTTTTAGGTGAAAAATCAAAAGATTTCCTTACCTTGACTCGAAACTGAATCATACACTTTGATAAAATTTAGCGAACAAAGAATTGCACCATTTCTTTGGTGAATTAATATGAAATATGTACAAATGCTACACCTAATGATCATGAATGGAAGTTTACATGGCACATGTTTTAACATTTATAAGTAGCAAATATGATATTTTCCACTGGGGGGATCCTAAGTCCTTTATCACCCTGATAACTTCTTTGCTACTTGTGATATCAAGTGGAGACTTTAGATGAGGCTTTTAGGGAGCGCAAGTCTGCCTTACAAATCAGCATCTTGCTATAAAATGACGACCAGTTAGAGTTTAAAAATGACTGAAAAAAGTATCTCAGAAACCTATGAACGGATTTACTTGAAATTTAAAACCTGGACGTTCAACAAGGTTCAAAAAGACTTAGAGTGACTTCATAACATACCCTAAAAAATTTAATCTTAAATGCAAGTCCTACTTTCTCCATTTAAATTTTTCATGGAAAAACGATGGCACTTTAGTATAGCTCCTACGAAATTTTTAATGGGCCGAATGTGACTAACTTAGACCTGGGAACAACCCCAAAGTTTTAACTTGGCAGCTCAATTAGCAAAAAAGTTACTAGGCCAGTGTGGGACTTGTGACTCACCCTGAATATACCGGGATGGGCAAAAGAAAAGCTTGACACATCATTACTTTTTTATAATTTTGAGTTACAGTGTTCTGGTTTGAGCTGTTGTTCCATGTGCTGGGGAAGAATATTTGGGTGGGAGAAACTCCCTCTCGGGGCTTAGGGGGCACATGTCTTATCAAATCGAGATTTTAATACCGCAATCCCCATATTTTGAGGGATTGTTGGAAAGAGTAAGGAAACTACAGTGTTTGCCAAAAATTGCAAGTCTTTCTCTATTATTGTTGCAAAATAGCGGCCAGTCAAAATTTTATAACGTTCAGTTTTACCGGGCTACCATTTTGAAATAGTGATAGAGAACTGCCATTTTTAAAAAAAAAAACTTGAAGGAGAAAAGGGAGGGAGAGAGGGAGGCACCATGCGTTTAGGGGATATTATGTTGTTCAAACAACCTTATCTCATAATAAGTCGTCGGAAAGAGCACACTTTAAGACTTTTGGCAAACACCCCAGAGCTCTACCTGTCCCCGTTTCAAAACCCTGGCCAGCTACCATTTTGAAAAAGTGTTGAACGCAGACATGCCATTTTTTGCAAGTCTTGTATTTGTTTGCTTCTTCTAACGATGTATCATATGCTGGGGGTTGTCATTTGTAAGGAGTTTTGACTCTCTAAATAAATTTTTTCTTTGATGAATGGAGCTACAGTCCAAACCTAAACGTTGTAACTCAAATATTAAAAAATTATGTT
Source organism: Bemisia tabaci (assembly GCF_918797505.1). NCBI lineage: Eukaryota > Metazoa > Arthropoda > Insecta > Hemiptera > Aleyrodidae > Bemisia > Bemisia tabaci. The sequence continues at coordinate 53,786,563 of NC_092793.1, forward strand.
GTTTTGAGTGTATTTTTTTGCCAAAACAGGTATTTGCAGAATCTAAAAACTATGGGTGGGAGGCCCATGTAAGAGCAAAGTTGTCTAACGAGACATTAGAAAAACAAGCTCTTGTATTACCAGTTGTCAAGAAAATCAAATCCAGTTTTCGGAATCTTGCAATCAGAGGAGCTGATCGATATGTTGAGATTTTCAAAAGAGGAAAATAATGCCGATTCTTCATCATAATTTGTTTTTGAAGTCGGCGGCGGAGGAGGGGGATTTTTAGGTTTCAAAACCGATCCTTTAGGAACAATGCAAATTTGCATCTTCGAATCGCATAGTAGTTCTCTTTCTTCATCTGCTGCTGCTGACATTCTTTGTGTGCAAACCTTACTTTTTATTTTATTTAGGAAACCAACATTTTCGACGGCTGGCTTGATGGATTGCTGAGTTTCTAAGATAGTTGATTCTACATTGATGGATGGCTGTTTTGTTGATTCCTTCTTTTTGATTGGGGATCTGATGATTGTGAGTGGCTTTAGGACCTGAAGGTTCACTGCACAGCTCAAGTTTTGTTGACTTTTGCTGAGGCAAGAATGTTGATGATAAATTCCAGAGTGCGGTAAATCCTTGAAAGAAAATTGACTTGATTAGTTCATTAGGACTTCAAATTTTGAAAAATGCATTTTATGCTAAAACTGACTAGTCTTAACACAACCAGTACAGAATGCTGTACTGTTTGTTAAGCTGGACACAATGGGCCAGGGGCACCAATTTTGTTGAAATTTATTTTCTGAAATTTTGGAGTGATCTGAGCTTCTAGGAATTTTCAAGACTTTTTTTAATCCTAATTGACATAGAGACTACGTTTTGAAAATGCTACGAATGGCTCTTGTTTGAAACAATATTTTTGGCCGCATCTAATGATGTAGCCAGATGAGAGAAACAGCATTTTCTTTGACTGCACTCAGCCACAGGCATCGCCTTGCTACGTCGACTTCCCTGTCAGCTTTTGGATTGATTCAATTTTAATTAACTTTTTCCCCTATGAAATGATTTTGTTGAGCTCTTCCATGAACTTTTAGGTTTATTCACAAAACTTCACACAAGTAAAAGCTGTACGACAACCCTGCAGAAGTTCTTTGCCACTGCTCCATGAAGGTGGGTATATTTATTTCAACGTCTTCCCCTGAAGAAACAGTTCATAATCACACTCTGTCTGCACCACTGTGTCTTATAGACCCTTATTCTATTTTTGATAAAACTTGGAAACGTCCTACATGTCATTGCTACTTTTTATGTCTGAACTGTACCTATGTTGGAAAATTACTTTTTTATTTAAAAAAAAGAGTTAGAGACAGGGCCGTCTAGAGGGTTGGATTAACAAGACTATTGTCCAGCAGCCCAGGCTTAGCAGGTTCGATTGGCTTAAAAATGTTTGAGGTGCTGGAGCAATTCACTGATCCATCTTGTAACCTCACAAATAAGCACAATTTCTGCAATTTTATTCAAATTTGGAGGCTTCTTTCTCAGTCTCACAGGTCCCATCAGCCCATTTCCTCTCTCAATCCTTGTCAGTCATGTATGACTGCCTAACCTGAAGGTACTCGTAAGTATTGATGTGAACACAGGCTGCTAGCGGATGCTGGCTGTTCAAAAGGCTTGAAATTACTTAAACAAGATCAAAATTGCACCTCTAATACCTTCGATTTTAACAATTTTCCAAAGAAGGTCTCCCTGACCCCCCTTTCCCGGCTGAAGGACTTCAATTTATTCCAAAGCCCATATTGTGTTTGAGTGGCCTTAGTTAGGGATCACGATGGAATTCGGAAACATAAGTGCAGGCATTTTCAACACAGCGTGTTGTCACTTACCACTTGTTTAAGTAAATTTATCATTCTTCAATTTTTTTTCCTCAGCATTTTCATGTCACATGTCAAGCTTTCATGCATTAAATTTCAGAAAGAATGGATTTTTATGCACATACCTCATCTTCGTAGACAGAGTATTTCAGAACAGCATCCGGATGGATAATGGCATCATCTAGGGCCTGACATTTTTCTTCAGCAGTGAGAGTGTTCCATAAATCTTGATAAGCATCTTTTGTTTCTTCAATGTCAGCACTAATAAGCTTGGCAAGGATATTGATGGAGCGAAAGTAATTGTCACAAGTATCTTGCATCCTAGACAGAGGAAAAATGATGATCAAAGATTGTAATTTCTCTATCTATATTATTCACAATTAAACTTTTTTGCTTCCGGTTGAAGTTGAGAAATATTCTCGAAACTATTTGTACACATACAGAAGAGTGAGACTTTTAATATTTACTGACAGTACATTTTTGCTCAAACCTCTGGAATACAGGAGTAAAATAGAAAAGAGTGTTTATAAAGGTTTGCATTGCACCTCCAGATGGATGAAATTTAATTCTCAAATAGATTTACTGATAAACCGATACCATCAAGACGCAGCCTAAGTATCCCTGACATGAAGACAGGCATGTCACCTTCGCCAGGGACCAAGGGGTTATTTCACTAACTGCAGCTTCTGACTTAAAGTGACCAATGGTTCTTGGCTTACCCAAACCATGGCAGATCTCCAAAATGCACAGAGCACTGGGGACCGCGCCTCTGCGCAGGCATCATTGTTAGCACTGAGATTTAGGACAAAAAGGATCAAAAGTGGCTTCAGCGAAGCACTTTGACTCCATGGTATTTGCACAATTGTGGAGATAGAGAGACGGTGACTTTTGTGGTTCGTACTTACTTGTTAAACTTTAAGGGAAGAACTAGAAGCAGGGTTTCTGACTAGAAGTTGTTCACAGACAGTCAAATGGTCTGGAACACATTATGTGGAGATGAAGGCAAGTTTCAGTCGAATGCAAAGATAACAAAAAGAGTTTGGATCACAACTTCATATCTGATGTCTTAGAGTCTCACGGGACTGAATGGAAAGAGAAAGACATTTGAAGAAAAAATAAAAAATAACTACTCAACAAAAGTTTTAAGTAGAAAAGTCGCTCATAAACTCCTGGGCATTGGCAAATTGAATTGATAGCAGCGAGATGTAAACAAAGCCCCTACTTCTGCATGCTTTTGCCCCCTCCAGTCTTGTTCCCCTCCAACAGCTCCTCGCTGAATGCCTCCCCTCCTCCCCCTTCCCCGTCTTCCGTCTCTCAAGCTCAACTTTGTTTTTGGTTTGGTGCGGTACGACCTCTCATGCGGAATTTTCGCGGAATTTTTCGCGTAATTTCAACTTAGTAACTCTGGCAGATTATTAATTACCCTTCAACATGGGAGTACCTAAGTTTTTCAGGTACATGAGCGAAAGGTATCCATGCCTTAGCGAACTGATCAAGGAGTACGAGGTGAGAATCATCAACTTCATTCCTAACCTAACTTACATACTCGACTTGAGAGGCCTTTTACTTCTCACTACATACTGTCTCAACTGGAACTGAAACTCGAAAAAATAATGATAGTTGGACGGTAGTGCCCTTCCTCTCATCTCTGCTCTTCCCATCTTCATCGTTTTGACCAGCGTTTTAGATTTACCCGCCCATACATTTGTACTTAGAGCCCGCACGCACCATCTAACTGCAATGACAGGAGCCCCAGCTGTTTCTTGTCAATTATGATTGCATGTTACATGCAAATGTACAAGTATCCTTGTTCTTCATGGCTTGTGACAGTATATCTATTCATGGTTCATCTCCGAATTTTGTTATTTTTTGAAAATGTCCTCACTCCATAAACAGCAAGTGCAGGCTAACCATCCTCAATCATTCCATAACAGCCTTTGAAGTAAGTAAATAAACAGTAAAGACGTTTTGAGCGAAGAATTTCAGTGAACTGATGCTCTACCTGGACATGCAGCGCTTGTTTTCAGTTCGGATACATGCGGGTTGTTTTGGAGTGACCCATGTATCTACTGCGACAATAATGTATTTACTCAATGAAGGGAAACCATCAAAACTAGTTTTAGAGCTTGCTCATAGTTTGTTGAGTCAGTAGTCACGTATTTTTTATGTCACCTCTTGTCAATGGGGCTATCTGACTGCATGTATTGATGATGGTTATTCAGAAGCGGACTTTTGTTTTAACATATATTTAGTAAGCCTTAGTTTGACATGAGTAGAACTGGGGAAAGAATGTCACATCAAACAATGTATCAATCAGTGGGCCCACTAGTTAGCATATAATTGCATGCTGAAAGGTAACTTTTGCATTTGTGACACTTGTCTCTTCTTTCCCTAGTTCTACTTAGTCAACAGTTAACAATATTGACGGCCTAAGTCTGCAACCACATATCTCGTTTGTGGTGTTTGAAAATCTCTGCCTCTATATTATTTTTCTAAAGGAGAACAAATTGACATCATTCCTCGAAGTTTTTGCAGAATTTTCTTTGCCCAGAGAAGAAAAATCATGGCAGTTCTAAAGAATTGCTGTTTAAAAAATTAAGTATGACAGGGGAAGTCTGCGATGTCGCAAACCAAGATCGTGGTTACGGACTTACACTTTTGATATATAAATTAAATCAAGGCCTAAAAACAGTTAGTCGGAGAACTTTCCTTCAGTGACCTGAGTACACTGTGTGATGAAAGTGTATTCACGATCTTCCTGTAGAGAAAAAAGAAGGAGGTGTTCGCATTTCGGGCATCTTGGATTCTGTTGATGATGTAGGTCAGTACGGACGGTTTTTATCATCAATTTTCGTGGAAATGGTATCGTTTATGAAAAAGAATCATTCTACTTGAAGTATTTTAAATAATATTTTGAGTTGATCTAAGCCAAAAAACAAAAAACAAAAATGGATGTCATGGTCCGTTTCTCATACTTCAAATTTCAGTTTTTACAGGAATATCAACGCCATATTGTACTGCTTGTCCCACTGGTTAAACAATCCTCAAGATGCAAACTTATTCTTTTTTTTCTGTGTGCAACCTTTCAGTGGTGATCCACCTCCTGATGCTGTACCCTCCTACCCCTTATCCCCCTCTAGCTGGAAACTTGATCCTGCGATCATGATAGGCTGGAAATAAGGAAGGCTGCAGAATTTTTTTTTTTTTTTTTGGGGGGGGGATTTAGCGCAGCAAGTCCGTTGCCTCTTGGGAAGAAAATTTTTGAGTGCCTCTTTTTCTGATTTGGATGCTTTCGGGGAAGAAAGCCATTAAGAATGTGGTTGAATGTGGAGGGAAATAATAGCAAATGTTAAATTTGGGGGAAGGCAAATTATGATAATGGGGGAGGGGGCTAAGTAAGAACTTAATTTCAATAAAAACCCTGGGCAAAACTTCTAATTTTTTTACTTGTGAAGTATGTGTCGAATAAAAGCATCAAAGGGCAGAAAATTATTATTTGATTTGAAAGTTTTATGCCATGTAATACCGAAGGCTTTTTATAACCACATCCTATTTTAAGTGTCACAAAATTAAACATTTCATTTTGGCATGATGCATGGGTCAGAAGTATCATTATTGTCCAAGGAAAAGAACTAAAATTTCCCCAGGATCTGTATTTTAATTGTTGTCATACCTTTTTGGAACAACACCTAACAACTAATGCCAACTTCATTCGAGGGGCTTGGAGGACAAGGCGCTTGATTGCAGTTTTTGAAAAAATTGAGATATTAATGATTTCAAGAAGAACCAGTCTTAATGCATATTCTGTGGAATTTCGCTCCCAAATTCTAATTTTTAAGCATCACAAAGTCAGTTTGAACTTTCTTTCCACCATAAGGATTTAAGTATGGAATTTTGAACCTTCAAACTCGTATTTCTCGAAGTAGCAAAAACTGCACTTATGCGCCTTGTCCTCCACGCCCCTCATTTAATCAACCACCAGACCCCATAGATAAATGACCAGATTTTCTAACATAAACCTCAGGTAGCCGGACATATTTGAATTATTCTTCTTGTCTTTTTTATCTTTAAGATACCGGCATTTGACAACATGTACCTGGATATGAATGGCATAATTCATGTGTGCTCTCACCCAAATGACAACAACCCACATTTTCGAATAACTGAAGACAAGATTTTTCAAGACATTTTTAAATACATTGAGGTAAGTGTTCACCCCTTACAATGGATGTAGGTATCATAGCGATGAAAGAATTTCAAGATCTCAATCTTTTTGTACACTTTTAGACACCTATACCAATTAGTCTTCATTGTTCCTCTTAGATTTTGTTGCCAAGCAACTCAGATTTTCATGACTTCAGCTTTAACATTTGAAAAGCTTTTGAGTGCATATAGCTACTTGCAGCTGTTTTGAGCACACCATCACTCCTCTTGGCAAATTTGTGTGAAAGACGAGCTGTAAATACCTATAAGTCAAATTTCAGCCGAGCGCAAAAGCTCTGTCCTAAGTATCTGGAGGTAACACTGAAAATCTCAAGTCCACAAGTGAGAATTGAGGTGTTTCTAGTTTAGTTTGATATTTACATGTGTCTCCTCTGTTGAGAATTCCCTGCTTGGATTATCTTCTATATTTGAATTTATTTTAATCGAGTAATTACCTACGCCCATGATCTAATATATGTTTGTTTCATCTCAGGTTCTATTTCGACTAATCCAGCCACGAAAATTGTTCTTCATGGCTGTTGATGGAGTTGCTCCCCGAGCAAAAATGAACCATCAGAGAGGACGCAGGTTAGTACTTTTTTTATCACTTATTTTTTTAATGAAGTGTGGTTTAGTGTTGAGCCACCATTAAAATACTGTACTGACGGTACGTAATGCCTGTAATTTCTTCATCTGCTCTTTTACTCTAATCTCAAGAATGTGTCCTCTAGTTTTATATGGACCTCCTTAATTTGCTGGTTTTAATCAACATTTATTTTTTCGAGCACAAGAAAGATTTTTTGGGGAAGCTCATACCAACCATTATTGATTCTTCAATTGATCTGATACCACTCATCTGGACGTTTAATCCAAGAACAATCTGTCAGGTAGATCAAGTTTTTAAAAGAGAGCTGTGCGATTAATTGAACAGTTATCGTAATTGCGATTAATTTTTTAATTGTAATCTTAATGAAAATGAGTAATTAATTGCGATCAATCTAACTTCATGAAATTGTAACATATAGTAAAAGCAGATCCCCGCATTTCCGTCCTCAATGAAGAAGCAATCCACCAACAATAAATTGACTATTTCTAAAATGCATTTTGGGGTCCCCCTTAGTTCACTAGTTTACTTTTGATAGAGATTGACAATAGGTCAAATAAGAAAAACATAATGTTGGCAGACAGGAATTATGTTTATGGACATACCTCAGCCTGAATTTTATGAGAATATTTTTCTCATCTTGTGCTCTATTACTCTTGTTTTCTGTGTTTTTGTAGTTAAATGTAGAAAATTAGAAACGAGTTCAGTCAGAAATGTAGTTTATCTTGGCGGAAAGGATCTTTTAAATGAAAACAATTATTCAACTTTACTAAAAATATTTTGAAGTTTTTGGAAGTATTATTCATGAATCCATGATACACTATAACTTCGTTTTTGGGCACAAATGCCACGAACAATGAAACTGACAAAATTCCATTGTATTTTTTTTTATTTTTCTTCATTGATCGTTTATGCAATCAATGTCTTTCATTGTAATCAATTGCACAGCTTCAGTTTCACTGTCTTTTTTTTTTTTTTTTTTTTTTTTTCATTTTAGTGGATTCCTGGATATAAGTAGTATTGAAAAGTGCTTTGAAAATTTATTTTGCTGTCGTTTAATATAAAGATGCTCATTTTTAGCTGTCTTAATGCTATTTCTAACTGTTTTACCATTCAACAGATTTCGCTCTGCAAAAGACGCGGAAAATTCCGAAAAACTGGCAAAAAGTAAAGGGGAAGTCCTTCCTGAAGAAAAAAGGTTTGATTCGAACTGTATAACCCCAGGCACAAACTTCATGGTTAAATTACAAAAACAGTTACAGATCTTTGTTAATCGGAAGATCAGTGAAGACAAAATGTGGAGAAAGATTAAAATAATCCTTTCAGGACATGAGGTACGTCAGCTATTAACAGCTCCCTACAGTTTTAGTCTTTACTATTTCATTTTTTTTTGGGGGGGGGGGGGGGTCAAATCATAGGTGATGATTAAATATTAAAATAATAATTTGTATGATATAAGAGTAATGGTAGGCTCATCAACTGTACTAAAATGGCAACCACCAAAAGGTAAGATAAAATGGTCAACTGAACTTGTCTTAAACTTGGTGGAAGTCTTGATTTTTCCTCATTCTAGACATGTTCAAGCATATTTTTGCCAATTTTCATGGCAGTGGGTGAATGAGAGCCCCTGAAAAATAAGAAAAAAATGAAATAAAAAGTGGCCTCTAATGGCCGTCTTAGATCATCCTTGGTGAGCTTTTGATAGAATACACTGCGCAACAAAGATTCCATCCCATAAATCAAACCACTTTTTTTCAATATCTGGGTGCTTAAAAAGTACGATACTCGCCTATTACTTTCAGAATAATTGTTAAGTACACAGGACGCTGTCATCTTGAATTTTGCAAATTTGAGAAATGCCGTGATCGGATTTTTGTAAATATCTCGAAACAGCTTGTAGATTCTGGTTGATAAATTACTAATTTGTTCATTTTTTTTTTGTTTAGTGTCCTGGAGAGGGTGAACACAAAATTATGGATTATATCCGCTACATGAAATCACAAAAAAATTATGATCCCAATACTAGGCACTGTATTTATGGTTTAGATGCTGATTTAATCATGTTGGGACTATGTACTCATGAGCCTTATTTTTCACTTCTTCGTGAAGAGGTAATTTTTATTATTTTTTCTTCTCTCTAATTCTTCAGTCTTCAAGACCCCAAGGTTACAGGAATAGGTTAGCTATATCAGCCAGAAGTTACTCAACTGAATCAGAAATTTTTGAAACTGTGAATACTTGTTGGTTCAGGTTAAAAAAGACCACAAATATTTTGTTTTAATTTTTCAAGCTGTATGCTAGATCGCAGCGAGTACTATGTGACTCCAACATACGGGGAAATATACTGTCAGTAGTAATTTAAAAAAAAAATGATATAAAGTATTTTGAAATGATTATGCTACAGGGGTAAACAAAGAAAGAATTTTAGCTCTTGATATCAGTACTTCAGAGCCAAACGATACCTAACTCACACTATTGAAAAAAATCTAGTGGCATTTTGTAGTTCTCCAACAACAGTGATTTGTGAGTGTGTATGTGGGTGTAAAAATGTATTATGTCCTTAGTTTTGCTTGATACCAGACTTTTCGTTACAAAATTATTTTCACGAAAGAAGAAAATCCTTACAACCCCAGTTTTTCAATTTTTTTTTTATTTTTAAAGGTAGCAATTTCCTCAGTTTGACAATTTGTGCATGATGATTTTATTACAATTTGCAGGTAAAATTTGGAAAACAGAACAATATGCGGGTTGTTTCAGCTGAAGAGATTAAATTTTATCTTCTACATTTATCTGTGATGAGAGATTATCTCGACTTAGAGTTTCAAGATTTGAAAAAAAGGTTGTCATTCCCTTATGATCTAGAATGTATAATTAATGACTGGGTAAGTGTTTTTCAAACTTTTTTCTTAATATACCTCCTTTCTCCTCTATTTTCTATTTCTCTCAGTTTCTGTCCTCTTTGATTTACAAATTTCTTAAAAAGTTTGAATCTACCACTGTATCGATAGCCAAAGTGCAAAACCATGTTCATGTCCTTGGTTCGAAAACTACTGATCTCTATTGCAACATTTTCGCTCTTTCTGAAATTGTTTCCTTGGTAAAAAGATAACCAATGAAGTTATACTTTAATAGAAGTACATTTTTTCTTTTGAGAAAGAAATATGAAAGGACCATTTCTGTGAAACATACATGTAGGTGATATTCGGTTCAAAAATAAGATTGTAAAAAGGAAAACTGAAATTTCACAACCGAATCAGGCATTTTCTAAAGCAAATCATTCATCTGGCTCTCTTGTAAATTGGCACCAATATTTCAGTGTCATGAGTCAATTAAGATCATAACTACTACTTACGACTACTGCTTAACTCTTGTATCAAAGCAGTAGCCAATAGTCTGAACAGATTTTGTTACTTATTATGTACTGTATTTGTATTTTTTTATTTCTCATATCTGTAATCTTCTCTCTCCACAGGTCTTGATGGGATTTTTAGTGGGGAATGATTTCATACCCCACTTACCTAACTTTCACATTGCAAATGGTGCTCTTCCACTTTTATATAATGCATATATTGAAGTTTTACCAACTTTAGATGGTATGTTTTAATTATTAATTTCTAAACTTGCTGTATGTAGGTATAGCAGAATAGCTGGCCACTTTTTTTTTTTTTTTTTTTATTATTATTATTATTATTACTATTCTTTATTGCTATTTGCATTATTGACTGCTTTCGGCTTATTTTCTTACACCGCTTGTCATTTAGAAAGGCTTCTGGAGTCAAAAGAGCTCCTTTGTTTTTTTTTGACTTGTCAAATGCATTGACATCTTAAAATCCTTGAAAAGTTAGAGCAATGTCATTTTCTTTGTCACCTTGTAAGATTTAACAATCTTAACTTATGAAAGTATCGTTCCAATTTATACATTTACTTTTTCAAATCATATTCCTGCCCAAAATTTGTCTACAGTTCGAGAATTTTTTTCATATTTTAACTATTTTTCTCCAGGTTACCTGAATGAAGAAGGGAAATTGAACCTGAGGCGGTTTGAAAGGTTTCTGAAAAAATTGTCAGAGTTTGATGAGGATAATTTCCGGGAAAAAACTGCCGATTTGAAATTCCTAGAGGGGAAACGTTTAAGATCCTTGCAGGCTTTTAATCCTGATGAAGTAAGTCTTGCCCTCTCTAATCAGAGCAACTTTTTCTAGCATCATTGCATTATTTAATTTTTTTAACTACTTGTGCCATTTTTTATCTGTCTTTAGTAAATTGGCTTACCTTGTATTATAGCTCTAGTCATGTGCCTAACTCACAGGTTGATTTCTAGGCCTCATGTCCAAATATCGCTCAAGTAATAATTAGTCTCCACATCCCTCAGTCTTCCTGTGGTAAATTTATATCAATATTTATATCAATGTAGTCCTAAATTCTAAAAAAAAAAAAAAGAATATCAGTGTGAGATGTTAAATCTGCGGTTCTTGAACTGCGTTAGGGGTGCATGCTGTGAATGTCCTAACCTAGATGAACAAGCTAAACTTTGCTACTATCCCTAATTTTAATTTTCCTTTTTTTTCGTGTTTTGCCAATTTTTCAGTTAGATGATGGATCTCCTGATGAGCTAGAATTGCCCAATGACCCGGAACTCTCAGCATTGATTAAAGAAACAAACGACCTGGTGAGCATTTTGGACACTTACTGTTGATCGGATTCAAATAGCTAATTAAAAGCTCTTATTATTGACATAACTGTTAGGTTGAGGGTTTGAGGTCAATAACCCTTTAGGAGGCCTGGATTTAAAATTCAAGATATGCTTAGTTTTCTTTTTTCTCCTTTTACTTTGCAATACTTATACTTAAGCAGGTATAAAGAAAATACATATTACATTTATCAATTGCGTACTTTTTTGTTGAATTCTTGTAATATTCAAGTTTGCATTGAGGATTCATTTGTCTAATTTGTAGAACTGAGTTTTAGGAAATTTTAGATATTACTTGTCGCAAATATTCAGTCCATTCACCCTAGTCTGGCCTTTCATACTATACCTCTATCATTGATAGAAGAAAATGGATATTCACTTCAAGCTACGAGGAGTCTCTTTGGCATTCATCTTAATTTAAGTGAAAAAAGATTTTCATTGGATCGTATTAGTATAAAGTTTTTGACACTAAGTTGACCATTGATTTCAAATTGATCTTTTCAATGTTTTTTAGGACTCAGAAGACATGGATGAAGACGCAATCTTTGGTGCGGAATTCTATGCTGATAAAAAAGACTACTACAAAAGTAAAATGGGTATTGACATGAATGAGTAAGTTCAACTCGTTTTTTTGCTCTGCACTCCTGCATAGTTACAGATTCTCGTGACAATTATAGCCTCTAATGTAAATACAGGGCGTTTTAATTAATTCAAAGTAAATTTTTCTCTAGTTTTTCATCAAACTTGGCACGTATTATGAAATGTTTACTTTTTTATCACAAAATCAATTAAACGGTTCATTTAAAGCTAGGCAATACCGCTAAAAGTCAAGTTTCAAAAGGGATGAAAAAACTTTATATATTTGACAATTCTTCATTTTTCTGTTCGAAGATTTACATTGTTTCACAAACAATCTGTAATAACACCACAGTCACTAAAGGAGAGTCGGAGAAAGTGGGTAAAAAAAAAAGTTTTGGTATTTTGTTGAATAATCCCCTCTTTCACAAAACAACTCAATGCTACCATTTTTCCAGTATTATGACAGTTAAATAACACGTGTGTTCAATGAAAATATATGCCCTTCTTCAAATAACCTGTTCGATCATTAAAGTATTGGATGATTATAATTTTACATGAGAAAATAACTTTATGTGGAAGAGCCTAATGTACATCAGAATAAATAAATTAAAAAAAAAAAGAGAAGCATTTACGTGTTGAAGTGTCCAATGCACCTCTGATACAATCTCATTCAGTCATTCACTTTTAATTACTTTATCTTTGTTCACAGAGAAACAATCAGGCATCAAGCTGCTGTCTATATTGAAGCTATTCAGTGGAACCTCCATTATTATTATGACGGGTGTCGCTCATGGTCTTGGTTTTACCCTTACCACTATGCCCCTTATGTGTCAGACATCACGAATTTCGCTGATCTCAAGTTAGACTTCAACTTAAGCAAGCCGTTTTTACCGTTTGAACAGCTACTAGCTGTGCTTCCTCCAGCAAGGTGAGTTTTTATTCAAGATATACTAAACTTCAAACTGATTTTGGAAAGGACAAGGCTCCCAAGTTATGGGAAATGTGGCCGCTGTGGAATGGGCTGGTTTTTTCGTGTGCCGTAGTATACTACTACCCTGCTACTGGCTATGAGAGGAACATGAAACAAATCACTTCTTCAAGCATTTGTGGCTGAAAGCTTGCAGATGCTTGAAATGCCTGAACGTTGAAATGCTTGAAATTTCGGATTCTTCAAGACTGTAACTTGTCAATATTACATTAAAATGAAATGAAACATTACCAAAAAGTTGGAATTGTAACTTGTGCCTTTTTGGGCAGTGCGCACCGGGTATAAATGAATCAATTTTTTCTCTTTTTGAAAGGTTTTTTCTTAACCCTACAGCACAAATTAAGCTTGGGGCTAACTTGAAAAAGTCATTTTTCAAAATTGAGCTACACCATAACCATGGCACTTTCTTGAATCTTAGCACCGGTTCAATGTCAGCAAAACAAGAAAAGAGGGAAGTTCCTCATTTTCGATTCTAATCTTTAATCACCTTATCTATTTCAAGTATCATTCCATTAATATCTGACTCGTTTGTTATTCTATTTCTTAAACTTTCATTTTTCAATCATGATTTTATCTGATCTTTCAGTAAGGAACTACTGCCTGTTCCGTATCAGCGATTAATGACGGAAGAACGATCTCCTATCATTGAATACTATCCGGATGATTTTGATACTGATCTGAATGGCAAGAAGCAAGACTGGGAAGCCGTAGTTTTATTACCTTTCATCGAAGAGGTAATTTTACTGTCCCTCATTTAAAATTGTTTTGTTCCCAGGTTTTTTTGCAGTATGGCTGATGAAAAAAACTACTCTTTTTTTGTCTGTGATAAGTCATAAGTATGTGAGGAGGCATCTTGAAACAAAGTGAACAAAGTCTATTTTGAGGAAAAAAAGTGAGTTAGCTACAGCACTTTAGAGGATTTTTATGACCCTTTTTTTTTTTTTTTTTTTTTTTTTTTTTTTTTTTTTTTTTTTTAAGCTGCTTTGTTAGAACTTTTATTGATACTTTTAGGTATGATAAACATTGTTGCCCCTCTGATGTGAGGGTGTATCTCAATTTCCATGTAAGTCTTGCTTTACATATGATCTCATGCCTCCTGGGGCCCATGCGAAAATTGAGATATGCTCTTACGCCAGAAAAGCGACAAAATTATCTCAGCGTTTCCAATGTTCTAAAAAATCTAAAGATTTTAAAATCTTCATTTTTTTATCTTTAAAATTCATTTTATCTTTAAAATTCAAATTGTGGCTAAATTATTTTGACACTGCAAATGTTCTGTAAATTGTTTCATTAAAACTTTATGAACTTTGAATGATTTTTAATCAAAAATATTCCTATCAGATTTCATCCATCCCAAATTATTTTGGTTTCTCAGGAAAGGCTGAAATCTGCAATGGCATCTTGTGCTGACGAATTAACTCGTGATGAAGTTGCCCGCAATTCTCATGGACCCATGTACATTTATTCATATTCCAAATCAGGTAAGATCTAGGTATGCTTAAGGACATAGTTAGTCCTAAAGGACCAATCCGAAAAAAAAAAAATTAAAAAAAAAAAAAAAGAGATCGTGGGCGCAATTTTTATTGAATCCATAGTTTTTATTACATATAGTCTGCAATATGGATTTTTCTTTTTTCAAATTCTTTGACAGACGTTTTCATCTACTGTGTTGACTACCATATTTTGTTATAATAAGGTAACACGATATGTTCTGATCCAATTGAGATAATCTGTTCATCAGAACTGTTCAACTGATTAAGGGCCAACTTTTCAGTGAAGCAGTTTTTGTTCAGTTGAGTCAGAAAACAGGATTTTGTGATTTTTACAGATTTCTCTCTGTTGTCCTGAGGAAAATTTCTTGCTAAAGCTATTTTTTTGTTGTGCTTTTAGTGTTTCCTCTGTTTGTCTTTGACAGGCATAAAGTTGGATTGAAACTTGACAAGTTATACAGTGGGCAACCGCGCACCCTAGGGCAGAGTGAAAAACACTTTTCTTCAAAATTATTTGACAGCTGTAGCAGAAAATTTGCGTTAGATTTCGTAATCCACTTCGAACACATCTTTACATCCATAGAATCAAAATTTCCAAAAAAAATGTCTGATTCAGAACACTTTTTTGCCGGAAAGATGTAGTGAAAACAACTACCTACCTGTTAAATGTGTTTATTCATATTGCATTAAATTGATTTGTTTTCTCTATCTCAGATTCATCAGTTCCTGAGAATTACAATGGACCTTTGAAACCTGGTGTACACGTTGATGTTGTCTATAGGGAGGATCTTTTTGTGAAACCTAGAAAACTAGTGAAAGGCCTGTGTAAAGGCGTAAATTTAGGAGCATACATGTTCGGGTTTCCAAATTTACGGCACATAAATTTCAAAGTAAGTACATTCAGCTGTTTCTATCATTGGTTTCATGTCTGAAACAGAACTGTCTCTACCTGTGGGTAAAAAATTTTCATTGATTTTTTAGTATCTCTTCAAAAGAGTATGTCTTAAAGTTATACACAGTTTTGTGAAGAGCATTCTATAAATATTTACTTACATTTTTTTTCCAACCATAAAACCAAGTTTTGGTTACATAATCATGTTAATATTTCAAAGGACCCCGCACACTACTGGGAGGTTCACCATAACGGATCCTTAATTTTTTTATGGCATTCGATTCTCCTCAAGATGCTGATCAAAAGTTATCATTGCGTCAACTTTCTATGATGCACCGTTTTCGCAAAAAATGGCCAAGAAGATTCTAATATTTGGCGATGAAGAGCCAGAAAGATTCCTCATTTCAGCACTCGAGTAAACGGTTGGCTGTGTGTCAACAAGGAAATTAGGGGAACTCCAGCACCAAACGGCAGTCTTATCTCGGATTCCACACGCTGTTTTATTCGACCATTCGAATCAGTTTCTCTCTCTCTCCCGCTGTATTCACCCCTTCCCCATGTCTCTAAATCGAATGCTTTGTTCTTTTTGATTCATTTTCGCCGAATAATTGAATCTTCTCGGCCATTTTTTGTGAAAACGGTGCATCGTAGAAAGTTGGTGCAATGATAACTTTTGATCTTGAGGAGAATCAAATGCCATAAAAAAATTAAGGATCCCTCATGGTGCACTTTCCCAAAAGAGGTGTGCAGGGTTCTTTTAATTTAATATTCCTACCATGAAAAGAAGTTTCAGTCTTGTGGGAATTTTATCATTATCTAGTTAACCTCGTATTTAATCCTAATTTTCTTCACATGCTCTTTATGCATTAGATTTTTAAAGAAGTGAATTCTTGTAGTTTTAATTTTAAAAATGTCTCATCTTTTTTCTCAGGCAACTCTAGAAAAATCAAAAGTTATGGTTTTTGAACAACCTTCTCGATACGAAAGCATGATTCTTAATATTCAGCCGCAGGAAGAAATTAAGTTGTCTGAATTAGCATCACAAATATTAAACAAAATTGTGTATGTGGATTGGCCTTTTCTCTGTCCTGCCAAGTAAGTCATTTCAGTCCTCCTGGGTTTTCCTTTCTCCCTTTTTCTAGTTTTAATCATTGCCTCTCTTAGTTTTCTCATAAATTCATGAAAAGTAACGGGGAGGAGTAAAACAATCAATTATGAGCACTGAATTATCAGAAAGCTACCAAATGTTGGCACTTTTGAAACTAAGTAAGGTACATTTTCTGTTGTTTATCCTATGAATTTATGAGAAAAAATGTCTCCTCTTTAGATATGAAGCAATATTTATCAGTTTAAAAACTCAACGATGTAGTTAATCACACAGACTTATATAATAAAGAATATTAAAGCTGTTCGATTAATCATACGTTAATTGTAATCTCGATCAATTTTTTTAATGTTTACGTAATTGATTAATTGCAATTGAGTAGATCAATTTAACTTCATAAAATCTCAATTTTCCATCGTGTTTTGAATTTGAAATTCCTGCCGCATTTGTTAGAATTTGTGTCACTTCTACACTAGTGCACTGAGAGCCTATAGCGGTAAAAAATTGCAAAGAACAAATTGACAATCCGGGGCGTGTGCCACGTTTTTATGTCCATGATGAAGATTTTTTAGATACTTTTAAGAGGAGAGGTCAGCAGTATATTATATGGAAAAAAAAAAGAATTAATTTCTGTTGGGCGGACAGACATACTCTGGCGCAATTTTTGTGAGTTTGTTATTATTATTGACTTTTATTCTGACTCGCTCTTGTCTCTTGTAATGTATGTGTAAATTTTATGGTCAACCTTTGAAGAGAAAAGAATACAAAAATAATGAAAGAACACTTTCAGCTTTTTGAAGTCTTTAGAAAAAGTTTTCTAGAATTCTAATATTTTGTAACTTAGTCACAAAAGCCCTCAAAAAAATGAAGATCACAAAATTTTATAATTATAAATTTTTTTTCTTGATGTTAGTCGTAATTGTAATTTCACTTAATTTTTTCATGAGAAGTCTGTCTATTTATGCAGTAGTTAAGTTATAAAAGACGAAGTCTAAGATGATTTATTTGTTTATGTTTTAGAGTTTCTCAAGTTCTCTCTGAAGAAGAAAAATATATTTTGGAATCGGATGGGAAAATCGTCTCGCAGAAGATGACAAAATCGGACCTTGAAGCTATGCAACTTTGCGTTAGTACTGTTGAAACAAGGTACTTGAAAATTGATACCATTTCCTCTGTCAATTCAATCTCTTCAAGGGATGTGTGCTTTGAAAGCAAGCAGTTGCCTCTGGATGTATTCACCCCTCAAACTATCCTGATGATCAATTTTTTTCGTTGTTTCCCTGTTTCGTTGTTTATCAAGTTGTTCAATAGTGAACGCATATGGCGTTAGGATCGCAAGTTGTGTGATGCCTCGCGTCATGTTCATGACAGAGACATTCATATGCCATCTAGGATTTTAGCAGGATACTAAGCTGCACTTACTGACAAAGTGTGATCTGCTGATGAGGTCGAAAAAGACCCAAACTGGTATAAATCTCTCAGCATGACTCCAGCTTAGTATTCCAATGCATTTGCCTGAGCTGAACACTTTCTTTCCTCATTCATGCACTGAAACTCATTAGAGTTCATTTTGCGACTGTAATTCCAATTTTTAGATTTTTTTACTTTGATTTCCTTGCAGAGTAGTGTCTACCAGCTTTATTCCACCATCCCCTAACAGTGTTCAAGTCACATTTTCAAGTTTTTTTGTTCGTGTGTTCCATCTTCTGTTGAGCAAATTTTTACATTTTAATCTATGTAATATCAATGTATATGCAAATAGTTTAAAACAATTTTTTTGGAATATTTGTTAAATTACTCCTATATATGTGGAATTGGCTATTAGGAGAAATTGTAAGCGCTCAGCAGATAGGAAGAGCTGTTTTATTTCAACCCTCCCCAAGATTTCTAGAACAGTAGTACCTTGTGGCAATTAAATTAATGTAAAAGTCATACGCAAGAGGATTGAAGAGTTCCTCACATTTACGGAAAAATTAGCATATAATATCACCAATAATGCAATCAATATCAATCAACGGAGGAAGTAAACAACTTTCCTGAAATTAACCTTGCTGCGACTAGTGTAAATTTCTCATGTTTAACTGTGAATTGAATCGCAGCATGCTTTTTTTACCCAACAATTTTTATTTTATTCAGGGATAGTAAGAAGTGTGCTGGATTGTTTGATTTTTCAATATTGTAAATAGATTCAAAAAGAAGAAGGAGAAAAAAATACCTCTACCTAAACGCTGTCAATGAGTCTTTTTTTTAATCGAGGTTATGCTTTCTGCTATGACCGAGCACTAATCATTTTTTTAAATTCATTTCAGGTACAAAAACAAGAAAGGTATAAATGTAGGGGAAACAAGCATCCTGCTCATGGCCCACAAATTGATAGGGCAAAAACGAGTGTTTATGAAGAATACAATGGTGTCATTTGAGAGAGAGGTAATTCCTCAATTTCTTAAGCGCTTAGCCTTTTAGTCATTTGATTTTAATATTTTCAATTCCCCGCACCCGGATAACAATGACCATTATAACAGTCTTGAAATTTTAGTTAAACAGTTGAATTTTCTATGGATCTTGATTGATGTTAGTAGACAATATAACCTGTGTCAGTTGAGATTAGTATAAAAATTTAATTGTATAGCTGCCAACTCAATACTGTTCTTTAAGTCATTTTTGACAGGATCCTATCTGATTTTTTACTATGGCATATAAGATCTGCTTTGATCAACAAAAATTTTTCGTGTAAGTTACTTCAACACTTGAATAATCAAACATGGTAATCAACTTCATGCATGAAATTTTATAAAATCGTATTCCTTGAACTAATATTTTGTCCATTTCATTTCAGTTTGCTGTACACGGGTCATATTTTGTCCATCAAGCGGTTGTGACTGATATTGGAAGCAGCGAGTATATGTTGACTCATCTGAAACCTTTGGATGAAGTTTTCAAACCAGACAGTGATTGTTTCATGCTCGGACATCCTCACTATGGGTCGATAGGAAAAGTAAGCTCTTTTATTTTGTGTTCGATTTCATACGTGAGTAGAGCCTATACTATTCTCACGACAGTTGATCTCATTATTGAGTCATTTAATCCGTGGAACAGAATACCCTGCTCATCCCATTTTTTTCTCCGTTTAGCTGCATTCTTCACTGTGTATTGAAGAGTTCCTCCTACATTTGGTGCCATCTGGAGAGGCCCCCTTATCTCCCGCCGATTTGAAATAATTTCCTCAATCCATTGTCATCAATTCCTAGTTACAGGTGCAAGCTGGAGAGGTGATAAGTCCTCTCCCATGGTCATTTGAAGAGTCTTTTCAAATCCATCATACATTGTATCCTGAGATATGTGCTGATCTAGTGTAAATGTTTTGAATGCTACTTGATTTCTGTTCGTGCTAATATTATTTTACCATCTGACTTTCAGGTAGTGGAAGTTTCAAAAACAGGACGAGTGAGAATTGAGGTACGAGTTATGGGTGAACCAAATTTTGAAATCCCCTTGAGGAATTCTGTTAATGTCCTAAACGCTTATATGAAACGTAAGTTCTTCTATTTCATTGGAAACCTTTATGTGTTCTGTTAGCCAATCGAAATCACAAATTAGGCTAGGCTGCTTAGAGTTTTTCCAGTTTCTTGAGTATTTTAACATCTTTGCCTTTGGAAAGTACACAATTTCCCAGTTTAACAACCTCCCGGCAATGCAGGACATAGGTCAAAGACATTAATGAAAGTGCCGATCCAGGGCTCTAAATTATGAAAATGATAGGTATTTAAATTCCTCAGACGCATACATGTACACACACTGACACAGAACTTACATTCCATCTGAGGATGTGGAAAACTGGGCACACTCTAACAGGCAGAACCTGAGAACTACTGCACTTGCAAGGCTTTGTATTTAAAGAGTTTGTTTGGGACAGAAAAAAGTTCTGAAGCTTTGTAAGTGACTTTCAGGGATATGAAAAAATTTTCTTTGCGATCCACGACTGTACCAAAATCGAGGATCACTATGAAAGAAACTTCTTTTCCTGGACGGTCCGAAAAATACTCTCTATGTTCAAAATAAATTCTCTATTTCAATGCATAGAACTCGTTGCTGTAAGTTGAGATTGGATGTATACTCCTTAACCCCCTCTCCCCCTCAACAAAAAAAACTAACTTGTAGAAAATCAATTTTAATGTAACAAACGCCAATTTTCAAAAATTTCTGTCAGTTGATCGCAAAGTACGTCAGTATCTGTTGACTGTTTCCAAGCGGCAACCCAACGTGACATAAAATGTGTTGAATTGATAGCTTAGTACTCTAATGGAATGAACTTAGGGCTGGGAATATTTTCCTTGTTAATATTTTACAGAATATTCAGGGTATGAACTAGTTATGTGACTGATTGATTTGCGCATAGTCAAAATCAATTTTTTGCCAGTTTGGCTCTTATTAGAATTTTAAATTCTTTAAATAACTCAACATTTCAAAAAACAATGCTATAAATGTAGACCTAAGCATTTATAAAAAACTCGGATGAAGAACAGAAAAAACTTTATGTTCAAGTTAAGATGATGATAAAAACATATACTATTCTTATCTTCTTTGGTTTCAGCGCACCAAGCTGCAAGCAGACTTGGAATTTCTCCTCACCTTTTATCAAGAATAACAGGCACTATTTTCGCTACAAAGCCAAGCAGTGAAGAAGATGATGGGAGTTTGAGAAAAGAAATCAAAGTCAATATAGGCTTAAATTTGAAATTCACAAAAAAATTGGAAGTGGTTAGTAAAAATTCCCATGATATTCAGACTTACTCGTATTATTTCAAATTTACATTCTCACATTTTTTTCATTGTATGAATTGCTGCAGAAAAAGGCTTTGAATGCCCGAAAATGAATTGAAACACAATTTTTCAACTGTTCATTTCGTACTGTAGTGCAGGTTTATATAATCAAAGATATAAACTGACCTGGTTTACACCGGTCTCAACTCGGATCATGTAAGAGTCACTTGGGCAACATTCATGTGTTTCAGCAACAGTCCGCAAGATTTTGGATTTTTTTTTTCAGATTGAACTTCAGAAAATTTAACATTACATGATACCCACTGGTTGGTTATAGACTTGAGCAGAGTCAGGCGTGGGTCATAAATGACAAAATATTATTTTTCACCTGTTCAAAAAAGTTTCTTATAGAAATCAGTTTCTTTAATTTCGGACCCCCCCCCTCTTATATCAACCTTCAGATGTACACAAGTGAGTGATTAAAATTTCATAATTCACATTGGTTGGTTAAGGACCCCAAAGAAATTTTTCATGAAAATAGTTCGGGTGATAGATTTGGTACTTGGTCTCTTATTTTTTTTCTTTTCTAGGTACCTGGGTATGTAAGGCGAACAGAGCAAGGATGGGTTTACTCCACCAAGACAGTAGATTTAATCATATCTTACATGCGGAAGTATCCAACTATTTTCGAGCACATTAATAAATGTAATGAGAATGATGTATACAAAGCCACAGATTTATTCCCCCACTCGCCTGATCCGTGAGTTACAATCTTTTGTTCTTCATTCATTTATTGAGGTTTATTTTTGTTTTTTATAAAAATTTCAGAAGTTGTGAAATTTTCAGGAAGAATTTAGGATTGTTAAAGCACTTTTTCTTTTGCCTCCCTTTTCTTCCTCTTTGTTAGTTTAACATGAAATGATAAGTATAACTCCTCGTCTTAATTGGTATTACAAAGCAACTGTGGTTCTCTAATGTGTTTCCCCCCCCCCCCAAAAAAAAAAGAAAAATTAATTTGAATCTCATGTAATATTGGCATATAACGCCACATCCCCCCCCCCCCAATAATTTTCTGTAATGCTAAACTATAGAGTATATAGAGTCATAATGTAATTGGGAGAGCTGACGTCACATATACGCATTTTCCAGGTCCCGAATTCTATAACTCCTGTGTCACGCCCGGTCACTTTTTCCATGCGTAATCCATCACTTTTGATACAGGGGACCCAGCCACTCGATATCAGCAAAGAGGATAGGAATTACTATGTATTCTATATCGCCATTTTGGATCAAAAATGTATGGACAAAGTAACAGAAGCTCGGCGCACACCGGGTTCGGAACTCGTGGACCAGAACATGGTGCCAGTTCTCCTATTTACATTACGACTCTATGTACTCCATGTGCAAAACTCAGGTCTACTTCTTAATAAGGGTGCTACACAATACTTCTATTTTTTTTTGTCAGTTGGGCATTGTCTCTAAAACATGACAGATACTTACATGGCAGGGTTTGAACTCTCCTTAAAAGATGCTTTCAGTTAATTTCACTCTGCATACACTCTTTTTATGTTGTTCATAGAATCATTTTTGTAGCATAATCATTTTTTGTTTGTACCAGAAAAAAAGAAGGAAAAAAAGTCAGGAAGACAACAAATTCAAGGGTCAGGAAATGTTAGGGAGAAGAGAGAGAAAATTTTGCCAGACACTCTGGGGAGAAATGTCTGATAAACGAATGATTGATTTAACACAAATTTGCTGTTGTGCAAAATCTACTCGAAATTTTAAAATGAAACACATGTAACAGAATTTTTTGTACCTTGAGATCACAATTCTTGTGAGGTCACATCCTCTGAGATTGTACATCTCTGCACTGATTTGAGAGTTTAAACAAAAAACTGACTTGGTATTTGCGATGGTGTGAATACTTGTAAATGTTGATGTTGGTGCATTTAGATAGTAATAATTTTTATAAATGTTTTTATACTCTGTTATCACTCCATTCCATAAAGGGTCCCTGTTTCATATTTTTTTCATTTTCACTAACTTTTCAGAAATCTAGAATTAGACGCTCTGTCCAAGTGGTTGAAGAGTGAGCCATTTTACTCAATTCCAAGAGTCTCATGTGCCACAGAACTTTTAGAAGAAGTAATAGTTCAAGATGTGTATGTTGCTGTCAATCAATTTTATGAGTCGCAACGCAGAAAGAAGAGTGTTACTTTAGAAGTCAAACCATTCCTTTTATATCAGGTATGTCATAGCACCAAAATATTTCAATGCAAGACTTTACACCCAAAATTACCAACTATCGTTCTCCAACATTTTTAGTGTGTTAAATTCTCAGAATACTCATAAAAATTGTTTATTTTAACACTTGATGCTCCACTTTGTTCAAAATGTCAACAGTGTGAGCGTTGCGTTTATGTAATCTTTAATTTTACAGGTTCAGTTGTGATTTTGATTAGCGTAACCTGAAAGGCAACAAATCCTCGCTACAATTTTTTTCCCCCTGACAATTTCATTTTTATGTTTCAATTTATTTTTCACACCATGGAATGATGAGCTTGGGTAGTATATTTTCAGATAGCCTCGTGATGAAGTTGTGATTGCTGCAAGATGCTTGACGCGATTTTTAAACAAAGAAACGGACTCCCAAATTTGCGACAATGCAAATTTTCTTTTTTTTTGCTCAATGCGCTACAACTTTTGATTGAGTTCACTCACACAACTTCCATTCACCATGGCATTCTTGGTTTGAAAAATTCAAAAAAGCTTGTGTCATTAGCTTTCAAGTCTAGTTTTTGCTCAAGCTTCACAGCACAATCAAGTCAAGTTCAAGTGACTTTGCTCGACTAGTACTGGTACAGCCCTACTTTTGACTGATAACATTTACCTGCCATCAGTGTGTCATCATTTTAATTTACTGAATGAATTATTGCAAATACTGTTGCATGTATAAGTTATTTTTCAAAAGCACAATCTTTTCAAAATTCCAATTCATCTTTTACTTTCTTTTCCTAGCCTGTTGAAAAGTTGGATGTCAAGTTACCTGATCCTTCCACTGTATTTTACTTATTTGACCGAGTTATCTGTGTCCGAGAGTCATTCTCTGTACCTCTAGGATTGAAAGGAACTGTTGTAGGTAAGCTACTAAGTATTTTTTGTTTATTTTGTGTAAACAAATCTCTTTTGTTTTCCTCTCTGCTGGAAAAAACCTGAAAAGCTTCTGCAAAATTACTTTTTTTCCAATCAGCCTTATAGTCTGAGAGCCAGACGACTTTGAGTGACAAACTCGGGATACATGTTTTGACCCCCTAAATCGATAGCCTTGCATGCACTGAAACGGAAAATTTTTGTCTGCCGCCCTCTAGCCTGTGCCATCACCCTCATCTAGGCCCTCAAAGTGGTCCAAAAAACACCATCTGGTGACAAACTCCTGACGCTCGGCAGACAAGTCTATTATTAAAGATCATACCCAGGGTGACTAGAAAAACTTTGTCTGCCACCCTCTAGCCTGTGCCATCACCCTCATCTAGGCCCTCAAAGTGGTCCAAAAAACACCATCTGGTGACAAACTCCTGACACTTGGCAGACAAGTTTATTATTAAAGATCATACCCTGGGTGACTAGAAAAACTTTGTCTGCCACCCTCTAGCCTGTGCCATCACCCTCATCTAGGCCCTCAAAGTGGTCCAAAAAACATCATCTGGTGACAAACTCCTGAAGCCTAGTGCGGTTGCAGATGTACTCCTGTGTGCAGCTTGTGTAATAAAGTTTGAATGATACATGATTCTCTTCGTTTTTTCGTGTAGAATCCGATTTTCGATGTTGTCAAGTCCAAAAATGATGCTGGTGCCCCCCAATTCAAGATGGCGCCGAAAATGGCCGCCCCGGGGGTCAAAATTCCAAAATTTGAGAATATTGTCGAGTTTGGTATCCATTTATATGTAATTTTGGTCGTAGAATTCATATCTGGTGTCAAAAAATTATTTCAACCCCTTAGGGACCGTCAAATCCAAGATGGCGGCCAAAATTTCAACTTTAATGATAATTACCCAAGATGCACCTTTCACTGTCGAATGACGTGTCTTCATTCATGTTAATTAGGTCAGAAAACCTACAAGGGAGGTCTACAATGCCACTGCACCCTATGGAGGGCCAGGGTTCACCCCCTCCCACCCCCAATACGGCCGCCGCGGAGGGCATAAATAGTGACATTCTCTCAGAACGTCATAGTAGGTGTCGATTCCTATGTAATTTGAGGCGTAAATTCCAAATTTCAAGTCATAAATCGCAAATGTGAGACATGCAATGGCTTATACCCTATATGGGACCAGGGGAACCCCGGACCCCCTCTTCTTTCTAATATGGCTGCCATGGGGGGCATAAATAGTGAAATTCTCTCAGGACGTCATGTGAGGTGTCGATTCTTATGTAAGTAGAGGCTTAGATTCCGAATTCCAAGTTGAAAATCGCAAATTAGAGGTCTGGAATGCCATTTCACCCTACGCGGGGCTAGGAGCAGCCCCCTACCCTCTTCAAAACGGTCGCCGGGGGGGCATAGTTGCAGTGAAATTCTCTCAAAGCGGCATGTGAGGTGTCGATTCTCATGTAAGTTGAGGCGTAGATTCCGAATTTTAAGTCAGAAATCGTCAATATCTCAAAGTGACAAAAATACTTAAGCATGGCAATCGCTCTGGCCTTCATCTTGGAATAAAAAATGCATCTTGGGTTGGGTTCAGTTATGTCGAAAGAGCTGGAAATGAATCGGATAATTTAATGGTGATTGACACATTTCACCGGTGTTCTTTTTCAAATGTACACAGAGGATTCATATTGGTTTCTGGTTTTTTCATTATTAGATAACTGGATAATAGATGGTTCTTTTTGTAATCGATTTTCTTCCAGCAGGAGCGTGCGTTTTGTTGCAGATAACGCAGGAAACTGTAGGTGTCGCTCCTACTAGGAGACGAAACCTTGCGCTACAAAAAGCACTTAATTGTTTAGTTGTTTTAATTGCAATTAAACTGAGTGCGTTCATAAATAATAACATAGGAACTCTGAATGCAGATACATACTTCGTCAGCAAAAAAATTATATTTTTGTGGGAATTTTTAAAAATGAAAAAAACAGACGCCCATCTGAGTCCTTTGCGTACGTAGAAAAAGAATACGCGTGAAATTTGTCAATTACCATTAAAATCACCAATTCATTTCCGACAAAAATGAACCCAAGCAGCATTTTTAGTCCAAAATGTAGGCCAAATCGGTTGCCATATTTAAGTATTTTCGTCACTATGGGATATTTACATGTTTTGACTTGTGATTCGAAATCCACGCCTCAGATTAAAAACAAATCGACACCTACTATGCCGCTTTGAGAGAATTTCACTGTTCCTATGTGGGCGAATATTGGAATAGCGGACATTTCAGGGTGAAAAAGTCGATAAATCAAGTTCATAATTTCTCTTGGAAGTTATGTGTTTTCTTAATTCTGGACGATTTCTGGGATCTGAAAACGTATATGGTCCCAATGTTATCGGATATTTTTTTTAATACAGCTTTTCCTGTACAAACTCCAGCTATTTATAACGGTTATGAGCGTGTGACAGTCATGAGTTTCGCAACATAAATGCTGCACGAGCCACCATCTATGGAAACGAACATATGAGCACAAGATCTCTAATGGCATTCCAGACCACCAATTTGCAATTTCCGACTTAGAATTCGGAATCTATGCCTCAACTTACATGAGAATCGACACCTCACATGCCGCTTTGAGAGAATTTCACTGCAACTATGCCCCCCTGGCGACCGTTTTGAAGAGGGTACGGGGCTGCTCCTGGCCCCGCGTAGGGTGAAATGGCCTCAACTTACATGAGAATCGACACCTCACATGCCGCTTTGAGAGAATTCCACTGCAACTATGCCCCCCCGGCGACCGTTTTGAAGAGGGTAGGGGGCTGCTCCTAGCCCCGCGTAGGGTGAAATGGCATTCCAGACCTCTAATTTGCGATTTTCAACTTGGAATTCGGAATCTAAGCCTCTACTTACATAAGAATCGACACCTCACATGACGTCCTGAGAGAATTTCACTATTTATGCCCCCCATGGCAGCCATATTAGAAAGAAGAGGGGGTCCGGGGTTCCCCTGGTCCCATATAGGGTATAAGCCATTGCAAGTCTCACATTTGCGATTTATGACTTGAAATTTGGAATTTACGCCTCAAATTACATAGGAATCGACACCTACTATGACGTTCTGAGAGAATGTCACTATTTATGCCCTCCGCGGCGGCCGTATTGGGGTGGGAGGGGGTGAACCCTGGCCCTCCATAGGGTGCAGTGGCATTGTAGACCTCCCTTGTAGGTTTTCTGACCTAATTAACATGAATGAAGACACGTCATTCGACAGTGAAAGGTGCATCTTGGGTAATTATCATTAAAGTTGAAATTTTGGCCGCCATCTTGGAATTTGACGGTCCCTAAGGGGTTGAAATAATTTTTTGACACCAGATATGAATTCTACGACCAAAATTACATATAAATGGATACCAAACTCGACAATATTCTCAAATTTTGGAATTTTGAACCCCGGGCGGCCATTTTCGGCGCCATCTTGAATTGGGGGGCACCAGCATCATTTTTGGACTTGACAACATCGAAAATCGGATTCTACACGAAAAAACGAAGAGAATCATGTATCATTCAAACTTTATTACACAAGCTGCACACAGGAGTACATCTGCAACCGCACTAGGCTTCAGGAGTTTGTCACCAGATGATGTTTTTTGGACCACTTTGAGGGCCTAGATGAGGGTGATGGCACAGGCTAGAGGGTGGCAGACAAAGTTTTTCTAGTCACCCTGGGTATGATCTTTAATAATAAACTTGTCTGCCAAGTGTCAGGAGTTTGTCACCAGATGGTGTTTTTTTGGACCACTTTGAGGGCCTAGATGAGGGTGATGGCACAGGCTAGAGGGTGGCAGACAAAGTTTTTCTAGTCACCCTGGGTATGATCTTTAATAATAGACTTGTCTGCCGAGCGTCAGGAGTTTGTCACCAGATGGTGTTTTTTGGACCACTTTGAGGGCCTAGATGAGGGTGATGGCACAGGCTAGAGGGCGGTAGACAAAAATTTTCCGTTTCAGTGCATGCAAGGCTATCAATGTAGGGGGTCAAAACATGTATCCCGAGTTTGTCACTCAAACTCGTCTGGCTCTCGGACTATTAGGCAGCATTAGTTATACTTAATTTATTTCTTAGATGATCTTGTGCAGATCTGGTCTAATTTTTACTTATCCTTCAAGTTAGGTGAATTCACTCTTGGAATTGAAGGAGGTCTAATTATTATTCAGAACACCAACTATTGCTAATTTAAGTTTCAGTTATAGATAGGCTGTGCGAGTACTCGAATTTCGAGTCGAGTCGAGCCGAGTATCGAGTACTCGACTCGGCTCGAAAGTTAGGTTAGGTTCGAGCGAGTACTCGAACTCGGCTCGAGTGTCAACAACACGAGTTTTTTCGAGTATCTCGAGTTTTTTTGAGCCGGAAACGCCGAAAGAGTCCAACTTCCAAACATTTCAATCATAGATTCTAAAAAATTTAAAAAACTTTTAAGACAATTTTTGAACCACTCACTTGCATAAAATCTTCTTTTCACGGAAGCGCTTCCGTGAAAAGAAGATTTTATGCAAGTGAGTGGTTCAAAAATTGTCTTAAAAGTTTTTTAAATTTTTTAGAATCTTAAATTTTACTCTTGTGTAGTGTTTTAAACTCCTAAAAATCGTTTCATTTCAATCATACTTTAACTATTGTTAGTTTTGCCATCATTTTAAGATTGAATAACATCAGAGTCTCGTCGGCAAATTTCTACCATCCGCAGCGCCAACACGCTACCGCCCCGATTTCCTGCCGCGCGCGCGGTTTGTAACTACACGGAGTCATATGAGCGCATTTATGCGCGCGACAAATTTCAACCTGCGGCGGCGACCGCCGCTTGGAAAACTGAAAGTGAGCACGTGTTTTAGACCTTTTTGCGCTCCAGAAAAACGGTGTCGCGGCGGTAGAAAAAAGGTGCTGCGGCTACAAAAATAGGAATCGCGCGATTCCAAAAAACGTCGCGGCGACAACTGCCGCCGGCAACACGAATTGCGTGCATAAATGGGCTCTAAAGCCTTTACTTGTGCCGCCCGAAGTTCCTTTGATGTACGCCGCGCCACGCCGCTTCTTGCCAAGTTTTGTCCTCTTTTCAAATTAAACCGCGGGAAGTTATTTTAACGCGTTACTGCCGAACATTTTGTAATTTTAGTGTAAATCCTTCCTAGTGTGTCATCGTCAATAATTATTAATATCATATTATGAGTCTTGTTTGAAATTATTTGTTGTAGAAAATAGATTAAATCACGTTTTAAAACTCGAAATTACTCGAACTCGACTCGAGCTCGACTCGGCTCGAGGGTCATTTTCAAAGCTCGAAAAAGCTCGAACTCGGCTCGACTTAGAGAAAAAATACTCGAACTCGGCTCGAATCCAAAAAACCAAGCTCGCACAGCCCTAGTTATAGACAACTCTGCCCATCTTTGATTTTTTGAAAGTGCAAAATTTACTTTATAATCGGTCAGGAAAGGCTTACAAATTTGGATCTTTAAAATACAAGTCCATTGTCACAAATATATGGGTCATCAAGGTGTCTACTGGTCCAAAAAGTTCAAAAATAGTTCTGATTTTTTGAGTTCGGAAAGCACTGAAAAAAAATGTAAATTCCATAAGGAAGTCCAAAATTGATCATGCAATCCCTTGTGCATTGATTCTCAGCGCAACACTCCCTCTCTAAATGGCAATTGTGCAGCCAGTTGATCTTCAAGCAACTAGTGAACTTCGAATTTCGTGACTCTGTCATTTTTGTAGCTGGTATAATGTCAATGTTGCAAATCATTGCATAAATGTCTGGAAAAAGTACTAAATTTTCATGTTAAGTGAGTCCTGTTTTTTTTTAGGAAAGTTCCTCAGTAGTACTAATTTTTGGCAACAAAGTTAGCAGATACCCTGGTCATAGTATTTGGCTAAACAATTTGTTTTAAAAAATTCTCTGCTGAGTCTAACATAGTGACCAAATTGTTCAGCAGCATGTAAACATTGCCTTGATAGCAATAAAAAGGCCACCTTTATTTTAATTATCATTACCTAATTCACGAAATGTGTGTCAAAAGCACAGCCAAAAGATATCATTGGCGTTTCAGATACAATACCATTAATTTAATGACTTTTTTTACGATCTTCACTCTCGCTTTTTTAAGGTTTTCTTGGCCCATGCAAGTATTCAGAAATACATTCACAAATGGTGTATTAAAGTTTGGCAGATTACAACTCACTATCCTCCTACAAATATCTATAATTTTTACCTTTTGCATTCTCTTTTTACAGGAATTCAGAGGGATAAACAGGATACTGAAGACAAAGATTTGCTTATCATAGTCCTATTTGATAAAGACTTCACAAACAGCGACTCACTAGACCCATTGTGCAAAAGGATGCATAGGCTGCATCCTCAGGGATTGATAAACATATCTCATGGTGAAAGACTTGCAAACAAAAGCTCTGCTCCAAAATCGCATATGAATGCTGTGGCTGACAAAAGTGAGTATCCATTAATCGATTTGATGGATAGTAGTCAGAGATACCTCTTTACTCAGAACAAAATTTTCAGTTTGAAACTCAGTTACTGGCTTAGTGGTTGAAACTGCGTTATAGTCAGTTGGAACATTCTTCTGCTTTAAGATTAGAATTTTCATTAATTCAATAATGTCATTCGTTTGCAACTACTGTTATTGATTTATTAAATCTTACTTTATTCTTCTATATTTTTATTTTTCAGCGGCAGGTTCATGGAGACAAAATAATAATCCGCAGTCTGCATTTGCTTCTGGTAAGTGAGAACTTTCAATTCACTGGCTAATTGTTCATATTACACAAACTAAGCTTACTTACATTTGCCAAAGAAAAACAATTTATTAGAATGGGCCTGTTACAAACTTTTGTTAGAGCAAAAATAAGGGTTGTTTCTTATATATAAAGTCTCAAAAATCACAATGAGGGCATCGGCAAACCTTGAAATGCACTCCTAACTTCACAATCTGCATAAAAAATTTGCGTTTTTTTAAGATTCCTGCTTCAAAAAGGATACTATAGCACAGGTGAACATTTCGTTAGAGGAGTCGTTCCTTTCAATCCCTGCTCAACATGGCCGACGCTTCCGCGTGCAAGTTGAGGAGAGCACGGGGTCAATCAAGGTAGATATCTATCAACACGAAAAAAATGTGAATGTAAACACGCCGATTGTTGATTGTCATCAGATGGTTAGAATCATCGGCCAGTCACATGTATTTTGGCGGGTTGGCGTCGGATATGTTGAATATTGTGTAGTATCCTTGTGAGCAGGGGTTGGATGGAATGACTCTTCTAACAAAATGTTAATTTGTGCTGTGGTATCGTTTTTGAAGCGGTAAGCTCGAAAAAACGCACATTTTTTATGCAAATTGTGAAGTAAGGAGTGCATTTGTGACTTTGCCGATGCGCTCATCGTGATTTTTGAGACCCTTTCTATGAGTAACAACTCGTATTTTTGCTCTAGTAAAAGTTTGCAACAGGCCCATTAAAAGAATTGTAGCCAAAATTTCACTATTTTAAAATAGTAGAGAAAAACTGCATGGCAACTTTATCACTTGCAATATAGCTTACAATTTGTGGAACTTCGTATCTCGCTTCTGTTCTATGGTATGACTATATTATGTATTGAATCTGACAGGCATGACAAGAATTTAAATAACTTGATCTTATTCAAAATTATAGTGACGCTCTTAATTTTAAGCCATACCTAGATGTATTGTTACCATTTCAAATAGACGTGGAAGGTGTTAAGCTTTCTGGGGTAAATTTAATTGGCACAGACATGTTCTGATAATGCCAATAGACAAGTACTTTCTCAACGGATTGAAATTTGTTTAGCTAGTAAAAAATGTCCTTGCCAAATATTACATTTTCAAAGGGCATATAATTAGACATTTCGAACTTTTTCTCTAGCAGACTTTGTTTCGTTTTTCAATTGTATCACCTCAGTTGTAATTCAATTGATTGCAGTGGATTCAAAGGAAGAGTTTTGGAATGCCAATTCAGGATCAAGATCCTCTGGAGAAAAATCTAATTCTGGATATTTTCGAAACGATTTTCGGAAGAACAATTTTATGCAGTCCAGCCCACAGCACTCGGTGGACAAATTTTTCAACAAGTCAGACAAATATAGTCATACACCTTTGCAAAAGCATGTAAGTATGTATAAGTTTTGTGGAGCAAAATATTTGAGAAGACCAATTTATCACAGAAAGTTTTATTCAGAAAATAACGAAAACATCCAAGGACAGCAATTAGTGCCGTGAAATGAGGCATTCCTCATCATAGTATTTTAAAAAATTTTTTAAATTTGTCAATAATATTTAAAAAGTTGGCAAAATTTTAGTGAGTGTACCATGGTTTGAACATTTTCTCTTACAGCAAGAACATTAGTCGCTACTTTTTCATTATTTTCGACATTCAATTAGAAATTTTAATCATCTGTGCCTTGTATTTACGCCTAAAAATTTCATCACAATTGAATCACATCATTGTAAACCAGAATAAATTATTTAACTCCATTTTCAGTTCTAAATCGGTGTTTATTGATGGTTGAATGCATGATAAGTGCTCATCTTCAACCTCATGGTACTTGTAAGATGAATCTTTGAATCTACTGACTTTTGGTGTTTAATTTTAGGTGAATGAAAATTCCAGCGCATCAAAGTCAAAAACTAATTCTAACAGTGGGGACTATAGTGCCATGTGGGAGGAACTTCAGGTATTTAATTTTATTTCTTTGGTAGGGAAGTCGGTTTTTGGTCTCTTTAGAGTGTTTTGTGAAGCTGTTAGGAGCACTACCATCAAGACTCTAGATTCTAGAGATATCATAATCAACTACACCATAATATCTCATAATGCCATCATTCATACTAGAACCAACTAGCAAAGGTGGAGAAAATAATCAAAACAAAAATCAATAAATCTTCGAGGCAGAATAGTCAGCTAAACATCTGGGAACCACAAAAATATTTTATGAGTTAAGTAGCTTGTGTAGGGTATGTGGTGTTGTTCATATTAACACCATTAAGGTCTTTCGGCTAGAGTAGCCTCGCGTTATCTGTATGTAAGAATCTTCTATCGAAATAAAGTTTTTTGTTCCCTCAGGCAAGTTGTTATGTTTGTCTCTTGTGAGTCCAGCCATTACATTGATCCTGTTACGGTCGCCATGTAATGGCAGGACTCACATGAGACAAACAGAACAACTTAC
Organism: Bemisia tabaci; assembly: GCF_918797505.1. Classification (NCBI taxonomy): domain Eukaryota; kingdom Metazoa; phylum Arthropoda; class Insecta; order Hemiptera; family Aleyrodidae; genus Bemisia; species Bemisia tabaci. Next base: position 53,820,094 of record NC_092793.1, read on the forward strand.
TGGAGAGAACAACAAACTTTATTTTGATAGAAGATGTTTATATGTATACAGATAACTTGAGGTTATTCGAGATGTAAGACCTCAATGGTGTTGATATAATCAACACCATGCTCATTGCATTTGGTTTTGGTTGCACTTGTCATGGTCAATGTCAGAAGGATTAGCTGCTGGTGCCAATAACGTCATGATTAAAATTATTGGGCCATTATTTACAGTTTTCTCTTAAGGTTAACAATGGCGGGCTCTTGACAACTACCAAATGAGTGTTGGTCAATATATTGGTTTACATTTTGAAATGACATATGCACAAATTAATGGTACATTTCATGAAAATCTTTACAGGAATTCTCTCAGTTCTACAGGCGGCAAAGTGCGAAGCTTTGAAAACTTCACACCCGATTTTCTCACATCGTGAAAACTCAACATCTGCTATTGTTACGTATTACATATAAGTCCTCATATATATAACACAAATTTTCATTTATTAGTTACTGGTTTTACCATGATTGATTCCACCTCATTGTTTTCAATTTTAGAACGAATTACAATCATAATTTTGTTGTACTTATTAACCCAGAATGTTCTTATATGATTCATGGAACCATCAAAAGAATTTTTGTGAATTCATTTTTATTGAGCTTCTTTTATTTCTCTTTCAGAAAGCCAAAAATTCCAAACCAAAATCGCCACCTCCTGTTGTGGTAAGCCTTTTTTAAATTTTTTTTTTTCTAAAGAAGAAAGCACAAAAGAGGAGAAATTCAGCACCAGCCAAATTGAACGAGTGAAAATGAAAACACACCAACTCAGCAACATTAAAACTCCCAACTATCTTAAAAAAGTTCCAATATTTATGGAAGTCACTAAAGATGGCGCATATATTGTGTCTTTAAGTTCTTGTCCTTTAGCACCAAAAACCTTTTTTTTTTTTTTTTTTTTTTTTTTTTTTTTTTTTTTTTTTTTCAGACTAACTTCTGTGCAGACTGTGCCGATTTTGTGTCTCTTGAACATTTTCATGTCGCCAAGTTGGTGTGTTTTCATTCTCACTGAATCAGTTATGTTTTGTAGGGTTTTTTTCAAAAGCAAATACATAGAAGTTGCATTCAAAAAGTACTTGGACTGAAGCTATCCTGGTCCTAAATATGGTCCCATTAAAAAACACTAAAAAACTTAGTTGGCACTTAAAATTTTTAATTTTGTGTGGTTCCTGTATTCTGCCAATTTTATTTCTTTTGTCCATCTGGAAGATAATTCAATTTAACATTGAAGTGGCTTCGCTAATTCATTTTATGCTTTTGCAGCCAATTCCTCACAGCAAACGAAAATTTATACCTATCAAGATTCTTTTTTGTCAGTGACCCAACGTTACTGTTTGATAGTAATTTGAAGAGAAATGTTTCACTTGTTTTTTGTATGTGCATAATGAACATAATGTTTTGTGCCAATGTTTACTTTGACAGAGGTTTTAAATAACTCATCTATAAATTTCTTGTTTTTGTTTTTGCAGGACCCATCTAATGCTCTCAAGAAGATGTTACAAATAGTGGAGGCTCCCAAAGCTTTATCCAGTTTACGAGTATGTCATCAAATTTTGTTCTAAGTCTTTTTTAAGTAAACTTACTTTTCAGATTTTATTTAAAAATGATCTTGGTTCCATAACTCCCTGTGTAAGGTTTGTCAACTGCACATTACCCTCCTAAAAGCCTTCAGCAAGCAAAAGTTTTTCCTAAGAATATGTGTAGGAAAGTCTAAGTCAGCATCAGAGGAAATTTCTGACTTGACTACTAATTTGAGTATTTATCCACTATTCAGTTGTTTGTAGAAGTGTATGCCTTTTGGTCTTCTGTTTGATTATGATATTGAATAAAACAATTAAAATAATTGTATGTACAATTATGATTATTCAAGAAAAATCATCTAACCTCGAAAGAATAAATATCTCCTCAAGAAATATTACACATGCTCCCTCAAAAATTACTTAACTACTGGTTTTATGGAATGTCTGTTGAGAACCATGACAGTATAAGAAGTGAATTTTGTTTAAAACGCAAATCGTCTTTGTTTCAAGTTCCTTTTGAAAATTATTGCACTTGCATGTTATTAATGAAATGTTACTTTTCAGCCGGAGACAAGATCTTTAACAAGCTCAGGTCAGACACCAAATGCAGCATTTGCCACCTTACCTACGAATGTGAATGCTCCTCCTCCATTACTGTCTAATACACAACCAAACTTCATGTCTAGTCCGGACAACTCATTCCCCAGGAATCTAAATCCCTTCAACCTACCCTATCCGTAAGTGTAAAATTGCAAGTTTACTCATGGTTTAAAAAAAAAAAATCTTACACCAATTCGACAATAGTTACTTTGCAGGGCTGATTTACGTGCATGTAAACACTAAAAAAGCACATAAAGAACAGGAGAAACTACTCTAACTTCATTGTGTTGAAAGGAGCGCACCAATTCATCTCTGTTATTGATTTAATGTCTTTTTCCGATTAATGAAAATAAGGGACAACGCAGAAATTATCTAATGCACTTGCAGGAGGAAGATTTCAAGTTGTACACGTGTACATCAATGAAGGGGAGTGGACCTTCAGCCTTGGAGAACAGAATGATTTAATTTGGAAAAACGTGTTATTTATAGATGAGAAGAAGGAATTTTGAGCCAAAATATCAAAATCAGGTGTTAAATGCAGAATTGAGTGATTCCTTAAGGAGATTCCAGTATGTTTTCCGAGTGCATTACAAGGAGAGAGGAGGTTATAAAATCTAGAATAGTGCATTTGATAATTCTTATGTCCAAGAATTTCAGCTTTTGCATGTTAGTAAAACATGTGCTAAGATGGTGGTGTAGTAAAAAAAATGTGAAAAATAACTACTAGTAGGCCAAAATTTAAGCAGTCAGAACACTCTGTAAAGCACCACTACTATGTAAACTTTGTTCGTGGGAGCGAGAGTTGCTTAGCTTAAGCCATATTAATCATACTTATACAGATATATATTAAGTTAACACCCAAAACACATTAAGTTCAGACTGTTGTTGTGACAGTTTCACACGAGGGGCAGGAAGCAAACATCAAAATTTAATCTGAATTGCCATCTCGATTCTTAGCGTATATTTGAGGTAAACCTTTAAATTCTAATTCTGTTCACAGGGGCCATGTATTTGGTAGTAATGGAACTGCATCTGGTGTACTTCAAATGCCTCCAAGATTTCCATCATCTCTCCCTCCACCTCCGATAGTCGCTCCAACTCATGGAAAATGTAAGTATCCTAATGATTCTTGAAAGAGTGAATTTTGCATCTTGTTTATTATGACAGGTGGACGTAGCCTCTGTGATAGGTGAAATTAAACGTTTTTGTAATTAATTTTGAAGAAACAATCAATAATAATTACAAATGAGCAACACTGGTGTATTTCCTTATTTTGCCCTGGGTTCAGCAGCGATAGCAGATGGCGAGAGGATCGCACTTCGGTGCCTCATGTCATATCTGTGACAGGGTTTAATATTGCAGGATGCTAAGCTTGACTCAGACTGGGTAAGGCTGGATAATGTGCTTGTACAAGAGCAAAACCAGCACATACTAATCACTCTCTGTAGGACCTAGCAAATCATCTCCATTGCATCTGCCTGAGGAAACCCCCCCCCCCCCCCCCCAATGTCACTGGAACTTCTTAAAACTCTCATTTCAATTTTTGGGATTTCTAGCTTTGATTCCCTCCAAAAATACTGTGCATCTGTATCATATCAATTCAGGAAAACCAATAATACTACTTTGGCATTATTTTCTCTTTGGGAACAGTTATCTTGTGATCAGTGCACAGGATAGAGACAATATGGATTTAAGAATTTATATTTTAATTGTCTCCAAAGCAGTGCAATTGTTTCACAGATAAAATTAATCTCTATGTAAATTTTGGTAAAAATAGAAGGGGGAAAAAACAAAAGCCCCAAAGGTGGCCCAAAATCAATTAAAAGCCCCTCCCCTCAACCATCCTCCCTGTCAGAGTTATGTAGGACCTTCATTTTGAGCCCAAAAATGAAATCACCATGAAAAGTGTATAGGATTCTTTTTTTTTGTGATTGATAAAGAGCTTCTAACTTTGTTCCTTTTTACAGGCGCTCCTCCGGTTGTACCCAATTTTCCTATGAATTCAGTTCAGGTAAAGTATTTTATGTTCATCTACTTAACTTCAGCTTTTTCTCTACAATGTCTAGGGACTATCTTTTTATGAAAAAAGTTCTTTTTTTATAATATCTCAAATGTTACTTCCTGAAGACAATACCCTTTAAATTTGCTTGTCTGACAGTATCTCAATAATAAAAGTTTTTTAGCAAGTTGCCATGTTTCAAAGAATCGGGGAAAACATAGAGAAGTCAGGGAATTTAGATTAGTTTTAAAAAAAAATTTGGAATTTCTGCTGCACAACCCTGAAATTTGTCACTGGGCTTAACATTGCATTTTTCAATTTAAAGAGATGTCCTAATTGTGTGGACAGAATTTTTGATCATAAGAAATCATTCAATCAAAAAAATAGTCATGAATTTTGAAATCCAAGAAAACTCGTCACCCTATTTAAGCTCTCAACGCTTTTTACAAGAGCTGTAGACCTCTTCCTTTCTTTTTTTCCTTCCAGGCATTTTTTGATAGTACACAATCGAGAAAAAATGCTAGTATTCATCAACAACATCAAAATTTTAATTTTAGTGCTCAATTTAACACCTTAATATCCCTCAGTTACAATATCTACAATCTGTCTGCAGTGTACCTACTGGCATTTTAACCAACAAAGGAGAATTCAGCCAGCTTAGACAGGAGAGATGAATGGTGATTTTTGGATGTTAAAACTTAATTTTTCCCACTTTCTTTGCTATGTCTGCTCCTTCTCTTCATATTTGTTTTTGGTGCAATTCTGTCCCTATTTTGCCGGCGCAAGTGCAGATGGATCCCTTTGCTCTCCCTCCTTTATAAATTGCGCCAGGCCGAGGGACAGGCGAAAAACGGAACCACCCCCGGGGCCCGTAGCAACCCCCCTGGGGGTGGGAACGGAAAAACCCGCGGGGGAACGGAGACCCGGCCGCGAGGGGTCCGCCGAACGAACATCAAGGGCGCGGGACGCGCTGGGACGGCGTGGCGGGGACCGATGTTCAGAGGGTCGCGGGGTAAATCGTATAACTTTATATAAGAGATAACAATGAATTTAAATTATGTACAGACATTTTTTAAAGCTGCAATTAATGTATGCGTTTTAAGAGTAGCTATCATTGCAAGTTATAAAGGTTTTTTAATTAATATGAAATTTTAATGTGTCGGACACGGAATTTTTTCTAGTTAAAGTCAAAATAATGTTAAATCTTGTGTTGATCAAAATTTCATAGAAAAGCTGATAGTAATCTAACTATTACCGTTTTGCAGGAAAATAAAAACAATGATCTCTCACCCTTCTGCAATCCATTTGTGCCCCTACAAGTCACGCGGAATCAAGTGACACACTCACCAAGAGGCTCTGCATCTGCCCAAACTTCAGAAAGTTTTTCTGGACAGAAGTTGCAGGTATGTATATGTTCACACAGAACTTAATAATTTTTTAATATGCAACATCTGATTCAAAATTACCAACTTGTAAATTATTTTAAATTTAGAGCATTTTGTCACATTAAAAAGAGCTTTAATTGCAGCCAACCCGAAAATGATGAGCGTCTTGATGCCCAAAGATTATTTCATGGTAAATTTATTGATTGGTATAAGGAGGAAAGTTTGAAGTGGGAGCAGAGTTAATCTTCCAGGAAATATGGCTCTCTCAGCTTTTCTACTTGGTGTTAGGTTTCAAATTTACATCAGTATTTAGCATATTTATAAATGTATCCAGTTTATACACTAATTAAATTTTTTGTAAACTTTTGATAATTTTTAACAATGTTATTGGAATTTTTAATTTTAATCTATGCAATTCAAAACCTAAAGGTTTCTTATTCACGTTTAGATAATAGAATATGTCTCTTTTTGGGACTTTAACTTTTAATTTACCAAAATTACCAGTTTTTACATCTCACATTATTCATGTTAACAATTTCAGTCTTCCAATGGCTCCATTCCTCCTTTAGTTTCAAATTCCAGTACAAACATAACACCTGCTACGGCAAAACCAAGGAAAAGCAGAATAGCAGCAAAGTTCATGGCACCTCCTGATCCTAAAGCATAAGGTAATGGCTTAAATTCTCTATTTATTTCTCTACTTGTTCAAGAGGTCTTTGATGCATCTCGAATCTGTATTTTCAGCTCATCAATGTTGATAGAGGTGGGATATTTTTCACGGTTGTGGAGGAGTAAGAGTTGAAGGTGTGATGGTGTAATCTCAAGTTAAGTTTTGCCGAATGTTTTTCCCATTCTTAAATGTTTTAATGAGTCTCCGCAGGTATAAGTCTTTCCAAGCTTATACAAAGCCATTTCATTATGAATCTTATTCCATTTACATCTTAATTGAACGGTGCTCTCTTACACTTAACATGCAGAATTATTACTGAAGACAATTGCCAAAAATCGGGGTTTTCAGAAAATCACTTACTTTGAGGCTTGCCATACATTTCTGTGAAAATATGTATTGACTTAAGATGAAGAACTTTTCTAATTGTATTTTCTAAGCTGATCAAAAGTTGTTCTCGTATTTTTGAAATCTCTGAATATAGGCCCTTAGAATCTACGTTGTAATATATCTAATTTTTTTTATTCTTTACTTCTTTTTCAGGGTATGTCAGCAGTTTTGGATTATGCAGTAATCATACTGTCAATTTACTGTGATTCTAATTTTGAATTTTTGTTTAAAAATGTTTAGTTTAGTAGTTAGTTGTATGAAAAGTCTTTTTCAGCGATCTAACTCTCTTTTATATATATAGCTTACCGTTGCTGCAGCAAGGAGCTTTGATGTTATCAAATGCTCTGTTAGGTTTCTCTTATGGCTAATGTTTTTCAAAACCATTTGAAGGAATATTCTAAGTAATGCATAATGACTACGTAGATAGATAAAAGAAAAAAGTGATGAGTGTTGCTATGAGCTTCATCTTTTCTTTCTGCCTAAATATCCATTTCTTAATGATGTCATATTGTCACTAAACTCTATTATTCCTCGAATCGTTTTGCTTTTGAATTTGTCAAAGTGAGAATCACTGCGTACAGTGGACTCTCGATAATTCGAAATTGAAGGGAATCGGCTTTTTCTTCGAATTAGCGAGGTTTCGAAATAAAGAGAGTTCGAATTAAAGAGATTCCATGTGGAAAAATTTCGAATTAGAGAGGTTCGAATTACAGAGGGAAGGCGCCATCTGAATTCGAATTATAGAGGGACAAATGGACGGATTTACGCCAAAAGGTCTTTCGGCCAAAGGCCAAGCTCTTTCAGACACCCAGGTACATAAACAGTTGACTTCGAATTGTAGAGGGAATGTACCATCTTATTTCGAATTATAGAGGGAGGCCCCTATTTACTTCCCACACTTCGAATTACAGAGAGAATTTTCGTCCCAATTTCGAATTATAGAGGGCCGCGCCAGCTTAAAAATTTCGAAATAACGAGGGGAGAAAAATACATTGATTTTTTTCGAATTATCGAGAGATTTCAAGGGAAACAGACTTTCCTTCGAATTAACGAGGTTTTCGAATTATCGAGGTTCGAATTATCGAGAGCCCACTGTACTTAAGTACTAAGAATAAATATTTATCATTAAACTGCAGGAAAATGTAATGAAAATTCTAAAACCAAATAAACTGAAAAAAATTAAATTATGTTGGCAAAACCAAAGTAAATTTAGGTGCCAAATAGTTGGTAGGAATTTATTTTTTAATCAGACCCTACAGTCCAAAATCAGAGCCAGAAAGATCATAAGTGGGATCAACAGTACAGGTAGATCATAGGTAAACACAAGATTGTTTACGCTTCTTTTTTGTAGTTTTTAATTTATAGGACTGTGAAGTTTAAAAAAGTTGAGCGTTTCATGAATACCTGAACTCAATGAGGGATCAAGCAATTTCTTTTTTTATGCACCTGATATAAATACCCATGCGCAACAAAACACAAGTGAGGAACTTAATGAATTTATTCTAAAATTAAGTGTGGTTTTAAGCAAGGGATTTTGATTCATAATTTTTTAAAAATAATCACAAATTTTAAAAGAGAAAGGACAAAGATCAGAATTATAATATTTTCATAAAAAAATATTAATAATAGATAAATAATAAAATAACTTAACAGAGTAATTTTATGTTCTACATCTTCTCCATAAACCAAAAGAAGCATGAAAACTTATGTAAAGGTAATGGATAAAAGTCAAATATCAATTAGTAGTATTTGCATTCGTAGGATTTTGGCTAAGTCATCTGTTAGTCTATACTTTAAAACAAAACAAAAATCAGAAAATCTGTATGTTTTGAGAGGTGAGGATATTATTGCATTAGACTTCAAAACAAAACAAAAATCAGAAAATCTGTTTGTTTTGAAAGGTGAAGATATTATTGCATCAGTTGTCTTCAGGTAGTAGTTTTGACCAGCAAAATGTATCGATTCCTATAAGCCTTAAATATGGCCCATGTGTCTACTCTTAATGTAGCAAATGAGGCTTTGAATGTGAGCCCCAATTTCAAAGTAGTCGTGTCTCTCAAGAGCCCATAGAAGGGCTTTTGACATTCTATTTTCAAGTCCTAACTGTAGATATTTTCAGTAATGGGAAATTTTCAAAAATTGAGTTTTCGACTGAATACTATTTTTTTAGGGTGGACGCATATGACAATGGAGCGATTCTACCAAAATTATTTTTAAATGTCTTCTTTATCATTTAAATATCTGCCTTAGTGGAAAAGAGGGCTTAATTTCTGAGCCACCTCTCCCAGCGCAAGGTGCTTCCATAAGAGAAAACCATGAGCGAAGGCACAAACTATGAATTTCAGTATTGTCTTTGAACACGCATGCTTTTTGACCGTCATAATACTGCTGTAAATGGCAGCACTGAGTGGTTTTATGGAAGGAGGGCTTATCCACCAACATTTTAAAATTTTATATTTTTTGCCCTCTCCCTGCCTTTAATACTATGACCTTCCTTGTGCAATCATGGTGTTATCTTAGATGATATGTAGAACATTGGTTGATTTTTTTTACCAAAATATAAAGAATTATCAAAGGAATCAAGTTTTGTCCGATCATTGTAGCTAAAATTTCAGAATATTAATACATTTAACCACAAAACTTGGGACTTTAAAGTCAATTTAAAAACAAGCTTTAGAAATTTCTTCTATTTTTCATGCAAGTCAGTAGATTATTATTTATTGAAAATGTGAAGTATGTAAATTGTTTGAATATTTCCTTCTACTGAGCTTCAAGCGCTGTGCATGAAGTAATAAGCCTTGATTTCTCCTCTTAATAGACAGGATGGAAATTAAAACCCTCTCCCTTCCGTGTCAGTTGGAACCAGCTTTCTGTTTTCACATCTGGAAGGCATTCAGTAAAAATAGCGGTTCTCATGGTGCAGTGACTGCAACCTTGTACTCCTGTAGTTTTAAGAAAAATTCATAGAAGAATCAAATATTCCTATGAGTAGAGCAGGGTGGCAAGTTCTTGGAAATTTTCCAGCAGAACCTTGAAATTTTGTCTTCCCGCTTTTAGATAGGATATTTTTACTTCAAATGGTTTGGCCCTTTAAATAATTTGTGGAAGGAATTTTTATGAAAGATTGCGCTAAGTTTTCAAGTCCAAGAAAGTTTGCCACGTGGAAGAGACTGGACAAACATAGATGTGTCCCTATTCAAAGAGATAAATGAAAAAAGGGATGTCGGAGAAAAAAAATGAGGAGTGTGAGATTGGAAGAATATACATGCTAACTAACGTAATTTGTATTATTTTCAATTTCACGAGTATCTGACCGATTCCCTGGAATAAATAATTGTATTTGTGATCCAAAAATTTATTGTATGAGTTATCACTGTGAAGAAATATATATCTCATTTTATATTCCAATTTTTTTTCCAGTAAATCACTGCATTTTACTAAAGTAGTTGAAACAAAGTGTTATTTGACTCCATTGTAAAATAATCGTACTTTAAAACTGTTGATTTGATTGGTTAATATACTGGGACAAATTTTTTTTCAAGTAGATCAAACCTATACTGTTCTGATTCTTGATACTACACTTTTCTTCTCTCATGAATAGGTATACGTACACTCAAGGGTTTTTCTTAAAAATTTAATAATGTAAAATAGTAATGTATGTCAAGAGATGAATATCAATAACAAATCTGAAAGGTCTGTGGAATAAAATCAGCAAATATGTTTCTTCAATAAATAATCCTGTCAAATTTATTAAGGAAAGTGATCAGTGAACTCAAACAAAACGCAAAACTAATCTCATTTCATGATCGATGTTTTTAAATAATGAAGGTAATTATCACAGCCATCATAATCGTATTTTGTTCGGAGGCAACATTTGCAACATGTCGTGAAAACAATCAACAATCGCATTTTGTTCAAAGTTGTTTTGTATTGTGGGGACGTGGCTTATTTTCAAATTTGGGAAGCAAAATTTGGGGGCAAAATTTGGGAACCCCCACAGCAACATTGTCGTACAACAACTGCAACGTGCCTAAAGAAAGTCGTTTTATGTTGTTCAAAAAAGCAACGCTGTTTTCTAACCTAAAATTGAGAGTTGCTCTCTCATTGGTTGCTCAGAATCGCAGAAAAAAAAAAAGAAAATAAAACGGAAACATTTTGTTGTTTCAAACTAAACACGACTCATTTAGGTCCATAAAAAATAGTGAACATTTATTTGTCAAAGGAGTTCAACAAACCAATTGGCATCATAAGTGAGTGTAGCAGTCCGTGTTTTTGGAGCCATATTTGTTTTATTACTTTAAGATAGCATTCACCAAAAGCATTTACTACTTAAGATCAGTTTTCCCTAATTAATTTTTATAAATCAACTTGTATCTATATTGAACTTGAGTAAATATTTTTATTATTTTTGCATCCTTCATTTCCAACTGTGTCAATTATAATCATTTACTCAGTGTGTTTTGGGGAGATTATTTCTCTGTTGTTTCTCTTGCAATGATGTATGAGCATCTTCAGTAAAAGTGGTCTAATGTCAGGGTGCTTTATCAAACACAGGGCCTTCAAACTGGCACTAATTGTTTTATTTCTTGGCCATTTCTTTACGAAATTCCTTGAAAATCTCAAGATCTGATCTTTGATAGTTCCCGAACCTATCGGTTCTCTTCGAAGATTGTTAGGCCGACGATCTTCGAAAGCCAACTTTCAACAATTCCATCGATGAGCCTCTTTGCAGCCTCTTGTTCATACAAGGGCTGGACGCTTGAAGCCAAAATGATCACTGTTAAAATCAGAATGATTTGTTTTAGAAAGCAGCCTGACTCACTTTTATCATGGGTTTCCCAGTTATTATATCCCTATGTTAAGTAATCACACCTTTAATAATATCTTCTCCTGGATGAAAGATACTTGCAGAATGCTGTATGACCACAACTCGTCCATAGAAGTCTCTAGATATTACGTTTTTGCAGTCATGATCGATGGCTCCAGACTTATCAGTTCCTGTACCTATGTATCATCTGTACCTTGTATCATCTTTTTGTTTTGTTTCCTTAAGTTTTTATAGTCCATCCAAAATGCTCAAAGTTTGTACTCAAGGGAAATAAATAGGAAAAAAGAATGAAAATAAACGGTTCTTAATTTTAAATGAATCAGTGAATTTTTCCAGGTCTTCCTTGTTTTCCAGCTAAATGATAGATAGATAAAGTGCAAGTAAAGTACACTTCAGTTTTCTTGTAAACTTTGCTCCTCTCTCATATTAATTACGTAGTGGATGGGATTAGGATTTCAAGGATTGCTGTCTGAGGAAACTCATTTGGAATAACCGCTTGTATCACTGTGTGTCACAACCGAAAAGGGGAAAAAAGCAAAATATGAGAGCTTCAGGAAAAACACTCGACCTGCCTCAGGCTAACAATGAGTCATGTTTTTTTCACTGTTTTGCCTATAGAAACCTGTAGGCAAAAAAGCCAATCCAGAAACTCCAATCCTAAAATCCAATCCATCGTTCATTCAGTGGGTGCATTCCTAAATCTCCTGATGTACCTATATGGTCTTGTTTCTCACACTTAAGTGTGTCCAATCATATACACTCACTAAATAATCTTTTTCATTTTTCAAATAAATATCAAGCTGCTTAGCTCGAAATTTCTAGAAATCAAAGATGCCAGTAGCAATGAGTCAGTTTTTTAATGTGGCCATCACCATCGGTACTGAAGAATTCCAAGAAACTTAATACACTGAAATGAAGATACCTATCCACCGAAGTTTTACGAAATGCACTTCCTCGCGTTTTTAAATTATAATAGACATTAACAGATTTTTTTATATCGATGGCCGAAGTGCGGAACCATGTATCTACGTTTCCAACGTTGCGGACTTCCTGTCATTCTTCGTTTTTTCTTCTAAGAAACCAGTCAGAGTAAGTAGGTAATCTTTTGAAAACTTCGTTGATTTTCCTCTCCCAGCAGAATCCTCAGAATAAATAAGTTGTAAATTTGGCTTGTTTTCCATCAAGCAAATAAAAAAGAAGCGGGAATTTTGAAACATCTCAATGGAGATGCGTGGTTTCGCACTTCGACCATAGAGAAAAAAAAGGTGTTTGCATCTTGAGGTTTGTTTACCCTATGACGTAGGTCGGTACAACCTGGCCAGCGAAATCCGGAATTCGAAGTAATAAAAACGGACCATAATGTCCCATTTTTTTGCTTAAATCAACTCATGATATAATTTCAAGCACTTTTTATAGAATGACCTTTTTCCATAAATTCGGTACACCATTTCCAAGAAAATCGATGATAAACGTCGCTGTACCGACCTACGTCATCAAATATTATTTTGTTATATTCCGTACCACTCGTTTATTTTTAATCCTCGTAGAAAAGCCACCCATTTGCTAATACCATTCTAGCTGAAGCGCACTTCAGCTATGCATTCACCAGTGCACAAATGTCAAAGGAAATCGACACGCCCAGCGTGCATGGAGGCTATCTCCATTTAAATCTTCCGTCACATTCTTACGGAGCAATGATACAACTATTTGAACTCACCGGAATGCGTGAGGTATCACGCCACATTTGAATGCGTTTTCAAAACAGCCGAGTTGCATTATCGGAATAATCGTTTTGCATAGTATATATTATTTTGTTTCCATCTCTAACCACTTGTTTCATTATAATCCTCCCTTAAAAACCACCCATTTTCTAAGTACAATTCTAGCTGAAGCGCACTTCAGCTATGCATTCACCAGCGCAAAAATGTCAAAGGAAATCGACACGCCAAGCGTGAATAGAGGCTATCTCCATTTATAAATCTTCCGTCACATTCTTACGGCGCAATGATACAACTATTTGAACTCTCCGGAATGTGTGAGGTATCACGCCGCATTTGAAGGCGTTTTCAAATCAGCCAAGTTCCGATACCCGGATTATCGTTTTGCATGGTTCATATTCTTTTGTTATATTCCGTGTCACTTTTTTTTCTTTAATCCTCGTAGAAAAACCACCCATTTGTAAATACAATTCTAGCTGAAGCGAACTTCAGCTATGCATTCACCAGCGCAAAAATGTCAAAGGAAATCGACACGCCAAGCGTGAATAGAGGCTATCTCCATTTATAAATCTTCCGTCACATTCTTACGGCGTAATGATACAACTATTTGAACTCTCCGGAATGTGTGAGGTATCACGCCGCATTTGAAGGCGTTTTCAAAACACCCAAGTTCCCTTATCGGAATAATCGTTTTGCATAGTTCATATTATTTTGTTTCCATTTCTAACCACTTGTTTAATTATAATCCTCCCACAAAAACCACCCATTTGCTCAGTACAATTCTAGCTGAAGCGCACTTCAGCTATATGCATTCACCACAGCGCAAAAATGTCAAAGGAAATCGACAAGCCCAGCGTGCATGGAGGCTATCTCCATTTAAATCTTCCGTCACATTCTTACGGCGCAATGATACAACTATTTGAACTCTCCAGAATGTGTGAGGTATCACGCCGCGTTTGAAGGCGTTTTCAAAACAGCCAAGTTCCGATACCCGGATTATCGTTTTGCATAGTTCATATTCTTTTGTAATATTCCTTACCACTAGTTTAATCTTAATCCTCGTAGAAAAACCACCCGTTCGTAAATACAATTCTAGCTGAAGTGCACTTCAGCTGTGCAGTAGGGGTGCAGAGGGGTCTAAAAGTAATTTCCTTTGAGTCATAGGGACAACCCGCAAGTTCAATTCGATTACTTCATTAATAAAGAAACTAACGGAAAGGTGCGGGGCTTTTGAATCACCTCTCTATTGTATTACGATAAATATAAAACGGGAAATTAACGGTATACCGTATAATATACCGTATATTTATGGTATATATAAAAGTAGAAGGATTCCATTCCGTCTTTTATTATTCCACGATTTACTCGAGTAGTCGAGTCGAGGCAGGATGGTAGGGGAAGCGCCCCAGTTACGAGCAGAGCGCATCTTTCCCCCGCCGTGACCTCTCCCCACCATCTTACCGGTCAACCGTTCCTCCACTCCCATCCTCTGATCAAGTCAGACCAATCAGATGAAGCCACGATTGCTCCGCTGCATAGCTATGAAATCTCGCGCAAGCTTGTAAGCTGCTCATTGGACGTTGCTGAAGTCACGCCTCTTTTCTCCGCCGTGACCTCTCCCCACCATCTTACCGGTCAACCGTTCCTCCACTCTCATCCTCTGATCAAGTCAGACCAATCAGACGAAGCCACGCTTGCTCCGCTGCATAGCTGTGAAATCTCGCGCAAGCTTGTAAGCTGCTCATTGGACGTTGCTGAAGTCACGCCTCTTTTCTCCGCCGTGACCTCTCCCCACCATCTTACCGGTCAACCGTTCCTCCACTCCCATCCTCTGATCAAGTCAGACCAATCAGACGAAGCCACGCTTGCTCCGCTGCATAGCTGTGAAATCTCGCGCAAGCTTGTAAGCTGCTCATTGGACGTTGCTGAAGTCACGCCTCTTTTCTCCGCCATGAACTCTCCCCCACCCAAGTAGCCAAATCCAACCAAAAAGTTGCAACTAAGTTTCAACTTTGTTTCAACTTAGTTGCAACTAAGTTGTAACTTTCTTATCATTAAGTTGCAAGAGGTTCCAACTTTCAAACAACAAAGTGAATACTTCTTCAGATAAGTTGTAACAAAGTTGCAACTTCCGATGCATCCCCCAGGTGACCCACGGGGGCGGGGGGAGGCGCGGGGGGTGGGGGAGCGGGGGGGAGGTGGAGCGGGGGGGGTGGGGAGAGAGCGGGGGTGGGGGAGGAGCGGGGGGAGGAGCAGGGGGAGGCGCAGAAATGGAAATATATGGCAGTTTACACTCATCCTTGCACAATGTGATAACTTTAAAGCTACTTTGAAAATTTAATTTTTTCCAATCACTATTTAACATTGTGTATTTTTACGTAAGAGAAAAACTCACAGAAGACAAAACTTTACGGGCAAAGATAAACATTTTGAATTGAGAATATTTGTCCTGGTAAAAAAGACAACTACTTACCCCTGTGACTAGGAGGGTACATAAATGGAACGCCCTCACGTAGTTGCACGACTACACCTATGTAGTCGCACGACTACGACTAGGGTAGTCGCATGAATACATCTCGGGTAGTCGCTTGACTACCTAGATGTAGTCGTGCAACTACCTGTGGGTGTTCCAACTACGTACCCTCCTAATCACAGGGGTCGTCTTGGCGTCTACCCAACTTGTGGAGTGCATATGTCATGGAAACATGCTCAATAAAATATAAAATGAACAAAAACCACTCACCAACTTGCTCGAATCAGTAATCCACTGGGTCAGGAAAATCCAATTGACAACAATTAATCCAAATTTCCAATTAGAACTGGTATAAGTACAGAGAAACACTTGAAAACACTATGGGTGCATTGTAAAAAAATCTTGAGCACTCTTTAGCGTAAGTGAAAAATTAGCACCATGATTTAATAGCTGATCAATACAGAACAGCACTCTCAGAAAAGCACTGACACAACACCATTTTTCAGTTTATTTTTACTTCTAGGAGAAAAATGCATTTTTCAAAAGATCCGACATCATCGGCCATCGCTCGACAGCAATGAATGAGATAAAAATAAAGCTTAAATAATTTCACATTTTACTCCGATCATTGATGATATTAAGGTAGCCATTGATTCTCTACCCGACGTCCTTATCACACATAACAAGGAAGGTCAAGAGCACAGAGCAAATGGCACTAAGCAGCGCAATGTACATGTGATATCGCAAGTTCCGGAAGTGTCGATCTGCAAAAATACAAAGCGAGAAACAGATCATCATATTGATCCACCTACAATTAATGACCGTCAATAGAGACAGACATTCAAATACGTTATAATAAATAAGCCACCATTTGTTAACAGAACAGAGTTTTCGTGAGAGTAAGACCCTTCTGTCTGGAGGGACGAGGACCTTCCTTGGACCTTTCCTTCCGAGAAACACTTAAAAATGGACCACTTTACAACTTATAGGTCTGAGCTGCTGAATGAATTACATTACACCAGTCAATAAAATTTTAAACTCACGCCCTCACCATCGAATGTTGACGGATGACCTGATCTATCGCTGAATATACATAGGATGAAAAGTTGACACATCTGAAATGTTGAGGGGTTCATACTTGTTTCAACTCTAGTGGTACTAGATATTATTAAAATTAGATAACTGCCAGATGTCCTACAGGAGATGAAGTGGGTGCAACAAAACTTTTCGACTTGAGATAGAGCCCGCAACTGCTGTTAGGAATAGCACATGGTAGTAAATGCATACACAAACAAAAAAAATAGAAATCACAATTACTTTGCTAGTTAGAATACCTAAATCAACTGAATCGTAAATCGGCAAAGCCAATTAAACTCAAGTTACTTTATCAGTTGCTTGACAATCGGTGACAGGCTCATTTGTGTGTCCGTCGTCCCGAGTTTAAAGGTGGAAGGAGAAGGGAGAGTATTTACCTGTGTTTGATGAAGTTAGGTACAGTGAGGTGGATGCCGATGATACGAATCACGAAAAGAACTAAGAAGATCAAATATTGGATTAATTATTTCATTTTCAAAGTAACGGCATGGTCGGCCGTTGCCGTTGCTGACGGCTTGGTGATTTGAAATGAAATGAATTGGTGTTCCAAGTTGGATACCGGATAGTTGGGCGGTGGACCGTTCCACCTGTTGACTTTTCATCTGGGTTTCGTATGAAAATGAAAATCAGCCTCTAAAAGCATTTAAGAACGCCAGTTTTTGTGCTTTAATCCCTGCTTGGAATTATTCTGCTGATAATTCTCTTTGATAATTCTTTTGATAAATATATACGTCCCTTGAAGTATCGGCAAGGAACGATTATTCCTATTCCAGGAACACCTTGACAAGTGTTAGGTTATGTTATGTTTATATTAATGTTTATCTCCCACATCTGTTCAAAAGAGTTCTACTGGTTCTACCTTTTTCCTTTAAGTCCTTTTACTCAAAAATTGGCACAATCAGTAAGTAATTTTTCATCATCACACCCTTGTGTACTTTAATTCAGTCTAATGGCATCTATCGATTCCAAGTATTCAAATTAAAAATTGAGAACTCTCTTCTGGCAAAATAGTTTGCCGACTGTTACCTACTGAGAGACAACAGCTCTTTCACCCGTCCGTTCAATATACTGACATATAGAAAGGCATCCTCACTGCGTATCCTCTGTCATTCTCTTGAATTGGCTGGCTAATTTATTACCAAAAACTTGAAACACCTCATCCCTAGAAATTTGACAAATCGCACATTTGCAGTGGTGCGCTGGTGTTGCACTTATTTCATCCCTTTTAAGGCAACAGATAGTTGTTAAATTTTAAAATACTACCAAAGCTGAAACAAGAATAAACCGCTCTGCTTTTCAGATGTGCCAACTTCTCATCCTATGTATATTCAGCAATAGATCAGGTCATCCGTCAACATTCGACGGTGAGGGCGTGAGTTTAAAATTTTATTGACTGGTGTAATGTAATTCATTCAGCAGCTCAGACCTGTAAGTAGTAAAGTGGTCCATTTTTAAGTGTTTCTCGGAAGGAAAGGTCCAAGGAAGTTCCTCGTCCCTCCAGACAGAAGGGTCTTACTCTCAAGAAAACTCTGTTCTGTTAACAAATGGTGGCTTATTTATTATAACATATTTGAATGTCTGTCTCTATTGCAGTCATTAATTGTAGGTGGATCAATATGATGATCTGTTTCTCGCTTTGTATTTTTGCAGATCGACACTTCCGGAACTTGCGATATCACATGTACATTGCGCTGCTTAGTGCCATTTGCTCTGTGCTCTTGACCTTCCTTGTTATGTGTGATAAGGACGTCGGGTAGAGAATCAATGGCTACCTTAATATCATCAATGATCGGAGTAAAATGTGAAATTATTTAAGCTTTATTTTTATCTCATTCATTGCTGTCGAGCGATGGCCGATGATGTCGGATCTTTTGAAAAATGCATTTTTCTCCTAGAAGTAAAAATAAACTGAAAAATGGTGTTGTGTCAGTGCTTTTCTGAGAGTGCTGTTCTGTATTGATCAGCTATTAAATCATGGTGCTAATTTTTCACTTACGCTAAAGAGTGCTCAAGATTTTTTTACAATGCACCCATAGTGTTTTCAAGTGTTTCTCTGTACTTATACCAGTTCTAATTGGAAATTTGGATTAATTGTTGTCAATTGGATTTTCCTGACCCAGTGGATTACTGATTCGAGCAAGTTGGTGAGTGGTTTTTGTTCATTTTCTATTTTATTGAGCATGTTCGCATGTCGTGCGTTGAGCATATGTCATCCGTTGTTACCTTGCATGATGCAAATGTAGCTGGAAGATTCTCCTACACATGCGTAGTGGAAGATGATGAACATTCTGAGAATATTCTGAGTTTAGCTGCTGATACAGAATATTCTCTGATTATTAAAAGCTGCTCAAAATGTAGGAACATTGTCGGAATATTCTCAGAACATTGGGTGCAATTACTATTAACATTTTTCTTGTTACTCTTTGTTTGTTGTTCACCTTACTTGTTTAAAATTCCTCCCAAAAAGTTCGAGGAAAAAGTTGCAAAAATATTGAGACTTTGTTTCAACTTTCCTGCCATCTTCTTCCAACAAAGTTGCAACAAAAGTTACGTCAGAAAGTTGCAACTTTTCTATGATGTTGTTGCAACAAGTTGCAACCGTGGCTACTTGGGCACCATCCGACCGGTCAATCTTTCCCCTATACTCTCATCCTCTGATCAAGTCAGACCAATCAAACGAAGCCACGCTTTGTTCCTCTCAATGCTCACCCTCTGCGTGATTGCGGCAATAATGAAATCTCGCTCAAGCGGCACAAGCTGCTCATTGGACGTTGCTAAAGTCACGCCTCTTTCCCCACCTTCAACTCTCCCCTACCATTTACTGGTCAACTGCTCCCCTTCTCTCATCCTCTGATCAAAGCAGACCAATCAGACGAATCAAGGAAGTTAGAGGAAAAACTTTGTCTTCCTCATTTTGAAATGAGATATTTTTTGGCGTAATCGCGTAACTTCAGAGTTTTACTGCGAAAAGAATTCCCCACCAGGTTAGGCCAACATCAGGTTCTTGCAGACAATCTGCGATAAGGTTTGAAGCTGGAAGCAACGTAGACTCATGATAAATTGAAGTCATTGTGTCCTACTATCCCTCCTCCAATTCTGAGAAAATGTCTCTTCTCAACAGATTTTTGCCTCCTTACTTAATCAAGAATTTCCTCTCGCTCGCACCCAAAGCTTTGAACGAATCGCTTCAGACTTAACGAAAGCCTTGACAAATAAGGTAAGTTTGTGGATTCGATGGAAGACAAGACCTAATCAAAGGCGAAGCGTGGAATGATCGATTATCGATATTTCCCCATTTGAAACTATAGTGAAAGAATCAATTATTAAGGTGTTCATTGCGAATAACCCGTTTATCGATCCTGATCCATAGGTTTAAATGGTATGATCATTCAATATATCGCAAGCATTCCACGCCACTGAACCTAATCTAAAGCGAATTCAAAATTCAGTCATCCCAAGAAGCTCCAAAAAATCAGGAAACGAGATTTGACATGCCCATTTCAACTGAGCGAGACGGAAAATGGGAGCACTAATCGGAGCCAAAATTTTGCACTCTTAGCACTTAGCAGTGATTACTATTTTCGCGTCCTGTTCACGAAATTGCATAGGTAACAGCAATCCTAACGCCGCGCCGGTGCGGAGACCGTGGCACTGAATGAATATACCCACCATAAATAAAAGGAAGAAAAACGTCTTAAATCAATACCCCCTAGAATTCTTCAAGAACCAGTCAGGAGCAGGGTGATCGGACTGGCTCGCATCTGAAGGCGTAGACCCTTGGCTGGTTAAAGGGGCGTATTGTGATATTTCCTGGTAGGGTATTCCCTACATGGAGAGGGGTTCAGAAAATGTTGGCAAATCAGCACAAGTTTACGCTATATTTTCAGGTTCAAACTTTATTGATCGCACGGAGTAAAAATTGCAAAATTGGACGTGAAGCACAGCATTGAGAGCTCACGCTTCGCGTCATCGCGCCTTCAATTTTTCAGATGCAGCACTGACGTCCATCAAGTACGAATAGTTGTATCTCTGCGCCGTCGTAAACAAGCATCCTTCCCCTCCCTCTTCTTCCATATTGTGTTTGTCTCCGTTTGTCTTATTCGTAATGGTGCTTCAAGCACTACGTGAGTAATACAGCCGAAGGTAGGAGAGATTTCTTCAGGCCTTTTTTTAACTTTTCTCCCCGAATCAGAGCGACGCTTCATTGACAGCATATTGAGAGCTCACGGTTCGCGTCATCGCGCCTTCAATTTTTGAGATGCTGTACGGACGTCCATCAAGCACGAATAGTTGTATCTCTGCGCCGTCGGTAACACGCATCCTTTCCCTAGCTTTATTTCCATATTTTGTTTGTTTGCGTTTGTTTTATTTGTAATGTTGCTTCAAACTAGAGCAGAGCATTGCGAGTTCACGACTCACGGCATCGCGTCTTACATTTTTTCATATGCAATGTGGACATCCATCTTGCGCGAATAGTTGTATCGCGTTTACATTTTAGATGTCTCTTATTATTTTTGAGTTTCGAGATAAATTAAGGTTAAGTTTGCCCGAGCTATGCTATGGTATGTCCAAATCAATAGTCATTTTGAAAAGGAAGAAATATGTTTAAAGGTCTCTCATGAGGTCTATAAAGTGTGCGTATGTCTACAAATCGAACCGACCATCGCTTCTAAGGGAGTTACACATAGCGAATGAAGGAGGGGGATGATAAAGCGCCTGTATGTCAAGAAGAAGGTGACAATTTCACGCAGAAAATTGTTTTACGCTCCAGAAAGTAGTTCTTGGACCTCTGTTCACCACTATCATGCGTTAAAGCACCTTTCTTTACTCCTAACTCTCTCTTCCTCTGTTCATTTAAGAAGTTTTTCTCACATATTCTCGGTCGTAATTTTTTCTTCTCCTTATTTTACTATCTGTAAGAGGGGCGCGTTTTTGGCGCGCAAAGAGGGCGTATCTGCCAATGGCAGATTGGCCTCATGGCCAGTCCGAGCCTGGTCAGGAGCAACCATAATTTCTGTTATGCTCACCACAATTTCTGCTGTTATGCTAATCAGAATCTCTGTTATGCTAACCGGAAATTTTAACATGCTAACCAGAATTTTTGGTATGCCGACCAGAATTTCTGATATGATAACCAGATATTCTCGTCGTCTCACAATCAGCCAGAAACGGTCAGTAAGATCTGCCAAAAATTCTAGTTCCGAAGACTACCGAAATAACTGATTTGGGCGAATCGGAAAACTCGTCATGAAACCCAGAAATTTTTTTCGGAGTGCTTTATGAGAGATTAATATTAATCAACCGCCAAGTTGCCACGTGCCTCCTTTGAGAGCTCATTTGTGAGTAAGTATATAAATACGCGTGTGAGATGCGCAATCACGCCTTTTCCTTCATGGAAGTGTAGGTCTATTCCCAATAGCCTCACTAAAATTTGTCTACAGCGTTGTCATCACGAGCGCGGTTCGAGGAACTTCGGGTGAACTTGAGCGAACTTGTTCCAGGAACTCGTATAACAACTTACCTGAAACTTTCAGTTCGTGGAACTATTTCGTCCAAACTGCGCTCGTGAGAAAGCTCAATAAGCTTGATTTTTTCGTTGTTACGACTAAGCCTGTGTAGTTACGAAGATTTATTCACTCAATGGTGAAGGTGCGACCTGTTACTTGAAAATTCAGATCATTTTGAAAGTATACATTTTGGGACCAGCAAAAGGGGAAAACTGAGATTAAAAATGTTTTTAACATCGCGTGTCGCATAGGTACGCATAAAAAAATCCTATTTCGTCATCTCTGTCGTGCACACATAATGAGACAAAAAGTTTTGCTTTTTTTACTCGGTTACTAAGTATCAAAATTTCGTGTATTCCTTTTTTTTAATGTCACGTGTGCATGTAGGCACGGGAGAAAGGTTGTTGAATTTTTCATGCGACATGGGAGAGCCGCAATCTAGGTTTAAATAAGAATTGGCGTGACTTCAGTAAGCTCGGGGAACTTTGATTCAAGTCCGTATGCATGACGTAATTTTAAAACGGCTGTAAAATCTGTATCAGCGATGTATACGTTAAGAGTTTCCTTACTCATCTCACATTCGTCAAATACCAATGAGAGTATGTAACAATTCGACAATTTTTTTCTCCGCAGTTTTGCTGTACTTCATTTTTGATTCAGCAACCGAGGGTTATCTTCCCAAAGTGGTTTTTGAACTTTTCATTTTTCAAATCATGTTACTAAGAATTTTTTTCTTCTTTGTGATTCTTGACCTCCTTCCACGGATACCGGTAAGATGGAAAAATATCTGAAAATAATCTTTCGTTTTTTATATGTACTTATAACAAAAAGGTGCGAGAATGAAATATTTGTGATGAAGTAAATATACATATCTACCTAAATTTGCGCAAGAGTAGCACACGTATAAGTAACTCCTTATAATTGTCATGGAAAAACAAACATATTCTTTTGAGTCATTTGAGTCAGGGTCGGACTGGCTCGAATCTGAGGGTGTAGACCCTTGGCTGGTTAAAGGGGCGTAATGTAATATTTCCTGGTAGGGAATCTCCTACGTGGAGTAGGGTTCCGAAAATGTTGGCAAAGCATGCACAAGTTTACACTATTTTCAGGTCCAAAGTTAATTAATCGTAAGGAGTAAAAATTGTAAAATTGAACGCATTGAAGTAACCGACGTACTTCTGAAATTAAAGAAAACATAAAAAATTAAAGCCACTAGACGCATAAATACACCATTATTTCCAAAAAAACCGAGCCAGTGCTGCGATTTACACGAGCTAAAGGCGCAGACGTGGGTTTGCAACTCCATCCTAAAAAAGAATCAAAGAGGAACATGAAAAAAGAAGAAAGAACAAGTACAAAGCAGCCGAAGGTTGCTGGATGAAGGAGAGATGTGATTGGGCCTCTTTTTTAACTTTTCTCCCGAATCAGAGCGACACCTCATTGACAGCATACAGCAGAGCATTGAGAGCTCAGGCTTCGCGTCATCGCGCCTTCAATTTTTCAGATGCAGCCCGAACGTCCATCAAGTACGAATAGTTGTATCTCTGCGCCGTCGTAAACGCGCATCCTTTCCCTCGCTTTATCTCCATGTTGTGCTTGTTTGCGTTTCGAGATAAATTAAGGTTAAATTTGCCCGAGATATGCTATGGTATGTCAAGCAGTCATTTAGAAAAGGAAGAAATGTGTTTAAAGGTCTCTCAAGAGGTCTACAAAAGGTGCGTACGTCTAAAAATCGAACCAACCATCGCTTCTAAGGGAGTTACACATAACGAATGAAGGAGAGAGATAATGAAGCGCTTGTATGACAACAAAAAGGTGAAAATTTCACAGGAAAGTGTTTTCGTTCCGGAAGTAGTCCTTGGACCTCTGTTTACCACTATCATGTGTAAAAGCACCTTTCTTTACTCATTACTCTCTCTTTCTCCGTTCATTTCAGAAATTTTCCGCATATATTATCGGTCGTAATTTTTTATCTTCTAATTTTGCTACCTGTCAGAGGGGCGCATTTTCGATGCGCCAAGGGGGCTTCTCTGCCAATGGCAGATTGGCCTTGTGGCCAGTCCGAGCCTGATTTGAGTTGTTGCATTTATTATGCATGTATACAACTATACCATCATAGGTACATCGGATACATAGGGAGCTCAAAGTTGCAGTCATAAAAAATTGATGTATATCTTGTCCTGTATTTGTACTGATCTTGTTATTTTTATCGGATGGTTTTGTCTAGGAAGGACGTACTTAGAAAGGTATAAAAATGCAAAACCTCGCGACTCTTTGTCGGTTTGGGAGCATGAGCGATATCTCGGGTCTCGGAACATACTAATTACTAGGTCCACACATTACGCGTCAACTTTGAGAAATCATAATTCCGCTCCAAATTGTTTCATTTGTTTCCCCAAGATGAACTTGTAGGTACTTGTTTACAGCTTAGACAGTCTACTTACATAAGAAAATAGTTTTGTTCTATTTTGTGTAAACCCCCTAACGCCACGGCTAAAAATGTAAAAAATTGAAAATTTGAGGCACGGCAACGTGGCAACAATGGATGAAAATTTCAAAATTGACAAATTTCGTAAAAGTCAGCTGGAAGTTGATAGGCCAACAAGAATAGCTCTCTACGACTCTAAATGTAATGTATTCTCTCCTTGTCCTATCTGTTAATTTTGTGCACTACCCTTTGGTGACCCCTACTTTTTAAATTTTTTAAATTCTGTACAACACTATAATGATATCTCCTCCAAGGTGTTAATGGCTCAGATGTTAAAAGCATCAAATAAAGAATAAACGTATCTACCAACCAACCAAACCATTCACGAGATATGCCGGTTTAAAGTTTTGACATTGACCCTCGCTCCCCCTCCCCCCTAATTACCCACTTTCCAAAATCGCCAGTGTAGATATTTATCCTTGAGTTTTTATTCTTTGTAGTTTCAAGCAATAAATTTCCCATTTCCCTTTTCCCTTTTCCCAATCTCGGGAGGAATCTAAAATCTTTCGCCCGCGATGCTAAGCTTGATTACCTTGTGTTGAATAAACGTATGCTCCCTGTATATAACCTTAACCGCACAACGTCATGTTTACGTAGCGTCTAAAAACTTCATAAACCTCGGCAAATAATTCGCTCTTCGTCGCAGGAAGAAATGGAGCGATTGGGTCTAACTAAGAGTTTATAGGGGGGGGGGGGGGGGGGGGGGTTATTCTCTTGATCCTAATATACGTGTAAATGAATAGGGGCTGCAACTTTAACCATACCTGTATCCCCTCGGCAGTTTGTCGTGACGGGATGGCATACATACCTGAGCCATTTGATCCCTCGGGAAGGCCCCAATTTATACAATGTGCGGTTGCCGTTCTTCACCTTGTATTCCGATCCCGTTTTTTTTTAATGGAGATGTTGCACGTGTGAGGGATTTGCGATTTGATTGTTGATTCGTATGTAAAAGTTCGCGAGAGACACGATGATGGCCCAACTGGTTTTATCTGAAATCAACTCCCAAGCTCAAAAAAAGTTCTCAAGTTGAGGCCAAAATGGAGGGGATATACCACCCTACCCTGAGAGTCCACCTCTACATCAAGACAAACTCTCCATGAAAAGATAGGGAGCAAATACTTTGACAGGGCTACCACTTTATTTGGGGACTCCAAAACTGAGAACACGGCAACCCTGCTAATGTATTTGCTCCCTATCTTTGCATGGAGAGTTTGTCTTGCTGTAGAGGTGGACTCTCAGGGTAGGGTGGGATATCCCCTCCATTTTGGACTCAACTTGAGAGCTTTTTCTGAGCTTGGGAGTTGATTTCAGAGAAAACCAGTGGCACCATTGTGTTTCTCGCGAACTTTTACATAAGAATCAACAATCAAATCGCCTCACACATGCAACATCTCCATTCCCTATTTCCGATCGTCACTTTGCAACCCTAAGTACTGCCTAGCTATCAAGAGTTTTTTTGAAATTGAGTTCATCGTTTTGTAAATGCTGTTTTCTCTAACTGTGCCACCCACATGTATTTTGATTTTTTATCTCACTCTTGTGATTCCAATAGTAGTTCTCTTTCTGTTATTATTAACCTATATGTGAAGGCGGATGGAGAGGAACCGACTAGATATTTGATACCTGATCGTACCAACGACAACCCATGCAATTCTTTCTCGCCGGAGGCAGGAAAAGGAAAAAGTCGGAAAGCGGAAGCTGTTGAAAAGGAACGTTTAAGAATGGAAGCATATCCTTACTGCCAAGGCGTTCTATATCGTTTTTTACGCCACCCCAAATATGCCGAGGGTCCACGCTATTCAAATGCCAAATGCACTCGTGGTAAAAACGGGTATAAATGCACTGCAGAGCTGGATTCAAAGGGGAGTTTATATCGGAGCCTATGCTCACAACCAACGGTGGATCTTGCGTCAATCGTAACAGGTAAGAATGGATGCGACGCAAAGTGAATCGAGTCAATAGGAGAGATCGGACAAAATTCGGAAACTATCGGAGCTTATAACTCCGTTTATACAAACTTTGGAGGTCCTAAAAGTGGTTCCATTGGTTTTTTCGTGAAATTTTCTCTCAAGAGCACCCCTTATTATTTAAAATGTGACGAAATAAACATCAACACTTGCAATTTTAGTCAAAAATTTCATGTCCGACCAGTGGCGTGGCGTGAATAATCGATTATCGATATCTCGCCATTTGAAACTATGGTAAAGAATCGATTACTAAGGTGTTCGCTGCGAACACCCTGATAATCGATCTTTTTTCATAGGTTTAAATGGCACAACAATCGATATATCGCAATTCACGCCACGCCACTGTGTCCGACCTCTCTGATTGACTCGATCCACTGTTTGACGTAAAGTTCACTTTTATTAAATAATAATTGCCCCATCATGAACTCTTGCTTATATGGCAAAAGGGCGAACTTCGTCGTCAAAAGAAATAAATCAGGACAAGTATGCTGTTACTTTGAAATCACCAAAAATTAAACAATACTCTCGCCTCACGAAGCTGCACCAAATGGGCCTTGAAAATTTCGAGAGATTTTGCAAAAATCTCGCTGGTGAGAGAAGAGACGGAAGAATGTAGTGTGGGGGCCGCTTGCCGCTACAACAACCCCGACGGCTAGATTTGCTATACAGCACTATGATACACATCAACATTGAATTATTTTTTATGTCATGCTTAATTTATTTACCGAATATTTTTCTTTTAAAGAATCATTTCTTTCGTATAATATTTTATATTTTTTTCATTTTATTCCGAAGACCGTGTATTTTGGAGTTGGCCCTCACCAGGGATCAATTTCTTCTTAGCACCGCAGAATAAGGATAGAGCAACACAAGCGTTAGCTAGAGCTGAGGATACCACAATGCACGTAAAAACAGGTAGTTATGCAGTTTACGGAGTTAAAGGAGGCAGAGATTACATGGAGGATTTGTATGCCGTGGCAGAAAATGACCCGACTACTGGAGCGTCATTCTATGCTGTTTTCGACGGTCATGTGTCAGAGGTAGGTTGAAACAAAGGCCCCTTCTGGAATCGATAAAGAAACTGCAGAAATGCGTATCTCGGTTGCGGTGTTTCAAAATCTCCTCTCCTAATCTAGGTATTTTCTAAAATTATTTCAATTATTTCAACTATGCTTTCTAAAAGGCAACCGAGCCAACCTTTATGGCTTGAAATTTTCAGAGAAAATTCTTCACATCAAGAGGAAAAATATCCAAAGTTTTCAAGAAATTGAGTTAATGGTTTTCCATGTAGAGAATGAAGTATGACAGGAAGTGTGCAACCCCGGAAACCGATACAACTATTTTGGCAACCAAAAGGGTTTATATTTGTCATCCCATTAATCTAAAAGCGAGTGAGCCAAAGTTCACTTTTGAGGAATCATAACATATTTTAATGGACAGCGAATTCCACTGATTTTGATATCTGAAGTTTTTGACCGTCTTTAAAGGAAGACTGTAAAACTATATATATTTCGTCCGTAAAATTAATTGCTTCATGAGTATAACCTCATCCGTTATATTTTTAGATTTAAATTATTTCCCAAGATATGAGATCAGGCAAATCAAAAACTGATATTGGGGACCCACACCCCATTTTGCCGAACGGTGATTTATGCAAACTTTATTGGGCATTTTCTTCACGCCTCATGAAAAAGATCCCTGCTCTTGAGTTGAGCAGTTTGAGACAAACTTTTGTTAACCCAGGTCTTATAGGCCAAGCAGATTGCTCAATATAAGCGACAAAAACCAACTCAATCGCCAAAAAAACACAATGAGAAACAATTCAATCCGTGTTAAGGTAATGACAATAATAATAGGTACAATACATAAGTCGTATTTTGTTCAGAGGCAACGATCGAAACATGCTGGGAAAACAAGCAACAATCGCATTTTGTTCGAAGTTCTTTTGTGTTGTGGGGGCGGGGCTTATTTTCGCGCCCGAAATTTGGGAACCCTTACAGCAACATTGTTGTAAAACTGCAACGTGCAAGTCGTTTTTATGTTGTTGCCCAAGACAACGCTGTTTTTTAACCTAAAATTGGAATTAGCTCTCTCATTGGTTGCTCAGAACCACGCAAAAGAAAAAAGAAGAAAAAAACAGAAATAATTTAGTTAGTCAGTTAGTTAATTTATTTAAAGACATTCAGCAACTTAGGTTATTAACGTCTTTACAAATAATTTGTTGTTTCGAACAAAATACGACTATGTATCTATCTACAAAACAAGTAATGTATTTATAAAAATACAGAAACAGTAATCGACGCGGTCCAGATGTTTCTTCTCTTTCAGATACCTTTTTTATTATACTTTTCTCTATGTGCCGGTCAAAAATGGGCTAATAGCCTGGAACGTCCAATTTTTTCTTTTTACACCCTCCCTTTTCAAGCTGATTTTCTTAACCCCAAGATATTTTCCGTGATGAACTGCAGCCTTCCTGTTTGCCAATATTGTTCGACACGGTCTGTATCTCATTTACAATTATATTTTCATTCCGAATAGTATCAGAAAAATTGAAACTACCAGGCATGGAAATGTTATCTGCTCTCAGGTTTAATTTGCTAAAGCTGTTAAAAATGTGCATGAGCCTTTTTAAGTTCCACGTGAGTTAACACACAACCGTGACTTGACGTCAAAAGTAAAAAAAAAATTGTACGCTGACGTCAATGGCGGCGAGATTCCTCACACTTGTTGCGCGATGAAAAATATGCTGTCTCTGAAAAATCAGGAGAGAAATCTTCCAAGAGAGGTGCTAGACACAAAGCCATTAAACCATCAAAAAAAAAAACAAAAAAAAAAAAACTTTCAAGAGAGCTTCTTTACCCTCTTCAATGTGTTTTTTCACGAGGTCAATTCTTTAGCGTCTACATACATAGAAATACTCTCCACAGAAACCAACTAAATTGCAACTGTTGTTTTTTTTTCCTTTCTTTTTTTGAGGTCGTGTCTTGCCCACGGTGGTATCGAAAAGTGAGATCGCTCATCCGTTCAATCCGTTGGATATCTGTCCCACGACGAGGCATGAGAGAAAGAGAGAAGAGTAAAAAGAGAGAAAAGAGTGAGATAACCACCTTTTTTACAGTAACAGTTTTTTTTTTTTTTTTTTTTTTTTTTTTTTTTTTTTATCATTATGACACCGGGAAATATCTCTCGTGCGAGGTTGCAAGACTAGCAGACCCCGCCGGGTATGCATGGGGTTATGTTGCGTTAGAATCCTGGTTGATCGACGATTATCAGGGCCTATCAGCTAAGAACTACTCCGCTGTGCTAAGGAAAAACGCCGTATGAACATTCGAGAGTTGCCAAATTTCCCTTGATAAGACATGTATTTATAACGATATTTATATGCACATTTTTCTCTTAAATTTTCAGATATTTTAGATTAAATTGCGTACAAAATAGTCTGAAAATTTTGGGGGAAAATATTCACAATTTTCCCAGTAAATTCGGTCTTTATCAAAGGAAACTTGGCAATGGCTGAAGGCTCATACGGTGTTCTTCCTTAGCATGGCTGTACTCCATCGTAGTCGAGGACACGCTGGCATGGCACCGCGCCCTAAAGCATTACTGCGACGACTTTTGCTGAAGGGACGAAAGGGGAAAACGACCCGCTACTCACTATCATATGGGAAACGAAAGAGTTTTCGGTTATTATGGAGGGAAAAATAAGGGACAGAAAACTGGAGGAAACACGGTGGAGAAACCATGGTTCGTATGTCGTTGCTAGCTAGTCCTTGGATTTTTCCAACCCGCCGAGATATTATTGTTTTAATTTTTTATTCAAGTCTTTATATCTTTCGTTAAAAAGGGGGGAGAGAGTATGAGTAGGAACCCTCCAATGAGCGGAAGCGGATCCGAAATGCATAGCCCTTGAAGTAAAGGGACAGGTGGAGATGAAAAAGTGGCAAAGCAAACGGACATAAAAATCCGTGTTTTTATTAGCTCACTTTTTCGCTTTTACGAGTACGTCTATGATATGAAGAGAATGAACTTTGATGATTTTTTTCCGAATGGTCAAATGAGAAAAAAAAGAAAGGAATTTAAAAAAATGTTCACACGCATTCTAGCCTTAGTTTTCCATTTAGAATGACCAGAACTCTCGTGAGTAATTTTTTCTTGTATGTACTTTACTATGGCGACTTCAATCAACGTTAAAAAAATAAGTACATAAATAAAGGAACAAGCAATTTAAACCCAAAATAATAGAAGCGCGCCGAATTCGAGGTTTAAATCAGATGAGTGTGTATCGATTTCGAGAGTGAACAGGGAAAGAATAGATATTTCGATTGAAAAATCGGAGAGTTTCGAAGGCGCTGAGATGTCATTTTCGGCCACATCCATCAAACTGGATTTTAAATTTTTGAAAATTTGAATTTAAATCCAAGTTCCCCGTCGAAGAAGTCCACCTGGTACCAAGTTTCAAAACTATCGATGGAACAGGATCCTTAGATCGTACGATCAGTAGGACTCATTACAGCAGTGAACGATACCTATCAATTCACCAACGCAAGAGCGCCTTAATTTTCACCCGATACTGTGCAATACTTCCGAGGTGGAATAGTTGCTCAGAGTGCCTTCACAGCGCCGCTTCGACTTACTAGCAGAAGACTTCTGCTAGTAGCAGAAGATCAAGATTACCGCTGAAATTACACCCTAGCGCTTGCGCAGATACCTACACATTTCCTCATCACCGACGGTGAGGTAAAAGATATTCATACCTCAATTTGCGACGTTGCGAGTTTTCCACTCCTTACTTTATATGGTTAAACGAATGTGAACACTTCAAAATTTGTCGTGATTTTTCCCAGATATAAGATGAGAAATATTGCATTACTGTTTCATTCGAGTCTATTTGTATGCCCTCGTTATTTGTAGATGTTTAGCCGATGAAGCAAGACCAACTTCAGCTTCTCATTTGTACGTTATCATATTACTAAACAAAAGTACATAGCGTGTGGGGCGAAGGTATTTCGGTAATGGATGAAACGTTACCAGAGACCTAAGAGGTGCCCTTTCTACACCCAGCGCTCTTTTCGTTAAGCCGGTAACAATGGTTAAGAGACTGCGGGTGATGTCATGTAATGTATGGAGAGGGATAGCGTCATGTCGAAACTGGATTTTCTGCACATAAAAGTTGAAGGAAAGATTTAATCATTCCCCTCCACTCATTCAAATTTTCCCTCCAAATTTCAGCATTCCTCCGGTGAAGTTTAAAATTTAAAAACAATAAATCTCCCGCCGATTGTGGATTTAGCAACCTGTTAGAGCTTGCTGTATCCAAACAGCACCTACGACGAACCCGGAAATGGAAGGTTAAAGTATTTTCCTTCATTATTAGTATTACAGATCAATAATTTGATGTACGGAACCCTTTGACGACGTATCAATTTCACATGCTTGTTTTACCATACATTATAGTCTTTTAACTTTCTTTTCTTTTTATATAGTATGCTGCCAATTATGCGAGAAAGCACCTCATAAAAAATATAGTAGCCAGTTACAAAGAACAGATAGACTTGAGGAAAAATTTCTCACAATCTCAAGCCTCAAAACGTAAGTTACATTTTGAAATACTTTAAAGGAAAAGGTATTTGATGGGAAAACTTTTATGGAGATATCAATGAGCTAGGATATTAGATCACAATCAAGAAATATTTCACGGCGTTTATTAATATTTATTAGGATATCACGTGAAAAACTCCCGAGTATTGAGTGATGTTAATCTTCAGGGAGGACGTTGATTCGACCAACACGGATCATTCGAAAAATGAAGACGTCATTCGATCTACATCAACTCGATCGACATTATTCAATCGATGGTTGGTTTTCAAGGTGATTCGATGGACGCCACATTTTGTGTCAGAACGGCATGCGATATATCGCGTAAATTGCGGTTCCATTTTTTCAGCTACTCTTCATTTTTCTCCACTTTGAGATCGCAATTCTGTTGTCAGGAGACTTAATCACTCGCTTACCAATTCTACATATAACAAAGAAATTAAAACGTAGGTGACAAAGGCGTGGTTTTTTTAGAGAGAAAATATCGCATTCGAGGGCAGTTTCGATATCAGTTTCGAATGCGATGTTTTCTCTCTGAAAAAACCACGCCTTTATTACTTTGAATTTCTTTGTTAAAATTGATAAGTGAGTGCTTTAGTCTCCTGACAACAGAATTGCGATCTCAAAATTGGAGAAAAATGACGAGTAGCTGAAAAAATGGAACCAATTGATGCGATATATCACATGCCGTTCTGACACAAAATATGGCGTCCGCATCGAATCACCTTAAACAGCCGAGAGACGATCGACAGTTAGTTTTTTAACACCCGTGAGCCGATTGACAGTTGATGTTTGAACACTTCGTGAGTCAATCGACATGATTCAGTCGAAAAATCAAAAGTTGATTCGATCGGCACTAAAATCAACAAGATTTTGTCTGCAATATCCGAAGTCCCCAATATTTTTACCCCCTAGTCAATCGATAGATAGAAGCGAGATTCAATAACTCGTAAGTCACAACAAACACATCAAACCCTAAAAACACAACAAACACATCGAGCACATCAAACACAACAAATCTATAAGGCAAATCGATATCTACATATCGATATATACTAAGTTAGGATCGATTATCGCATGTATGGAGGTATACATCGCAAACAAAGGTGCCTAGCAACGCATGCATAGCAACCGTGGGTCCGTACCTCTCCCCAAGTTTACCATTTTTTGACCATAAAATCCCGAAATCATGACGGGAAGAAAATTGAAATAGCCATGGCTATTTCAGTTTTCTCCCGAATCGGGGAGGACCGGTACACAAATTTTAGGGAAGATCGGAGAGACGGTTTGACCCCCATTTCGTGAAAACTGTCAAAACCGACCTTTACTGTATACATAAGAAGATTACCAAGAATCGAATTCGCATATCAGCAATATGTAAATACCCAAGGGCGGTCCAAGGAGGATGTCTGTGGGTTTCGGAGAGCCCGCAAGTTGAAATAGGATCGCTTTAATCAAAGTGCGAGAGAATCAATCTTTTTCGATGCAACCCCTCTCCTCTCCCTTAAGTATGACAAAAAAGGAAATAAAAAAAAAATAGGTGAAATGCTCTAAACTAGTCATGAAGCTCAAAGAACTATGCGTGCATTTTGACACTGACTTTTTCTCTCTGTCTTGTACAGGATACAAGCATCAGGGATCTCAGAGAACCTCAAGAACTCTCAAATCTACCAAATCTTTCGGATTTCAGACGAATGAAGGAATTGACTATAAGAAACTTCTAAATGATGTTTTTCTGTCAACAGACAAAGCTCTATGCGAGGAATTAATAGCTCTAGGGACGGATTCAGGTACTGTGGAAATCTGACTCAGTTTGACTAATTTGATAGAACCCTCATACCTACATCGATCTCAACAAAAATTACTTCCTATCATTAGCCAGGAATCATCTATCCTATAAACTCTTTGACCCCCTTTTTCATTTATGGTAACAGTTCGTTCTACTGCTCTACTGATTTCCATGATTTTTGCTGCTGCCGACAGGAGATAGTCATTAAATGAGTCCGATCTAAGTATTCATATTTTGGAAATATGACTCAGGTTTTTGTATATTACGTGATAAAATTACGTGAATTCTCCCATTTAAACAATGTAAATTTTTGTCACAGTTTATTCTAGCGTTCTATTGGACCGATTTCCACGATTTTTGCGGCTGTTGATAGGAGATGGGTTCGGTAGGTTAGATAGAAAAATAATACCAATTATTATAAAAATAATAGTTGTTACTAGGATTGCAATTCATAATAAGCCTAAGACTAGAATAAAAAATATGAAATCTAATCCGATAATTTTATATATATGTATACATATGATTTATTTAAAAGAACATACCAATAAAATTAATACAACTGACCAAGACAGACATGAAACATAAATTAAGTATGTGACATAACATTTTTATTGAAATGAGCTCAGTGCCGTTTCAGAAAATCAATAATGACATCTCATGCCACTGGTGAGTATCCATATCCAAAAACATGTACATTGGTTTGCGACGTTGCTAATTTTCCGGCATTTTTAGTTTTGTGGTCTTAATTTTCCTTTATTTATTTGTGAAAAAAAAATCTACTCAGCACCTTCCTTATATCTTTTATTTCACTTTATTTTAAAAGAGACAACTTATTGAAAAGTTCCTGTATGTATATTAGTTTACTTCTCGTTGAAAAAGGAATCAAATGCGTGACTTTTCGTACATTCACCGCATTGGCGGAGTCAGCATATTGGCAAAATTTTCTCTTTTCCGTTTAAACATATGGAAATGTATCGATTCTTGAAGGGCCCAGGTGCTCCGACAAGAATCGATTATTTAGCATTGATTGAAATGGAGGCAATCCGATTTTGCCAAATTGCTGGATCCGCCTCTGATGCACCGCAATCGAGGTATACCTTCTTATCGGTCAATTTAATCGGTAATACTTAGGCCTTGTCTCCACGGGACGTTTTCATGGAATTTTTCCCAAGTTCGAATCGCAGGAGTGAAACTTCTGGGATTTTTCCCAGTTACCGTCTCCACGGGACGGGGCTCTTT
Organism: Bemisia tabaci; assembly: GCF_918797505.1. Lineage (NCBI taxonomy): Eukaryota > Metazoa > Arthropoda > Insecta > Hemiptera > Aleyrodidae > Bemisia > Bemisia tabaci. The sequence continues at coordinate 53,855,392 of NC_092793.1, forward strand.
GTAGTCCTGCGACTAATTTGCGCGGGAAGATAAATTAGTTAAAGTCGAGTATTTGACCGGGATTAAAATAATAATTGCACTTAATTGACAATTAGACACATTTTTTAACTAAACAAACATGAACAATGTAGTAATGAATAAAATATCGCAAAATTCGTTTTCACTTCTTCTTCTTCTCTCAGTGGGTCCTAGGGGTACAAGTACCATACTTGGTACTGGGAAAAATATTGATTAACTCAATATTTTTCCCAACTTTGTACGTGGGATTTTTCCCTGGGACAAATCTCGCGAAACGGCTCGTGGAGACAAGGCCTTCTTATACATTCGAGAAAGACTCGGAAACTTTGAGTAGAGAGAGATTTCTAAGTAATTATCACTACAATTCTCTCCAAAACATACTAATCCAAAGATGATGCAACTATCTCCTTTTAATAGGCACCACTGCAATAGTTGCAATGATCCAAGGGACTCGCTTAATAGTAGCGAACGTGGGTGACTCACGAGGAGTAATGTGCGATTCTGATGGATTTGTTGTACCCCTGTCGTTTGATCATAAACCAGAATCGGTAAGTTGCCTTAAAAAGTCAACATATTGTTACTGTTATACATTGTTACAAATTTAACAATTTTACAAACGGTGACTACTCCCATTTTATTGAAAAATTGGATTCAATTGCATGGCCATAAAAGGAGACCTCGATCTTGATGTGCTCCATGGTCATTTGATCCTTTTTTGCGTGGCTTTGTAGCCTTTAATTTGGAAGTAATTTTCACTAATGTATATTAAATGAGTTTTAAAAATGTGAGTAAAGTCAATGCCGTTATTTGACAATTTTGCAACTTTTTTTTCCACGTAAGACTATAAGGCAATATTTGAAAAAATGAACTAGAAACAATAAGAGGAAGAATATAATAAGTATGAAAAAATTGAATGTTATAATTTTTGTCCTGTTTTCTGTGAAACTTTCAAGTATTCAAACTTCCAGACTTCCTCACGATTACGAAACGGAATTGGTTGCACATCTTGGCAACACCCAGTCAACTTCGGCCAATAAGTCGAAGGAGTGTTTTGCTATGTAAGAGTCCTGTTAAATATGAAATTGACCTCCATAAATCGTGAATTTCGTGAATGGCTACTGCAAAATTCACTTTGAGAAAGAAAAAAAGAAAAAGAAACAAACGCACACTGAAAATTGAAGAAAACAATCCTCTCAATGCAGATATTATCGTGTAGATATTTTTTTAAAAGAACCGTATAGTTCTAAAATTAAAAATATGTCGAAAAAACTGAGGCTTCAAAACTTTATTGGAAAAAATTACAACCATGAATATGTATTCATTTATTAGTTTAGCAAGAGGCCATCATCGGGAAAGAAATGTTTCTGCACTAGTATCGCCATGAGCCAATAAAAAAGAAGAACAAGAAACTGAGCATTTACATCGTGTCTAGCTCGAAAACTGAGCAGACATCCATTTGTATATAATTGCATTTACATCTGAACTTATCAAACATACGGATACGATAAATGGATGAATACAACTTTTTAAGTTGGAGTTCTCAATTGAATTCTTATCTTGTCTCCTGGCCTTTATTCATTTTATGTGGATGATTCATCCCCGTGTACTAAACCCTTATACCTAGACTATTTTGTCGTAAATAGACGGTACACAGTGGATCGAGTCAATGGGGATTTTCGGACAAAATTTGGGAACTTTAAACGCTTATAACTCCGTTTATACAAAACTTTGAGGTTCTAAAGGTGGTTTCATTGGTTTCCTCGTGAAATTTTCTTTTAGGCGCACCCCTTAAAATTTAAAATGTGACGAAATGAACGTAAAAATTTGCGGTTTTGGTCAAAAATTTCATGTCTGACCTCTCTGATTGACTCGATCCGCCGTGCGGCGTGGGTTTGTGTATACGCAATGTAGCAGTTATAGTGGCCTGTTTTTTTCCCCGTCCTCTCTCCCTTTCTCCCTAGATCAGGAGGCCAGGCCCAGGGCCGTAAATCATGCAATGGAGACTTTCTGGAAGCTACTCGAGAAACTCACAAGACCAAATTCTACCACGGAACCCTTTATTTCAAATGATTTCCTATATTTCACGAACACTGAAAACAAACTCCGACCATGGAAGCTGTGCTTAAAGGCTGTAAGGACAAACCGTCCGTTCTGGGCTGACAGACCGGAAGTTCCGGGTGCTTGAGTCATAGCTTCGACTGCTCCGGTTTCAAAGACCGGATAAATGGGTGCTGCACCCAGAACTTCAGGCCTCTGACAATGAGCCCGGAGCGAACAGTATGTCTATATATAGCCCGAAAGTCGGCTTCCAATGCCGGAGTTTTTTCAGTGTTAATACATACTCGTATGAGGAGATGGTGATGCGGCATCTGTCGTCCATTACTACTTTAGAGTATTTATCTCATTCTTCGTAACAATATGTCATATCTCTGTGTGAGAGTGTTTAACAATGAACTATTTCCTGGAGACGTGATTTTCTTGGTTACTTAGCTGTTTGATCATGCTATGATCATTGTTATGGTTCGAGAAAAACGAAGTTAGTTTATTTCATTCCATTATTTTTTTCCCAGGAAGATGAGAAGAGAAGAATAGAGGAAGCTGGTGGCACAGTCACTAAGAGTCATCATGCTTACAGAGTTGACAACTATCTAGCGACATCGAGAGCGTTGGGAAACTGTCGCTGGAAACCTCAGAATCGTATAATTGCAACCCCTGATGTACTCATCTTCGATTTGTCCGAATTTAGGCCACAGTTCATAATCTTAGCGACAGATGGTCTGTGGAATATTTTCACGAGCGAAGCAGCAGTAAATGTGATTCAAAAACAGCTTCAACAACCATTTTTGGAGCTCAGGATTTAGCGCGACTGTCTATTCTCTGGGGGAGTACAGATAATACTTCAATTATGGTGATTAATTTAAAGAATCATGCCTGGCCAGAAAAAAAACCGATGGAAAAAAAAAAGTCATCTCGAAGTCTCAGTTCTGCATTTTCTTCTAAGAGAAGAAGTAAATCACAAGCATCCAAGTCATCATCCATTCGATCTCCATGAGGCTTGAGGGGAATAAAAGGAAATATTGAATTGGAGGAAAAAGTAATCCATGCAGCGGTTTGTGATTGACTTTGATTTAGCTCATAATGACACGATAATTCCGCTGGCGAATACATAAAAAAAACTAGTGACTCAAAAAGTGCGGGTTGCTACATGATCTCTAGGAAATCTTGTAGGAAATGCTAAATTCCTGATAGAGTCAGCCAAAGTCTATGCTGAAGCTTCTGGACACATGATTAACATTACCTGCTGACGCATTCTGGCACTAGCTGCCGCACGGAAAAAACGAGCTTAGGGTTGGGACCTACATGTTAGTGCTGGACACTAACGAGGGTTAGGTCAAATGGAGCACCAAGTCAGAGGAGTGCTGGGCACTAAACAGCTCGAGGCTGGGTCACTAAGGAAGAAGTAGTGTCAAGCCCTAAAGTGACTTTGGAGCGAGCGTAAAATATGAAACGCCTCCGCCTGGGATCGAACCCGAATTGCGCCGGTGAAGACCAGCGCGTTACCACCAGGCAATGGTGACTCCGACGTCCTTCGGGTGAATTTACACCTGTTAAGCGCAACTACGTCTCGCGGCATCTGATTAGCACTACTCATGTCAGTGCCCACCTGTACTGCCTTCCGTGTTGAGCTGTACAGCGCTTAGACGCCAGCCCTCAACTACTCCCCACTAAACGGCCAGTAGTGCTCAACACTAGTCTTGTTTTTTTCCGTGCGGATATCCTGAAGAGCACACTGGAAATAAAAATGGTCTACCATTAAGAGCAGTCCAGGTTCTATCCCAAGTCGAGGCATTTCATATTTTACGCTCGCCAAAATCACTGTAGGGATGGACACTACTATTTCCTTAGTGACCCAGCCTCGAACTGTTTAGTGTCCAGCACTACTCGGACTAGGTGGCTCAGTTTGACCTAACCCTCGTTAGTGCCCAGCACTAACGTGTAGGTCCCAACCCTAAACTCGTTTTTTCCGTGCGTCTCGCGGCATCTGATTGGCACTACTGATGTTCAGTGCCGACCTCTACTGCCTACCTGTGTTGAGCTGTACAGCGTTAGACGCCAGCCCTCAACTGCTCACCACTATAAACGGCCAGTAGTGCTCACTAATCTTGTTTTTTCCGTGCAGAGGAATAAGTAAGAAAAACTTCCCTGCGATGATGCGTTTCACGTGCAAGGACTCAATTCGGGTAAATTGATGATTACTCCATAAAAAATCGAATAAGGCAGCGATGAATTCAATATTACCATAATTCACCAAAAGCACGCCTTACGCCTTACTTGCACCAAAGCACACCTCAAAAAACGTTTAACTTCAATATTATTTTCATACCATTTTCTCTGGAAGATTTGGTAATAGTTCTTTTTACCGAGTTCAATTAAGATTCCAACAGGTAAAAAAGGAAATGTATGGCCATCTGATTTTCACAGATTTCAATAATACTGAATGGATTCCGCGGCAAGCAACGCGCAGAATGCAAAATAGCACTAGAAAAACGACGTGAGGAAAAAACACGCTTCAGAAAAATTCATACATTTTTTGGAGTTATGTTGAAATTGGGCATAATGCATCATAACTTCATAAGGAGTTACCTACTTGAGAATCCCTCAAAATAAGAAGTCATAATTAATACTTTAAAACCAGCGACCGGGGTGATGGTTCCCACAGACGGATCCAGCAAATTGGCAACATCGGATTTCCTCCATTTAAACCTATGTTAAATGATCGATTCTTGTCGGAGCAGCTGGCACCTCCAAGAATCGATATATTCCCATTGATTTAAATAGAGGAAAACAATGTTCCCGATTTGAAGGATCCGCCAATGATGGTCTCCCGGTTTGCTGGTGCGGGTTCCTCTTCCCAGTACCTAGCATTTTTCAACGAAAATGCGATATTTGGAAATTAATTTGCGATTTTTTTTACGATTTTTTGGTGATAAAATCGCTAGGACCATCAACATTCGAGTGATGATCTTCAATCTTGTAGCAACTTTATCTTCATAAAATTGCATTCGATAAAATAGATATTCTTTCTCAATTTATTACAATTTTTTGTTGGAAAATATTGCGATAAATTACCGTCAATGAAATCGCGATTTTATTGCACGTTTATGTGATTGAAGCGCAATTTTTTGTTCGATAATATTGCAATAAATCGACATCAGTAAAATCGCGATACGTTCTCCGATCAAATCGCAACTTATTGTGAAGAGTGTATGGGACACTGTGATTCTAGAGGTCAGGCTACATTATAGTTTGTGTTTTCTTCCTGTTTTTTGAACGAACTATCTTTTATTAAATTATCTTTTTCTATCCTTTATCATAAAACTCTTAACACTTAAATATCTGCATTTTTAAAGAATATTAAATATTTTTATTTATGTTTAAGCATGTATTTTTTTTTAAAAAATTGTGTTAATTTTTTCTACATATTTCCCTTACCCTGATATATCTAGTAATTTTCTTCGTCATATGATGAATGGACATACTTAAATCAAAATGAACAGAAGCGTGGCGTGCTTTCCGATACATCGGTTGATCTGCTATTCAAACCTATGGAAAAGGATCGATAAACAGGCTTTTCGCAACGAACACCTCAATGACCGATTCTCTACCATAGCTTCAAATGGAGAAATAACGATGATCGAGCATCAATGCCTCGCCACTGAAAAGAAACTATCTCTGATGTTGTGACATGGACCCTGCCAATCCTGCCATGCATCTGTTCTTATCGAAGGCATGAAGAGGTATCCATAACCACGCGTTTCCAATGTAATGTCTCAAAATTTCCGCTCCTACCTTATTTTGTTGTAGAGAAACAAGCCAACTTCGTAGCTAGAAATTATTTATTCGGAAGTAGAAATGATCCGGCGCTTTGCATGGGATGCAATTACAAGCGCTAATGTCAGCGCGCTTCAATCCGATTGTGATTTTGTTAGAGCCCCGGCCCCGGGGTTGAAAAAATGTATCATGCATATGAGTCCATCAGTTTGACGAGTTGAACCTTGAGCCTGGACGAATTCATTTATAAGAGCAAAAAATTTGGTTCGCCAAGGAGGCAAAAGGCTACACGCTGTTAGCGCTCCTCTGGAGACTTAAACGCAAGGCTAGAAAAGTTAGACACACATAATTTTTGCTATGAGGGTTCATTCGTAAAAAAGAATGCTTAGTTCCGGATTTTTCGACCCCCCCCCCCCGACGCTTTTGTGACGTAAGTTTCAATCCTTTAGAGCGTAAAAACAAAATGGCGTAATGCCCAATGTCTTGACTGCCCAAGAGCGTTACGCATTTCATGAACGATTCTTAATGGTGGCATGATTTTATTGGCGTTCCTTATCAATCGCCCCATCTATTTTCAATTCCATCGTATGCTACTTCTGTACACCAGTGGAATTCTAGGGAACCAATCTGGATATTGCGATTTTTAACTCCTCAAATAAAATTTGACCTAATCCACTCACAACTATTTGGTCGTTGGGATCTCGCGGACGGTTTTTGACTCCTTAAAATCTTTTGTTTCCCGCTAGCCGTGGGTCGCAAACAGCACGCATGTTTTTTTTTGTTTTTTTTTTGTGACGTCACAGACAAAAAAATGTATGGGTCGGTAAATGATGGTGCTCTTCTACCGAACTTTCAAAAACAAAAATAATACCCCGCGGATCCATAGCGCATGTTCATCAAGGTGATAACCAACCTTTTTAATACGTTTGTATTACTTGAAGACTGTATAGAGTTTTAGCTACTGCTCCCTATTATTTTATTCAACCATACATTTGTGTGATTGATATTTTGAGATAATATAGTACTTTTCTGTTTGATAAAATTTCAAACCCTTCAGGTTCAAAACCTTCTGTAATACTTAATTTTTCCTCGGATAACTAGTAAACGTAATTTCTTGAGAACCTCCTCGGTTTTTCTTCTATGATAGCAAAATATTCTGAATAAATTCTAAGGCGTAAAGCTCCTTTTTGTTCGAAAAAATAAAATAGGAGCAGATATTTTGAAACATCGCAATGGATATGGGTGGTTTATTCGCACTTCGGCCATCGATTCGTAACATTTAGAGAATAAAGGTGCAATTAATTTTAAAATAAAAGAAGAGTTGTTTGAATAGATAATTTAAATATATACTTATTAAAAATTACAAAATTTATCACATGTTTAAGTAAAAGCAGATCATCAAAAACATTCCACATTCAATTTACGAGGTAAAATAAAATACAATAAGTTTGACTCCAACATTACGCCGGTGAAATGAGAAGTAAATATCATCAAAATATCTTGTACTTATCCCTTTTGTCCCCCCCCCCCTCCCCCAATTTATTTTCTATTTCTCGCATCACTGCATGCAACAACCGAAACTTGTATCGTGTTGATAAATGTATCATCGGTGACATCACCAAAATCACTGGTGATACAAGAGAATGCAGGACAAAATTTTCTGTGCGGTGCATCATTCTTGATTTGTGTATATACAGGTCTTTAGAATCTCACCACACAGCTATTGAGGAGCCTCGTTCATGTGATAAATGTTAAAATTTCAATAGATGTTGAGGAAATGTCATTTACCAAAAACCAACATCCTGAATCCTCCGGTTTCTTTCAGCCTAAGAAGCTGGAAGATCCATGGTTTTATTTTTCCCCGCGGAAATATATACAGATACCATGAGGTGGTTCCGAATAAATGTAAAGTATAAGCCTTAAATTTATTGTCTAGTTCTGATGAAAAACTGATCTAACAACAAATGTAAAAATTTAAACGCACAGAAGAGTGTTCAACAAATGTTCCGCTCCTGCTGTATTCTATCATAGGCGGTCCTGGAAAAAAGCTGATGACAGTCATGCTGAAATGAAGGGCCGAGATAAGGTATTTTATTGATACAATTTTTAAAAAGGATGGCATTTAAAATTGATACATAGAAATTGAAATTAACTTCTTGCCTAACAGAAAAAGTGGAAAACATGCTTTCGAACCGAAGTAAATGACGCGTGTAAATTAAAATGTTCTAAAATGTCATTTTAGGGTTGAAGATTGATAGAAGATGTCTACTCTAACCTCTTTCTGGCCCATCGCTGAATGGTCATGCATATTTTCTGGACCGCCTATGCAATCTAAAAACATATCTCTTATAACACACATTTGTTCGACATTTAGTATGCAAACATAAAGAATACTAAGCAGACTGGAAATTTGTACTTGTTTCCGTTCTGAGATTAGAAATCAAGGTTAAAAATCCGGACGTAAAAGAGGTAAACGCTATGCACACTAAAAATAGCACTAAGAAGAAACTGCGTTGCGCATTTTTATTAATACTGAGAGAGGTGCAATGCACGACCAGCACCAATGGAGAAATAAACCGAATTCAACAGAGAAGAATGAAGGGCCGCTCTGAAAAAAATGAGCCAGAACTGGTTTCGAGCTGAACTAGCGATGCATTTTCTCCTGTCAAGAATTCAATATTGAGAAAAAATATTTTGAAAGTGAAAATTAATGGCACTAAAATTCTCTGAAGTACATTGAGGCTTATGGAGTATTACTTTAAATCTCTCTTTCTCTGTTCGATCTTGATCTACATGGCTGGGTTCCATTCTGCTGAACTCGGTGCATCTCAAATCCCGCTCTACAAACATGTCCACATATAGTGCAGGTGGCGTGCATGCTGTTTTTGATAATGATGAGACTGTTGTGGTTGCATTTCTCACGATCACTGTGTATCAATTGATTAAAAGAAAATTTACGAACTATTGTGATGCTGGTGACGATCTTGTTATGTTCACCATGATTACAAAAGCATTTAGTATCAATGTTGGACTGAGAACATCACTTAATCTGTAGTGAATTTTGTTACACTTCTTTCATCTTTTGCACGAACAAATATACCTTCGCATAATGAATCAAAGAAAGTAAGAGTCATGTATATCTATGCGGGAGTATTTCATATTTGTGTTTTTGACCCCATGAACAGCGCCGAGGAAACGAGATTAGATTCATGCGAATTAATATTTACAATAGCATTGTAACAATCGTTTTCCTGGCGCTTCATCAGGTTCATGGCTTGACAGATAAGTTATGTACAAAATTGCAGAAAGATACTATTTTTCCAATTTTTATCGAATACATTTACGCATTAAACAAATCTCAAATCTTAGTTACAATAGAATTTTTCCCTCTTTGTAATGCAAGTTCATATGCCTCATTAACAATTTTTCGCTGATGTACCATCTTCCCTCAGGAAAGAAGAGGGATTCTTCCACGATATTGAATTCCCTAAACATGAGATCCAATAATTTTAAAACATTTATTCATTCAAAAACGGTTCAACTTCTTCGGAATAAAAAAAATCTTAAAAAAATACATGTACATATAAAAACACACAAATTATTCTCGTGAAAATATTGAAACTTATAACTTAGATTGTTTTAAACTTTCCCTTCCCTCACATTTCAAAGTTTTTTTTCAAATGGAAAGTCACAAAGTAAAATTTTCTAACGGTGAAATAATTGATTGTCCTCTTGTTGGATTTATAGAAAGAAACAATATGTTTGCAATCCGAGAGACGTCCTTCGATCATAAAATCCATAAAAATTAAAAAAACGGGAGCTCAAAATTTCGAAATAAGATATTTCCCTCAAAAAGGCTTTTATAGAAACACTATTCTGTGGAAGGAGCCAGTGACGATTCTAGCAAGTTGGCAACGCTATTTTTCCTCAACTTAACTACAATAAACAATAATCGATTCTTGATGAAGCAGCTTGATTCATCGAGAATAGATAGGTATCAAGTACTTCAAATAAAATTGGATGAAGCCCTGTGTTCCCAAAATTCAAGAATCGCCACAAGAGGAAGCCCCTTCCTTCCCAAAAAAAGAAAATAAATTTAAATTTGCAGATTTCATAGACCTTTAAATTTTGAGACTATAAAATCCATTGGAGGCCTTTTATACGTTATTTTCCACCGACGCTAAAATAATGAGTATTTCATTCCAAAAATAGCATTATAAACATTAAATTTTTCATTTGAATTACAGAGAAAACAGGAACCTACAACTTTTATCTATTGAAAAAGAAAAAGAAAATCTGACAGAATCAATTGAGAAAAATAATTTAATTAGACTGAGTTCGTCGTCTTTTGGTTGTCATGATAGTAAAATATTTTGTTTCGTTTCTTTTTCTACCTTTAGCTTACTTTTTTATGGTTTAAAATTGACTGAGGCTGGATTTTTCTGAGAATACACTCTTTGGTTCTGACAGCTGAACAGATCACCCCTTAAATTCAGAGGGAGTTACTCCGTCACATCCATCGCACAATTTTTGAAATGCAAATTTTCACCACAACCGGTGATGTAAGAGATATTATCTCAACTCGCCCACCCGTCTAGTGAGTATGATTTTCGGCATGTGATGCACTAGAAATACCGCCAATTTTGATTTCTTCACTGGAGCTGATGAGGCGGGAGATAGTGCCCCTACTAACTCACTAGCCCAGCATGTAGAATGTTGCACACGCGATACACCCCAATGACCACCCGCAATTACTCGCACTTGCTAACCCAATCCAATAATACGGTGACATAGAAGCAACCTACGGTCATGCCTCATGCGAGTGATATATTGTGGCATGAATAAACACACTGTTTGCATTCGTTCACCTAACTCAATGGAATTGAGGACGTGATCATAGTCCACTCACTCGCCTGGCTAATTGTAATTTTGGCGTATCGTGCGGCAAGAAGATGACGTGCGACGATCTACGATTCTCGTTTGTTCACAATATTCGATGTTATGGAAAATATCACACACGTCACAGACTCGAGTGAGAGAAAACGAGCGCCTACGAGAAGGCTGTTTTTATAGATGAATGGCATGGCTCCTACCAGACTTTGCATTTTTGGACTGGGTTCATCCTGGAGCCCGACGGGCACTTGAAGTCACGGGCGAACTCGGGGAGGTTGGAGAGTGGGCCGAGGACTCGGAACTCGCCGGGCGAGTGGTAGCCTGTCGTGATGCGGAGTTTGAGGGTCTCGGGCCGGTACTTGGAGCACCATGTGGAGGCGGCCGAGATCCAGAACATCTGTTGCGGGGTGTAATCCTGGAGACCGGGGAGTCGGGGCTCCAGACCGTGCCGCTTGGTCCACTGGTTGTACGCGTAGTACGCCTGCTTGATACCGCCGTTGTCCGCTATGTTCTCGCCTTGCGTGTTGATTCCGTTCAGCTGAAACAGAGAGCGGCAATTAAGGATGCGTTTTTATGCCCGCAAACAAGCAATGGAGATGTTGCATGTGTGAGGGATTTGCGATTTGACCATTGATTCTTATGTAAAAGTTCGCGAGAAACACGATGGTGCCGCTGGTTTTCTCTGAAGTCAACTTCCAAGCTCAAAAGAAGCTCTCAAGTTGAGACCAAAATGGAGGGGATATCCCACCCTACCCTGAGAGTCCACCTCTACATCAGAACAAACTCTCCATGCAAAGATAGGGAGCTAATGCATTGACAGGGCTACCACTTTATTTGGGGACTCCAAAACTGAAAACACGGCAACCCTGCTGATGCATTTGCTCCCTATCTTTGCATGGAGAGTTTGTCTTGATGTAGAGGTGGACTCTCAGGGTAGGGTGGGATATCCCCTCCATTTTGGCCTCAACTTGAGAGCTTTTTTTGAGCGTGGAAGTAGACTTTAGAGAAAACCATTGGCACCATCGTGTTTCTCGCGAACTTTTACATAAGAATCATGAACAGTCAAATCGCAAATTCCTCACACATGCAACATCTCCATCATCTCGGTTGTCCACACAAAACGTTAAAATGGTGGCCCAACCTGTGTGTAACAAGATGGTAAAATAGTGCCGGCCCACATTATTTTGCGGAGAAAGCAAGACCCGAAAATTCCAAAAATTTCGAGCACAGTATAAAATTCGAGCTCCAATGAGTATCATTACAAGACTTTGAGGAGAAGAGGTGTTCAGCCTAGGCTGATGCATTGGAATATGAAGCTTGCTGGTCACGCCGAGAGATCTTTTTCTGCGACTTTTCCTATACCATTTCAAAAATAATTTTGAGACGATATTTTAGGTAGTTCCTCTTTTTTCTTAAAAACAAAAAAATAAACATGGTGCAAGATTCTGAAACGTTGTATTTAACATAATATTTTCCTGAAACTTATGATAAACCAGAAGGGAAACGCGACTCTAGAATGATATTCCGCGTGGTCCCAGTTTAGCGGCGCTGTTAGCACCGCGCCAGCGAGCGCAGCGCGGTTGTGCCATCGTCGCAGTGTGACGCGCCTTCAATTACAGCTGACGGCAATATGGGCATCACCCGTGGTCGAATAGTTATCTCACAAACGCCTTCCCTCAATGATGACAAATATTGATTGCTACGCGCAAAGAAAGCCTAGTTACGTCTGATCAGAACGTTGCATACCTCCAGTCGTGTTTCATTTTTATAAACTTCTTGTTTAAAAAACTAAGAAACAATATTTCTTATTTTTTCTGCGATTTTTTCTTATGCATTTCAAGTATATTCACAGACAATCTGAATAGGGAAAAACCTTTTTTAGTGTATTCTATCGGAGTGCACGCACCATTTTATATCCGACTTCTCTCTTGTCTCTTTGGAGTCGAAAATGACATTCAGACCGTACAGTTCATCCTATATACGAGCCCTCTAACACCCCCAAAAATAGCATTTAAAGATTTGGTCTGTCAATTAGTATTTGAATTTAGGTGGTAGACCCGATTCTTGGACAGGTTGCTGAACAGAATTGGTGCGTATCACCCATCCGTTAATGTTCAACAAAACATTCTGATTGTGGCCGGATAGATGACATACCATTTTTGCTACCACTCAACGGTGTCATCCTAAACTAATTGCCGATATTTAATGTAGTTTTTCAGTAGAACGCACTCGGCTTTTTCTTCTAGAAAGAATCCAATCCTGAGTTTATAAGAACGGAAAAGATCACGGTTTTTTTTTTTTTTTTTTTTTTTTTTTTTTTTTTTTTTTACAAAACTTGATTATTTTTTCTGTAAACAAAACTACCAATATAGACAGTGTACTGCTGAGCTTAAATCACAGCTTAGCCAGCTTAAAATACAGCTGCGTAGCTTAAAACTCAATTATGCACTCTTCAATCGTATTAGAATAGATAATTTTGCATTTAAAAATTGATAAGCGCTCCTCGGAGGTTTTAGGAATTTGTATGTAGTCCACTCAATAATAAAGGCGAAAGCACTATTTTGGGGGTAGTTCCAATCGCTTACCTTCAGTCCAACTTCAGGTGAAGTATAATTGCCATATTGATGAATGATGCATTGCGCTTTCTCTAGATAAGCCTCTCTAGTCTCAGGCTCCCACCAATCTACTAGATTACCATTTTTGTCGAACTGCCGACCCTGTAAAAGGTAAAATCAATTTAAAGCAACTGATTCAAAAGCGCGTATTCTGGAAATCCAACAATGTTACATACTTTTTCTTTGAGAGGTACAGCACGTTCATTTTTATATGATTCAGGATGAGCCGCAATCAATTTTAGCGATGTGCATTGACTTCAAGTATACGTTTGCCATACATAGTTAGTTAGTTAGTTAGTTAATATATTTTAAGACATTCTGCGTCACAGGCTATTAACGTCTTTACAGAGTCTTTTGAAAATGGGGGTATATACGAAAATTTAGATTTTTAAATTAAGAGAGGCAAAGAGTTTCGGTAGTTTGGTAGTGACATTGGGTTCATCGCATGTTAGTGGGTTTGTATTCCTGGTGATTGTAGGTGAGTAGATCTGTGATTGGAGATCCCTGAGGGCAGTGCAGTCTATAATTACGTGTTTGACGGTTAGAGGTGATAAATTGCAGAAGTTACAGATGGGTTTATTTTCTTTGCAGATGATACGATTGTGACTGAAAAAAAGTGTGACCTATCCTGAGACGCGCAATTTGAACTTCACATGATCTTGTTTTGTGGTTTGATGTTCTTATAAGTCATACTAGTATAATATGGTCGTTATATACGCATTCCTCAACTTCAGTCATCGATATACCTAAAGATAAAAAAATAAATGGTTCAAATTTATCGACAACCTAGCTTACCTGATCATCAAATCCGTGAGTGATTTCGTGACCAATGACAAATCCGATAGCTCCATAGTTCATATACTTAGGCCTGTCGTTCGAGAAGAATGAACCTTGAAGAATACCAGCGGGGAATTCTGAAAAAGTATATTATAATGCCCCGTTGAGAGTCACTTAAGTCCACAGTTCGCAAGCAGCCGAAAAGGTAAAAATATGACTGTGAAGGAGTGTATTTCTGTTTGTAAAATTTTCATCCAATAATAATTTATACTAAGGATAGAATGGATGAGACGTATTAAAATCAATGATATAGTCTAAATTTTAAATTAAGAATACCCATACGTAAATTACAGGAAAGGAGAATATCGACCATTATTTTTGAATAAACTTAGACGGTCAGATGATACGGGTCATACAGATAATTTCTGAGAAAATCACTTACAAAAGAAAAGACCACGGCATTTTCTCCAAAAAAGGAGTTCCCCAGAACCGGAACCCGACACCCGATAAAAAAAATGCCGCAACAAATACGAGTATGTACCTTAATTTTTTTTACAAAATCCCTTCGATCAGTCTATTTCCAGATTTTTTATAACACGTATGCTTACTGAATCGGAAAAGAAAGCATGCAAGATGATTATAATGAAAGTTGTACTTTAGAAATATGCAATCCCCTTGAGTGCGTTTCTTATTTCGTGTTTGTAGGCACTTTGGAAATCAAAACAACTCAACTCTTGTAAAGATATCCGACTCTGAATATCCGTTGAAAAATTGTTTCGTTATATTCGTATTGTTTTATTTTTTAGGTTTTAAAGTTTCCGAGATAGAAAATTTTTAAAAAATTCTTGTAAATCTGATTGTTTTAACTTACGGATACTGTTTTCAATGGAGCTGTAAAAAGCATTGACAACTGCAGGTCTGCCATGGGTGATCCATTCCGATTTGTTGACGGGTAATCTCAATTTACTGAAACTGTAGTCCGTTCCGAATTTGGTTAAGTTTAAAATAGACTCAAGGTAATTATCCGGACTCATTTCCAGCTGAAAAAAAATTCATTTCAGTTAATAGAGACTGTACCTAAAATTCTCAGAAAAATTTCAAAAAGTGAAACTATATTGCTCCAACTTCAAATTGTCTTAATGCAGTCGTCACTATTCTTACAAATGTACAACTTAAGTAAGGACAGTTCTCCTCGAGGCAGAAGTTCGAGATATTCTTGTAATATATTGTGGTGATTTACCTTATCGTAGAATCCCTTTAATTTCTCCACATCCAGTAGTTCATCTGGATAAGCAATGTGGGTTGTCATCGATTTCGCCTTTTCTAAAGCCGCTATTCTGCAAGCACAGAAAGTATCAGGAAAAGTTAGCTTATTAGAGAGTAAAATCTATACTTTAAGCTCCGAGACCTCCTAAATTTTCGTATCTGGTAACACTTAGTTCCAGCGTTCTACCGGGCCGATTTTCGAAATTTTTGCGGCTATCGACAGGCAATTGTCGCTAAATGACCCCGCTTTATTCAGATTTTGAAAATATGACCCAGGTTTTTTTTTACATTACGTGGTAAAGTTGCGAATTCTCCCATTTAAACAATGTAATTTTTTATTTTTTGTCATAGTTCGTTTAAGCGCTCTACTAGGCCGTTTTCCATGATTTTTGCGGTTATCGAGTTCCTAGATGAGCCCGCTGTAATCAGAATTTGAAAATAGGACCCAGATTTTTCATATTAGAGGAGACCAGAAAGCTTGGAGAGGGGGGCAAAATTTGAAATTCCCGCCAATGAGAAATGGTATTAGCGGAAAATTGAAGTAAGCGGGAGATGTTGAATCTTGGTCTGTTAGTAGGGTAAAAGGTCGATCGAAGGTATGCACCTTTGCTGCAGGCTATCCAGAAGCGACGAAACGCTCCGTTCCGTTTCGTTTCAGTCTTGGCGTGAAGTTTGAAATAAATGTCTATTTTTTCGTTCGATTCTTATTGGTCCAATTGCTCCCGACCGGAGGGAGATTGGATAGAGAAGAGTCGGGTATGAAAATATTTTCATTTTTTTGATCGTCCTTTCGTAGACGCGGACCTAAGAAAACGTGATGCGCCCACTGGGGGTTGGGCCGCGTAGCGGCCAGAGGGCATACATCCTAGTATATATATGGAAAATAAATAAATAAAAAAAAAAAAAAAAACATTTTAAACACACAGGAATAGGTAGTGAATTCATTTGAATCAATTTATTTTAAAACTTGTAATTTTACGAAACTATCGGAACACATACTTAATATTCGAAAGATTTGATTTTCCCTCCAATGAAAACTTAGGAATATTTAGAACTAGATTCGCGCAGCATTTCAAAATCGATTTTCTTGCACTATCATTACTTTTTTTAAAGTTAAGATTTTTTTAACTTTGCTTGAAACTTCAAAGGAGGAGCCATCAAACATCGCAAATTTCTCAGTAGAGTCGTATCGATTATTGATCCAGATATTTGAAAACTTATCACTTACTCTTGCCCTGATGCGTCAATGTTGGATGATTAAAAAATAATAAAGATGAACGCATGAGAACTCTTAATTACATTAATTAAAACATTGATTCATCATATTTAAGTACCTTGTTTTTTCGTCCATCCATTCAACGCTGGTAAGAATTTTATACATCTCATCACGGATTCCATTGACCATCTCCAGGGCAGATTTTTTTGAGTCCTCGTTGAAGTATTTCTTCACATACAGAGATCCTACAGCAAGTGACATACTAAAAAAAAGTGATAAATACATTAATTAAAAATCGCATCACAGCCCTTTGAAATGAAATTTAGTTGAGCTTGACTATGTCCTAGATATTAACTAGAACGTTTATTTGTAGATCAATTGATAGAGTTAACCAGAATTTATGTTGACACTTGAATCGAAAAATATATGCAAAACACACGACGGATGATTGTGTGTTTAAGCATTGAGTACAAAAATGACCTTATTATTTGTATCTCTCCAAGAACTCACCAATTCGCCACAAAATAAAGATTTTACGGTAAAAAGAAAAAACAAGCAAATCCGGGAAGAAAAGTCTGTGAAAGAAAATAGGCCCGTTTGTCCGTTCTTTCCAGGGAATGTAGGAATTTCATCGAAATCCGTCCCAAACGAAACCATAGGATGGGACACCCCTTCGATGAAAGTTTTAGCTTGAGTTCAAAGCTCTTATGGGCGATAAACCATTGCAAAGTTTATCCAGGGTGTTCCAGACCACTTACACCAGGTTTTATTAAACGTGCCAGTAGGACTCGCTTTTTAGTGTATTTTCTGAAGGAAATTCACTATTTTTCATATTATTTCGTATCGGACAATATTGCTAACCACCGGGAGGGGGTAGGGTAGGGAATCCACCTTTGAGAGATCAGACTTTCGTGGTTTTGAAGCCCCTCATCTCCTCTTGAGGATGTAAAACGGAAGCCATGATCGGTTTGACGTTCCCGCCCGAATTTCAGAGTGAGCAATACAAAATTTACAGAATACGAAAAAATCCAATCTAAATTGACACCCCAAAGGTCAAAATCGGCTCATATTATGCCAAAAACAAGCTCTTAAAAAGAGAGACGCTGCCTCCCTATACTGATACACCATGTTATCATGTCTCAAAACTGACGAAAGAAAGGTGTACAGTGAGAAATCAACGGCGTGGCGTGATTCGCGATTATTATCGATTAATCGTCCATTTAAACCCATGTAAAAGGATCGATAAACAGGGTGTTTGCATCGAACACGTAAAAAATTGATTCTTCATCATAGCTAAAAATGGGGGAATATCGATAATCGATCATTCACGCCTCGCCACTGTGAGTAATCGACACCAAGAAACCAGATATATATTATTAAAAAGCTCCCTGGGGGCCTCTTAAGCATTTCGGGGTGAGGGAGGGGTTGGTGCTCCTGAGGGCTGTCCTAAATTACGTAACACACTTTCTTCGATTTTTTTAAACCAATTCACCCCTTGTAACGCGATTGTAACTCTAATTTGGACATTTCCAAAATAATTACGTAACTTTTGCCTCGACACTCCCTCCTATTCCACAGAAAAAGTTCGAAAGAAGCCTATACGTTTGTATGGCCTCTATAATTTAGCAAGGCTGTTACATTCTGATATGATCGGAACAATGAACTTTTGAAGCACTGAAGTATGAAATGTAGGTAAGCACTAATATACATAGACATAAAATGTTCCCTCATTTCACATTGAATATGCAATGGAATTTGCAGGTGTCTGCAATTTGGTGATATTTGTTTAGGATGAAACTACTGAAAAAGCCGAGCACAAGGAAATCCGTGGTTTCTAAATTGAACGATTATTGGAGAGAAAATAAAAAAATGATGTACTCTGCTAAAATATACGTGTTTAAGTGGGAAATGCTGCCATATGACGTCACTCGGCGCACGGTGGATCGAGTCAATAGGAGCGGTCGGACAAAATTTGGGAACTTTAAATGCTCATAACTCCATTTATACAAAAATTTCAGGTT
The DNA here is from genome assembly GCF_918797505.1 of Bemisia tabaci. NCBI lineage: Eukaryota > Metazoa > Arthropoda > Insecta > Hemiptera > Aleyrodidae > Bemisia > Bemisia tabaci. The sequence continues at coordinate 53,874,030 of NC_092793.1, forward strand.
CTGAAAGTGGTTCCATCGGTTTCTTCGTGAAATTTTCTTCTCGAGGTACCCCTTAATATTTAAAATTTGACGAAATAAACATCAAAATTTGCAGTTTTAGTAAAAAAGTTCATGTCCGACCTCTCTCATTGACTCGATCCACTGTGCGGCGGTGCACTTCCTTAATTTCACATCTAATTTTCTACAATTTGCCATCTCAGAATTTTTTTTAAAAAAAATACTGCGAAATCAACTTATTGAGCACTCTCAGATGGAGCAGTACTATTGAATCGGGACGTGCGAAAACCGCTAACGTCCATTTTTCCAGTCTTAAGTTTTTTTGAGTTTATAATGCTCTTAAAGAGTTAATACAACCATAAAAGTTATGAAAGGACTCGTTTTGGGGTTAAGTAAAACCAAAAACGAGTTTCGACGCCACTTTCGTGATTGCAACCAATTCCGAAAAGTATTATGAACTCAAAGAAACTTAAGACTGGAAAAATGGACATTAGTGGCTTCCGCACGACCCGATTCAATTCGTTCGTGCTTTCCCATAAAAGTCACCGGTGCGTAGAGACAATTGCATTATGTATTATTGAAGGCGCGATAGAACTTCGCTCTTAAGTTCGAGGGAATTGGGTGAGCACTCTCAGATGGAGCAGTACAATTTATTCATCCAATTTTTTCGTGAAAGGCACCCGTGCATCGAGACAATTGCATCGTGTATTATTGAAGGCGCGATAAAACTTCGCTCTTAAGTTCGAGGGAATAGGCAATAGGGTATTGAATTCTTCAAGGGACTAATCAAATAAGATTCGCATGATGGTGGTTACCTTCCGGAAACGATATCGACGCACTCCTTCCAGCGTGCTTCTCGCTCTGTACGACCGGAAACGACTGTGGAGTAGCCGAGCTGCCGGTTCCGCAATTTCTCGTTCAGGTAGCTCACGCTGGCCGCAGCCGCACGCCACACCACATAATTGGCCTGCGTTCTGCCAACAGACCGAGGAAAAAAGTCACAACCAATGAAACGTGAAACAAATATAGAATCGAGGGAGGAGATTCCATGAAACATCGAATGAGGGGCTTTGAGGACAAGGCGCATAAGTGCAGTATTCGCTATTTTGAGAAATACACTGGGAAAAAAAAACACATTGGATCTAGAATCCAGACTCTTCAAAACATTGACAAGAAAAAATATTCTTGATTCAATCGGATTTTTGCTTGAATCAAAACAAAATCCGCTTAAATTAAGAGGCTTCGTTCTTGATTTAAGCTAGATTCTGATTGAATCAAGAGTACTTTTTCTTGTCGATGTTTTTAAGAGTCTGGACTCTAGATCCAATGTGTGTTTTTTTTTTCCAGAGCGTGTTTGAAATTTCGAAATTACATGGATCCTAATGGCGGAAAGAAACTTCGAACTAACTTTGTGATGCTTAAAAATTGGAATTTGGAAGCGAATTTTACACAACATTTGCATTAAGACTAGAAATCATGAATATCTCATTTTTTTTTTCAAAAACTGCGCTTAAGGGCCGGAATAATTTTATCGTACCCAGAATACATTGCGGCAAGCCTGAGGACCACCTCGGGACTGAAATGCAAGAAAGGGCAAGGGTAAAAAAGACTGTGGACGGTGAGGTGATTACATAAGTACAAAACGACCTCCTTGTGTCTCCAGCGTAGACCGTTTTCTCTATGGCAATGCATGGGCCTCTGGAAAACGGTACTTCGTTAACAAACTAAAATTTTAACCGATCCCATGCTAACTTGCTTTTGCTTCTGCCATTTTGAAGATTAAAATAAAAGAGGCGAATTTCACATCAGAATTTACTCTCTTCGTGCATTAATACAATTTTTTCCGATTGAGCTGATCTTTGTCTTTACGGATAGATAATGAGTTGATCTTTCAAATGACACCAAGAGCATGTCAATAACCATCATAATTTAGAAACTACAGGACTAGTCCAAACACTTTTGGATCACCGTATGTATTTGTTGTAGACGATATATGAGACGCTGTCCAAGTATATCCTGAGACTTGTTTATCTTGGAATTTTTGGAAAACATACCTTTTGGGAGTGTTACTTAGGATTGCTTCCAGATCGTGGAAATATTTTGGGACGTTAACGTTGACGACTTCATCGGGGGTGAGTGTATGGTGAGGCGCCAGCAAGGTGTTGATGTACTCCAGCCACGGAATGCTCGGGAATTTTCGCTGTAGATCATCTATACTCATCGGATTGTACATTGCGGTTGCGTTCCTCCTTTGCTCCATCGGCAATGAAATCTGTGAAGAGAAACACATTCACATTAGTATCAGTAAACGGACCACCAGACGAGCTAACCCAAGCAGCATTGTTCATCGGAAAAATCGGGATACATTGCAATTTTATCGGTGATAAAATCACTAGGATCATCAACATCAGAGCGATTATCCTCAATCTTATCGAGACAAAATCGCGATTTTATCGCCCGGCAATTTATCGCAATATTTTAGAAATAAAAATCGCGATAAATGGCGATATAATCTCTTTTAATAGCCGAAAATTGATCGCAATTTTATCGAACAAAAAATTGTGATGTGTAGCGATTTAATCGCCATATATCGCAAATTTTTATGCGATAATATCTCGATATATTGCCACCGATATAATTACGATAACCAACCGATAAAATCGCCATTCATCGCGATCTTTGCTACTTGGGTTGCGCGTAAAGTTTTTAAATCGACGATGAAACTACCAGACCACGTATCTCGTTTGCGGTGTCTAAAAACCCGCTCTCGTTTTATTTTCTTGAAATTTTCACAGAGTTTTTCTCGCTCCGAGACGAAAAATCACAGAGGTTTTCAAGAATTGACATTGAGTAGTTTTCCATTTAAAAAATAAAATTTGGCAGGAAGTTTGCAACGTCGCAAATCGAGACACGTGATCACCGTCGATATGCGCTTCTTGCTTTAGAGGACTCGGCTCTCTGTCAGGTGCACCGACCTCTTCGGCTGACAAAACTGAATTTAATTTCAATGAACGTGGGATTCAGTTCTACGAACCGAGTATTTAACTATAATGTTCGTGCAATACATGTTTCATATAAACCTGGGTTCTTTGGTTCTGCCAACTGAGGAAGTCGGTTCTTGCAACCGAGGGTTTAGACCTTGGAATTGAAAAGCGCCCACTGAGCTTATCGGCTCGTAAAGCGGAGTTTTGGTTCTCTGGGCAATCAATGTAAGTAAAAGATAATAACGGAAACATTCTCTCGTCAGTATGCATTGAGTTTCTGACTTCATAAGGCACCACGCTGTTTTTAAACTAGAAAACTTCATTTCTCAGAACCGTTGCCAGTGACGCTATTCGAGCGAATTATTACTTTCCTCCTCAGTTTCTCATGCGGGTAACACAAGTAGATTTGTTCGACAGTGGCCTCATATTTCCGGCTGGTCGTGACAAGAGCCGACCAGAAAAGGACAAGCACAAGTGGCCGCTCTTCGAGAGAGATGAAAGGAATGAGAAAATGAAGGAGGAAACTGTTTTGATAAGAGTGGAATGTAAGTGGTGCGGCTTGAAAGTGGTTGTCGCGACGGAAAATGGCACAAGCGTGACTTACATGCAGAAATCAGGCCTCTTCGATCCGACAAAAATGACTTTATTTGACGTCATATCAACTACCCGATTTGTGCGCTGACCGATACGTCATTTGGCGTCGGCGTTAATGCACGCAACGCAACAAAATGTAGCGGCGTGATTCCACGATTTGGACAAAATGTAACTTAACCCTCCCGAGCGCTACCATTAAAACTTTTAAATATCAATGTGAATAAAATTATCAATTCAAAGATAGATCGAAAAATTCTTGTAATCATAAGATGTGTTCTACAAGGTATGTTTTAAATAAAATTGAACCATCCTTAATTTATGATGCTGCATTTTGAGGAATGCTAAAAGTCTGCCCTCCTGCCCTAAAAGGAGTTGCTCGCAATAGGAACGACTATTCCGACTCGGCGACCCGAAGTTTGATCACCAGAAAACAAGGCATTCTTTCGTCATAATTCAAACCGATCAAGTGTAATATTCAAAAATGACAAGGTTCCAAACAGTACTCGTGTCTTCTAAGTATTCATTTACTGAAAAATCATAGGCGAATGCAATACCATGCTGTAAACGCTGCGAGCTCAATAAAAGACAGAACGCCTTCAGTTTTTTCGTAGGCAACACTGACAGCTCCGGAACAGGAATAGTTGCACCAATGCACCAAGGCGCTACAGCCAAAGTGGTGATTGACATTGTAGCTTCGGGTTGCGCAGTGCGCTGTCTTTGTTCGTGAGTGCGACACGCTACTTGTATTATGAGAAATTCTTATCCATCTAGGTTACGAATATAAGACACATGTACCTGATATCTCATTTCAAATAATCCGAGGAAGACAATAAAAAATTTGATTGTTAATTATTTTGCGGCGCATGATTGTCCCAGCCGTAAAGATAAAATCTGGAGCAACGATTTTTCCTTGACCTAAAACGAAAATCCCCACTGTCTCCGTCTAACCTCAACTTTTTTTGGGAAAGAGTTTTTTAGCCAAAGGCAGGTCCAGCGAAGTGGCAACATTGTCTTTTCGCTATTTAAACCTGTGGAAATGTATCGATTCTTGGGGGGACCAGGTACTCCGATAAGAATCGATACATTGCTGCGGGGTTGCGAAATTGCTGGATCCGCTTCTGTTTTTGGCTTAGACTTAACTTTAAATATCGACCCTTCCTTCCTCTCCACAAATTCATTGATATCTTCGTTAAGGATCTCTTCTCGCCTTACATATTGGACGAGATTTTTCAATGTCTTTGTAGGAGCCATCGCTAAAGAGAAATCTGGCAGTACAGCTTCAAAGCCAGAAGATCAAACGCCCAAGGATCGAGGAACTTGCGAATTATGAAAGCCCGGCGAATATCAAGTTACTGACTTTCGCTCTTGCAGCACGCTGTCAACCTCACTTCTGTTAGCGATGTTGCCAAGTCAAGCGACGTATTACAGAGATGCATTCAAACTCATATGCAATGTATTTGATTTAGTGCATTTGAGTTCCAACAAGCACCAGCGGCTAGCAAACTGGAAGCAGTGTCATGTCATTTTTCACTCCACAGGACGCAGGTGAGGGTCTCGCTGCTAGATTTGGTCCACTTCCTAGCAAAAGTATTGTAAGCCCTAACCTAGGAGTTAAGAATACCTGTCCAGATTATGAGCAATCAACTTGTAAGCTTGATCGAGTCTTTTTAGACAAGGGAATTTTCTAATGTTACTACTAGATATTTACTCAACATTTAATTTTTGACAGGTATGAAGAAGAATCCTAGAAGATTATCTGCTTTTTCAATTATTTTTTTACTGAAAATTAGTCCTATCAAGATAATTCAATTAAAAACAAGCGGGAGAGTTCCAAAAGAAACTCATCGGAAACATTCTCCATTCACGCGCGTTTTTCTAGTTGTGGCCCCTTTTTCTTTTTAGGTGACTCGTGCATCCACCACGAGAATCAAGTGAGTTTTCCTGAGAGGGACTGGGAGTCATTGAATTATACGTAAGTCTTTTACCCCCTGTGCGACGAACACTTTACCTCAAAAAGGTACGCGCAAAACAAGTCAATTTCCGCTCCGTTTCTAATCACTCAACTGTGTCCCGTCTTTTCCCAAAGTTTCAAGCCCCATCTCCTTCAAAAAAAGGCGGGCTCACAAGAGAGAGGGGTAAAAGTTCAAGTCGGCAAAATTTTCGCGGATTTCATTTTGGAAAATTAGGTAGTTTTGGAAACAGGCGTTTTCAGCGTGACGGGTTTTGTCAACTTAAGAAGACCAAGTTCTCGTCTCCGAAGCAACGGGACGCTAAAAAAGCCCCCGTTTTTTAACGTCTCTGCCGATTTCCAAAATGGCCAATTTTTTATTTTTGTGAAAAACTGACTTGGAAAAATTTTTTGGTTACAAGTTCGCGAGTTATGAGAGTGCAGATCGAGAAAATCGGCTATTTCAGACTGTGAATTGTCGGTTTATTGTCTTGATTGAATGTGGTAATAAGCTACAAAATCATCACCCATGAGCGAAAATTAACTCGGGTTTTGCACTACCCCTTTTTTCTACCCTTGACCTGCACTGTGAGACTCGTGAGACGTGCAGTCCGTTCAAACTTTCTTTGCCTACGATTTCATCCCTTGGTAATGCAAACCATCCTCTTTGGCTCCTTAAATTGTACTACGGTTACAGTTTCAGGAGCGTAGAGATGCGGTACACCAGACCGATAAATTCGGTAGTAGCTATACCAAAGATTCTCGGTAGTGTGAACTGAGAAGCACAGTGTCCTGAATGGGCCGCACTTTTTGGTATAGGCTATATACCGCAATATAGTTCAATGAGCAAACTTTTTTTTAGCATTACTGTCAGCCTGACAGTAATGCTGACGGTGTCAGGACCGCTTGTACCTACATTGTCCTCCGTATATTATCTTGCACATGTACCAAAAACGCCCACGATAAAATTACTTCGTATAAAATAAAAAGGCTCGAAAGTCGAGAAACACATAATAGAAACTTACGTTAGCTAGGGCTATTTCAAAATCTAATGATTCCCGCAATTCCTTGACGGCTCTTTCACGGTCTGCACCGAAGAGAATGGCAACATCCACCATATAGTCGTAGTAAGCAGCCACAATTTTCTCGTTCAGTCCTTTGGAAAGATATTCGCGGCTCAATCCTAATGATGCTTGATCCAGCTGAAACAATTAAAAAATACAATCATTCTAGTTCTCAGTGTAGTTACATACCAAATTACAGCACGGCAGAATAATAGACCATGTGGCTTAAGGTACCACCCCAGCTAGCTGACAACAAATTTTCGTTGAATTGCATCACACAATCGTATGGCATGTGCAGCAATTCATTACTAATGGCAACGACAACTATGTTTAAAAGAATAAGAGAAATAAAAGAACTAAAACGGAGTACAGACTGTGATTAAAAGAATTTGACGGGACGTTTCGGGATTAACATGTCTTTTTTCAACCGCCGATAAAACAAAACAAAAAATTAAAAACACGTATGAGCCATAACACGTAAGGCAAGTTAAGTCTTGCCCAGCTGTTAAGCGGCGGCTCGTTCGTGTTTTTAATTTTTTGTTTTTAATTTTTATCGGCGGTTGAAAAGGGGCATGTTAATCCCGAAACGTTCCGTCAAATTGTTTTAATAACAACCTGTGCCCCGTTTTGGTTGTTTTATTTCTCTTATATACAATTGGGCTGCAGGGCCGGATTTAGGGGGTGGCAAATTTTGCGATTTTTTTAAATGTAGTTATAAAGAAAACGGATTCAGAAAAAAAATATACAAACGAGAGAAGGTGACAAAATCTCCCATTTCCTGAGAGTATATCTTTAATTTTGTGGTCTTTCTGTGATACAATAGACAGCACCTCTAATATGTTGAGTTAAGACTAAGAGAAAAACCGAACACGGACTTTGGCCTGGAACAGCGCGGCGCGGCGCAGAGAGCAATGATGACGAGAACTTGAGATGAAAAGGAGAAACCCTCGGCGCGGCCGCGCGGCGGCGCGGCGGTCGGCATGTAACACATATTAGCGCCTACAAGACTGCATGAATACTTCACGCATTGCGCCAAAGACAGTGCGGTCGCTGCGGGCAGCAGCGGGCGGCGTGAAATGCATAGCGCCTACGAGACTACATGAATACTTCACGCATTGCGCCAAACACAGTGTGGTCAGCGCGGCACGGTGGCGGAAGTTAAAATTATTAAACCACATTTATGTTTGTTCATTCATAATTTGTTCGTTCATTTCATATAAATGGAAGGCTTTGTCCACACAGAGATAGGTTTACGGAACTTAATTTTCGCGCAAAGTTCCGTGAACTGTTTCTAGTAGTGTTGACAGAGCTTTCGCAAAAAGTATGTCCAACACGAGTAAACGCGTCTTATCCCCCCCATCGCACCCCTCCCCTCCGGCACGTTTACTTGATGGTTTTTATTGATGTTTCAAAACGAATGAGAAGGGGGCGGCAAAATACAGGCGGCCCATGGGCGGCAATTAAGTGAATCTGGCCCTGTTGGGCTGATCAAATTGTTACGTTTGTATAAAAGAAAAGTATACTTCATATATTTTTTGACTTACATCGATGGCTCTAACAGTGGAGTTCTTGAGATCGATGCTGACGGAGAAATCTATGAAGTAGTCTACGCTGTATCCAGCTTTGCGGAATCTATAAACACTGTCCTTCCAGTTGAATGAGCCTCCGTCCCACCGGTCACCCTCCAGCACAGGCCACCCTCCGAAGCTTTTGATAATCTTGTGCACCGGTTCCAGACCTAAATCTTCTATCCTACCTGCAAAAGAAATACTACTTTTTAGAAATAGCTCTCTAGAATAATTTTGTGCATCGTATAATGTGGGCTGACGGTTGAGTGGTACTCTCTTTTGCTTTCGCTGCCATAATTCTTCGGATATTAATCTATTAATAGAGATGTTAGAGACGGGACCATAACCATGTTGAAATTGCAGAAGTGCATATCTTGGCTTGCGGCGTTGCAGACTTCCTGTCATACAGTAAAAGCTTGCTAAGTCGAACTACGGTTAAGACGAAATGTCTATTAAGTCGAATTTTCATAGACACGTACCTACATAAGTTAAGTGGAGAATTTGTTGAGTCAAATTGCCGCTTAAGTCGAATTTTTTGTCGGTTCCTACATGCACGATTCGACTTAGCCAGCTTTCACTGTACTTTATTTTCTCCGTGGAAAACAACCAAAGGTCATTTTTTTAAAAAATATTTCAGTGATTTTTCTTCCACTCAAAAAGAATACTCTGTGAAAACGTCAAGCCGTGGGGAGTCTTGGGAGATTTCGAAACATCGCAACCGAGGTACGCAAATCTGTATTTTTACCGTCGAAAGTATCTTTTACGATATGCCAGGTTGAAAAAAAAGAAGAAACAATACTCCCTCTTCCCTGGGGGAGCGAGAAAGTAAAAATCTGTGACACCAACAAATGGCACTTAAAATCAAGTGGAATAAAACACTCCACAAAACGACTATTTCCTCAGGGCTCAGGGCGGAACTTCTGGGTGCTGGAGCCGAAAGTTCGCCTGCTCCGGGTTCAGAGGCCGGAACTTTCGGCCGCTGAGCCTGGAAAGCGGACGGTATGTCTACGCAGCCCGCAAGTATACGGCTTTGACGGCCGGAGTTATTTTTCAGTGTTGACATGATGTTTTACAGGTTTCAGGATTAGTTCTAGCAAAGTCAAACATTTAAATCTCACGTAAAACCAGTGATATCCCTAGGGGGAAAAAATGTGAAAGTTCTCACTTTTGTTCATGCAGGCTTTGTAGAGGTTTTTAGAGAGAACGAAGGGTTTGGGTTCGTTCTCGTAAGTAGGCGCTTCGATGATGGCACGGAGCTGGTTGAGCAGCGTATCACTGATCTCGCTAAACGTCGTCTCGGAAGTCTTTTCGTCGGGGATAATGGTTTCCTTGATGAACTTGCCGCACGTGAAGCGATAGAAATCGTCGCACGGGTCCACTGAGTCGTCCATCTTGTCCAGAACGTCGGAGGCTGATCAAACAAAAATCATTAAGTTTGAGTTCCCTTTTTTGCGATTAGAAATCAGAATTATGCAGAAAAGAAATTAAATATTGCTTAGTCTTGTCATAATATTTCAGCGAGTCACAGTTAAATGTTATTCACTGCAGGCATATGAAATGACAGATTATTGCAGATTACAGAATAGAGAATTTGCAGGTGTCTGAAATTTGATGAATTTAGTGTTTAACTGGAACCTACTGAGTGAACTGAAAACGATGACACCCTTGGTTCGTGAATTGAATAATTATTGGAGAGGATATGACAAAATGATCTAATCTGCTAAAATAATTGTGTTTAAATGGGAAAAGCCGCCAGATGACGTGTATTTTCTCACTTTTAAGTCTATTTTTATACTATTTCCCATATCAGAAAAAATTATAAAAAATACTGTGAAATCAGCTCTTTAAGCACTTGCAGATGAAGTATTAAATAATTTGCATGCAAATTCTCCATTGGTTAATACGGGAAGTAAAAGACAAAATAACCCTAGCTTTCGGTTGACCATTTCAATTAAGAAGAAATGACAGCTAGTTTTCGTGAAGAAATTTCATAACAAACGAGTGGTGAATGCCAACGTCGCAATCTAGGGAATGCATTTTCCCAGTCTCTCCATTTTTTTCTGCGCTGAATTCACCAAAAACTGTTCCAAAATCAACATAAAATTTGTATTGGTTTGTGTTTCACTTCCTGTATTAACCAAAAGTATCACAAAAAGACAAATATTTTTATCAGTGTACATTTTGCAATTTGGAACTACACTTTCTGGCTTAGTTTAGAAACAACGTATGTATCATTAGTTTCCCCATTAGCATAAGTGTTTTAACGGATAAGCCAGGAATTGTAGTTCCTAATTGCAAAATGAAGTCCAAATGTTCTCAGGGCCGCAGCCGGTTGTGTCGCAGTGGTGAAAGAAATGAGAGGAATAATCACCATTCGCCGAATGTGCTCAAACACCCAGTTTGTGGCTTTAACACATTCTCTTTTTCATCATGATAATTTATGATCATGGTCATGTCTCAGTAAACCCCTCCCACCTTGTATGTGGCTGTAATTAATTGCAACTGTACTGGATATTTTTTAGGCGAATAAAAAAGAAAAATGTCGGGGCGCTCCTATTTTGCGGCTTTATTTTCTTGAGCTTCTTAAGAGATGCATTTAGAATGAACCCAATGGCTTCATCGTGTTTTCTGAAAAATGTATTAGATCCACGGAAGAGATAAGTTGTGGCTAGCAGTGGCGGCATGGGCTCCTTACTTTAGAGCCCAGCCACACGTTATTGGACAAAATGGTCGTCTCTAATAAATTAGGGCTAAACACTCAACTAGGGTTGTGGCTGGAGTGCAACTTATCGTGGCTGAATTCCAATAAATTGAGTTTCAGCTACAATTAAATGTAAATGATTATACAATCCAACCATTTAGCATAGGCTACTGCCTCTTTTTTTTCTTATCGAAAATTCCCGTCCCAGGACAAGAACTCCTTTGCAACTCAAAAACTGAGGCTCAATAAGGGTGATCTGATTCAGGAACGACAGGTGTTATCCTTCACGAAAGGTATAATAAATATTTGCTCAAGACCTTCGTGTAACTCTTGAAGTTCAACATCAACGTCACGTCGTCGTTCTGTAATGCAGTGGCGAGGCGTGAATGATCGATTATCGATATCTCTATATTTAAAACTATGGTAAAGAATCGATCAGTAAAGTGTTCGTTGCGAGCACCCTGTTTATCGATGCTTTTCCATAGGTTTAAATGGCAGATCAATCGATATATTGCAGAGCATGCCACGCTATTGGTGTAATGCACCGGTACTTTTCATAGGATGGAAGCTCCAGTACAAACAAAACACTGCTTCTTACCTGCCCACACGCAGCCTTTTGTTAGGCAAACATTGTCTTTGTTCGTGTCCTTAATTTCATTGTAGACACTTCGACCAGGCCATATTCCTTTGTTTGAGAGGCCGTTCAACTCTGCATTCGGAGGGAGGATCTCTGGAATTAAACAATCCATCATAAAAATTTCGCCTATTAAAAGGTGTCAAACGTCAATTCGCATAAGACGATAAAAAGTGCAATCAAACTACTTCGTCAACAATTTTTTTTACGGATCTTGGTCTCTATCTACGATTAAACAACGTGAGCAATTGTGTTAAGGACAAATGAGATTTTTTGTGCAGAGATTTGGCTGAAGCGTTTCAACTTTCCAATGTGAATTTGAGATTTTTTCAGATGAAATTTTTTTGACTCACCATAAAAGAAGGGGAAAAACGAATTTTGCTCTGATCCTATAACAAGAACTCTGTACCTCAGATTTTTTGTAAGGCTTGAAAGTTCTCAGGTTAATAAAAATGTTTGGTGTGGATTGTGGGTAAAAATATTATTTTACCAAATTTCCACAACATTATGTTGATACAATTTCGAAATGTCTATTTCTATTGCAATGTTTACTTCAATTTTGTCCTCAAAATTCCAGAACAATAATTTTTGCACTCTGATGTCACATTGACCGTGTCACCGTGTCACCTGTCAATCATTTTCACTATCTCTCCTTTATCAGAGTGTTGAAGCGGGACAGTCAAATGATAATTTTTGACATGTAAATATTTATTCAAATATCAAATCCATGACGCATGGACAGGCACCTCTTTAATGGAATATTTCCCTCCAAAATAAAACCAACTTTCAGTTCAAGATTTTTATTCTTGTGAATGATTCTTTCATGGCTGGAGGCACAAAATTCGAGCTGCATTACATTTTACATTAGTAATCATACTGTATTCCTAGATTTTCAATTTCGTTTCGTAATAAGTCACATTATAAGATCAGAATCAATGAGACGATAAAAGCTGTATAATCATTGGCACAAGTACGGAATGTGGATAAAAAGGAAGTGAATTATCCGATAAAATATAGATGTATGTCAGCACACCACGCAGCAAGAGACATTTCGGTGGCCCCTGTACACTACCCTACTATGCTGCCATGCTAAGAAAGAACACCGAATGAGCCATCAGACATTCCAATTTTCCTTCAATAAAACACGAATTTTCCGGAAAACCTACGAAAATTTTCCTTTCAATTTTTCACAGAGTTTCATTTGCAATTTGATCTGAATTATCTAACACTTACAGGGAAAAATACTCATATCTTTACTAAAAAAATAATACTTTATCGCTGGAAACGTGGCAACATTTAAATGTCCATACGGCGTTTTTCCTCAGCATGGCAGTATGGATGAGCTCTGTATAACGTAAGAAAGAGCTTCAGAGAAAATTGACTTTAACCTTCGCTCGATTTTATGGCTCGATTTTCGTCTCATAAATCGATCCAATGATCTCCCTTGTTTTTTAAACGCTTATAGGTACTTCAATATAATGTTATAATTTTGACATAATATTGGTCCGTCAAACGCGTATCTAGTAGAAAAATTAAAAGCAATACGGTAAACCCAAGTTTTCTTCTACTTCCAGTACTTATGTTGGCATGGCAAAAAAAAAGTATCTAAAAGAATGTTTAAAGGCAAAAGGAATGTTAAAGGGCAAAATTAATTTTTGGAAATTCGGCGTTTTCTAATGGGCGCACTGACTCGCATAATCGACGGATGATTGGAGGGTTTCCAAGCAAGTGTGTCAAAGTAAGCCTCCTATTAGAGAGATTATGATTCTTATTGACCGATTACAAATTTAATGCAGCTTAATTTTGCGCCTCGAGGCGCGGGAAAGCGACAATTCGCAGAAACGTGAGTCTTATTACTTCTATGGCTGTCCTTGGTGAAGCTAGCTGGAATTTCGGGTACACTGCTACTTTTTTTCTTCTTTTCTTTTTTTTATAACATGGCCGTTTTTGGGTCGCTCACTCCGAATTTGAAGTTTCCAGACACCTAATTGGTGAGCGTTCGACGCAATCTTAAAAAAAATGGCTTGAGAAGACCTTTTCTTTAAAATAGCGGTCACGCATGAAAAAAGAATCCAAATCAGGTTTTTTTCGTATCGAAAATTAATAATCCACCGTAGAAGTGTACAGCAAAATCTGTGATGAGAATGCTAATTTTTTGGACAGCTGACGTGATTGAGAATGGTGAACATAAGATAGCGTTTACTCAAAAAACAAGAGAGGTACAGAATCGTGAAAAACGCTCCAATTTACAATTCCGAGGCGTGCTCATCGCGGCGGTGGTCCATATGCATTTAGTATGAAAGTAATAAAGCTGCAAATATGAACAGCTCAAACGGAGGGGACGATTTGGACGATTCGAAATTTTAATATCGATTAGCCATAAGAAAAATCCATCGTGAACTATCAGCTGAGTAAAAGGACAGATAAAGATGTAAGTACCTATATAAATCGACTATTTTAGCGACTTTTCTCGTGCGCTGCGAGGAAAATGAAGCGTTGGGCGCAGAAAAGGCATTTCTCGGTTGCGGTGTTTCAGGCTAATTTATATTTTAGAGAGGAAACTAATAGGTGAATTTTCTGAAATTTTACGTTTTCAGCATTGTAAAATCAGAAAGAATATTCTGTTAAAGTTACAACGCAATACATAAATTTGCTTTGACCAAAATGGATAAAACATTAGCGGAGATTTCGAAACACCACGACAAAGAAATGCCGTTTCTGCACCCAGCGCTGTCGATAGATCGGACCGTTTCAATTTTCAATCATTTTTATCGTGGAAACAGGGAAATCAATCCCTCCCCACAGATCTAACGAAGCACTTTCATTCTTTTAAAAAAATTAAGAATTTCGGCAAACTGATGATTATCAAGAGTCCAATACTGACCTCCTGCATTGCGAGTGATGAGCAGCGTTGTCATCAGCGCGACGGCCAACATCAAGATAATAAACATCGTCACTGCCGTGAGCAGAGTTAGGTTCTTTTCCATCAATGTCCTCCGCTTCCACCATGTTGGATTTCTGAAACAAATTACACAGTATAAATTAGTTGCCTCACGCACTTGCTCACATCCGCGGTTGCGACACGGCACGCAGGCATCGCAGCGAACCCTACACAGCACACAGAACAAAATTAGGGGTTTTCAGGACTGATTACACGGGCAGAACTATGGAAACATTTTGTGGGGGGGGGCGAGTAGGGGGCATTAAGGGGGAGTCAGGCTCGGGGGCACAAAAAAAAAACTGATAAAATATTAAGGCTAGGGGTCTGCATGCGTTTGCGAGACTCTCCTGGCTCCAAAGCAGAGTTCGGGGAAATTTCTTATAGATTCACATGATGCCGTGCTGAGGAAAAACGCCTTATGAGCCCTCAGACGTTGTCAAGTTTCCTTCGATAAAAACCGAAATTAATGGGTAATTGGTGAATATTTTTTTTCAAAATGTTCAGACAATATTGTACGCAATTTAATCTAAAATTTCTGAAAATTTCAAGGAAAAATGTGCATGAATGTCGTCAAAAATACATGTTTTATCAAAAGAAATTTGACAACTCTCGAATATTCATACGGCGTTCTTCCATCGACCGGCAGCATGGGAGTCCGGGGAGCCTCTCCCGGAACATTTAGAAAAATTGAGTCGTCAGAGGAGAATGTTGAGCTATTCTCGCTGAAATATCGATCCCAATTTACTTTCCAAGACGGAAGATATACCATGCACTCACTTTAGGAGTTTTTAACGTTTCTTGAGAGATGCTGAGTAGATTTGGGGAGGGAGCAGGTCCCCCCGGCCACCCATTTACGTCTCCGGTCATTACAATTGATTTCAAAGTGAAAAGCTTTTCCTATAAAACATATTTTACAGATTCTGTGAAAAGCAACCTTATCTTCCGTGAGAAAATTTTACAGGAGAGCCGCATCGAGAGGGAAAGGTTCAAATTGACGTTTCTAGTTGATCTATTTCCGTGTGCATATCAGAATCCCTAACCTATATTTAACCTAAAAATTTAACCTAAAACTCGAGAAATTTTGTCCTGAAATTTAAGACGCCACCCTTTATTTTTTGGCTCTCAGGGTCAAACTTGCGTCAAAAAGCTCAACTCTTCTTCATCGCTGTAGTGGTACTAATAACTTATTTTTGAATTTTTGGAAGATAAGGCCCATTTTTACATTATTGATTAATTGTGATTTTGCTACTTCCGTTAACTTACTCATTTTACACGAATTTAACCTCTACGCGTTTGCAGTCTTATTTTGTTATTAGATGATAAGTATTTTTTTTTAGTTGTCACTTGCTTTTGATTGATTTTTCAAATTAAGGATACTTGTAATTGAAAACAATTGATATCAACGAACAATATCTACTGTTGCAAGATGAAACAGAAATAGGCAACTCCTTTAGGTTGTGGTGGAGATTTAAATTGCCGATCTTCCTGATACATGGAGCTTATCTCCTTAGTCGTTCAAACCTCGGCAATTATTGACCAAATAATGCAATTCAATTGCACTTTAAATTGCGATTTGATTCCAATATTTTCATCGCACTCTGCCACCTTGATTAGTGACTTCGCGTTTGCGGCAATGTTGAGTCTCGAGGTTTGAAATTATTTTGAGATAGGCAGCTGGTCGCGCGCTCTCTTTTGGCCCGACTCCCCGCCGAAGGACTGCGGCAGAAAGTATAGCGGGAAATATTTCCGAAGCCCATTACTCAAATTCCAGGCTTCCCTGGAAGCTCAATGAGCAGAAAAGATGAGATCCGATTTGTAAACGACCTCGGGTCTTTGACGAATCGATCCGATGCGGGACAATTATCTCGATCATGCATTTGCCGAACTGTGCCAAGAACGATAACCGGGTGTTCAGTTTTTTTTTCATTTACTTGCACTTATTCGCGACATTTGGTGACACGGTGCAATCAGCGCTCATGCCTCGGCGCGCATTCAACAACGCTGCCCAGGAAAATCAAGGTGCTGATCACTTATGGTCTAGTCCTAAGGGAAACTCACTTCATAATTTGTGGAGAAAAAGAGGGAGCCATATCTTGAGATGCATGACGGTCACAAAAAAGGGGTGAAACACAAGAAAGGGGGGGGGGGGGGTCACAGAGAAGAAAAATCAAAGTAAAGTTTAAGAATTGACGTTGGGTAGTTTTCCATTCAAAAAATTAAGGATGAAAAAAAGTCAGCAACGTCGCAAAGCGAGGTACGTGGTTTAGGGGTTTACCGTCGAAATGCCGCATGATGCAGCCAAAATATTTGGAAAAGCCTTTTCTCTAACTGCCTCCTTGAAAGATATTCTCTAATCCTATAACACGGAGTAAATTATTATCATACATGGTTCCATAATTGCAGTTTTGAATTTGTATCTAATCCTTGATGAAAAGCCATTTTCCCTCGGTGGCCTCCAAATCCACAGTCCAACAATGCGGATACGAAGAGGCACACGTACGGAGCTGCAAACCAGAGAGCTCTGGGCGGCGCACAGTGGATCGAGTCAATAGGAGAGGTCGGCCAACATTTGGAAACTTTAAACGCTTATAATTCTGTTTATACAAAACTTTGAGGTTCTGAAAGTGGTTTCATTTGTTTCTTCGTAAAATCTTCTTCTTAGAGCATCCCTTTAAGTTAAAAATGTGACAAAATAATCATTAAAATTGGACGTATTTCTACCAAACAGACCTATGTGCAAGTGAGAAATATGGGGTGTGCTCGTTAGTTCTCTGGCCGTGAGAGTGAATGAGAATAATAACGCGCCAGTGACGTCAGCGGCGACGAACGAGCGCCGGCACGACGGGGGGATCGTTGGAGGGAGTCTTTAACTCATGAGCCCTATGCACAAGGCTCTCTTGCCATGCCCGCGGCTCATGACTCCCGCATTCAGTTGCCACATAGGTCTCTTTGATAGAATGTAAAATCCCGCTTTTCCAATTCTTCAAAAGGAATCACGCCCACTTTTACATTGCTTCTTATGCAGCCTCGAGGAGCACACCCCATATTTCTCACCTCCACATAGGTCTCTTTGGTAGAAATACGTCCAATTTGCAGTTGTATACTCAAAAATTTCATGTCCGACCCCTGTGATGGACTCGTTCCATTGCGCGGAGCGCGGCGAATCAAATTGTCCTGACAACGGACCAGAACCAAGAAGGCCGGAATTATGAATTATGGATAAGCTTCGAGTTACGAATGAGTGCAGAATTTTAAAATGAGCCCTCGGTTTGACGTTGCAGTACGCTTCTCCTCGATTGACATCGCTCGGATATCTTTTAAGATGGAGAGTGTGTAGAATTTTATATTCACCTGACGTGTGGCCACAATCCAGGACATAAATTCAGCCTCGTTTTCCGAGAGTTCAAGGGTCGCACAGCAATTTCGCTCAAAAAGGTATCACAGATTTTCATATTAATACGAGTCGGCTGATACCCATCGTGCGGTGAAGTTATGTTTTGATGGTAGAATTATGAGAAGCAGTAAACAAGGCTGAAAATTGCCTGGATAATTATTTTTCCCGTCGAATACATGTTGTTGTTTTATACATTTATTTTTATATGTGTTTTAACGAAGCTGGGTCATTAAAACCCAGAGCAGAGATCAAGAGAAGTTACAAAAAATTGAATGAAATGACGTATACCTATACGTGCGCATGATTTCAATGCATAATAATTTCCTCGGTGAATGACACAACCATATGCGCGCAAATATTCGCGCTCCCATGCCGCCATATTGCCGTCACGGTGATTGAAGGCGAACTAGTCAGATTAGAGACACGCAGTGAGGAGATTAATCAGCGTACCTTCCTCCCTACGGTTATTCGCTTATTTTTTATTGACTCATCATCATTATGGAATACTCACTTGCAGGAAGGCTTCCTTAGGGAATTTTCGAAAATTGATTCTACTTTAGATGCATTTTAAGGACAACGCAAAGCAAATTTTCATCACACATTTTGTGGATTATGTGCCAGGTGTTTTTAGGTAGCTGAGCTCCTTCCATAGAGGTTGCAAATTAAATGAAAGAAAAATGATTTTGTTGATTAACCTCGATGTTTATCGATTATCTTGCATATAATATAAAGTACCTACATAGCGAGAGTATGGATAGGTCGTTACACGGAGGGCCTAGGACCCAAAAGGGCAGCCAACCCTCCGAGACACAAAATGTCACTGCCAATCTTCAGATTCAACTATCAAATCAGGATCACCAAGAATGCTCATAAATGAGCGTTCCTCCGCAAAAATAAGAAAATGTAGGCAGAAACTAACAATAAGTCAAATACGTGCTTTTTAAACGTCGGGCCGTAACAATTGTAATAATAAATCGTTATTCTGGATAATTCATTGAATTCATAGGTTGACCGCCTTTTTGGGCCCTAACTGTATTCGCGGAGGTATCGGTGAATGCCTGATGAATTTTCGGAGTTTCTAGCCTATCCATACTCTCGCATGTGCACTTCCGTGGTGAGGAAAAACGCCGCATGAACCATCAGGTGTTGCCAAATTTCCTCTGACGAAACACGAGTTTCCTGGTAAAATTATGAATAATTTCCTTCCGATTATTCACATAATGCACGCAATTTCAACAAAAGCTCCTGGGAATGTCAAGGAAAAATATTCATAAATTTCCTCAATAATGAACATTTTATCGAAGGAAATTCGGCAACTCTCGAATGTTCATACGGCGTTTCTCCTTAGCACGGCAGTACAGGTAGCCTATACATTGAAACGAATGGACCGCAGCGTTGCCAAAGTACGAGAATCGCCTCTCGATGCGCGATTTTAGGTGAACGAAGCACACACGCGTGGAGCTGGAGGCTGCGCACGTGAATCTGCGGGCGCAGGTGGATCCATCAGAGTGTCTGAACTCGGCAAGTTAACGCAGACCCGTCTGGCAGCCACCGCGACAATGGTGGAGTGCGAA
This sequence comes from Bemisia tabaci, assembly GCF_918797505.1. Lineage (NCBI taxonomy): Eukaryota > Metazoa > Arthropoda > Insecta > Hemiptera > Aleyrodidae > Bemisia > Bemisia tabaci. The sequence goes on from NC_092793.1 coordinate 53,893,429, forward strand.
ACCGCGAACTGGGTCACTGGTGTGGCACAGTCTCCGAGTCGGACTCGAAGACTTGCTCTCGGCGGGCGGGTCTGCCCGGGCGTGCCGGCCGGTCTGGTCGGGTCTGGCATGGAGCAGCGTTCGATGCTCGATGCAACCAACTTCACTGTCATTGACTCCCGACGCGGCCGACGCGGCTTCCAACGCACCTCCATGTCCCACAACCGACAACCGAATTGCATCCCGCAGAAAGGAGAAAAAATCCCATTTAACAGTTCCTTCAGACGTCGCTATGGATGTGGCTCGAATCAACTGCGTGGTTCGCTTTAGAACCGTGCGTTGTAGTTTGTCATTTTATCCTGCTTCTTCCTCTCCTATTTTTTCTATCAAAAAGAGCATGCGCGGATTTAAGGGTGGCACTCGCCCCTCCCCCGCTCGCCCGAAGGAAGGAGGAAGAAAAAAGAAAGAAAGAAACGGAGGACAGAAGAAGGAAGGACACTCGTATTTGGTACTTATACATGACGAAATTGACTCAAACTCCACATTAGATGCTATGAAATTTTGAAAATTGTCTTGAGGGAGCCTTCCGGACTCCCTTTGTGCCACTCCCCCCCCCTCCCATTTGAAGTGTCTCGATCGGCCTATGAGGGAAGCATGTTTTGCCACATTTACTTTCGCACTCATTGTTGTATACATGAATGTATATGTACGTGCCATGAAACAGTAAGTATATGTTGCCAAAGTGAAAACTGACGAGTTCGCCAAGGTTATCACTGAATGCGGCGTAAAGATGAGGGTCTGGAGATGGAGGTCTAGATTAGTAAGGTACACTCAAAATTGCTAAAATGCCCATAAGTTTAAATTTCTAGTAACTCAAACACCTATTAGGTTTTAATTCTGAAAAAAGTGGAAAATGTTGAAAAAAGCACTGAATTCAAAATGCAACCGGTACAATGCCCAACTAGCACAACCTCCACAGGTGTCAAAATAGCAATTGAGGAATTTTTCGCTTTCTTTATCGGCAATATTTGAAAAAAAAGTACATGAGATCCAAGCACTTAGGTAAGTGAACAAGATGAAAATGGACTAAATTCATAACCAGGCGTTAAAGTTACCACGGTAAAATTTACTTCTATTTTAAACAATTTTAAATCTAATTTTGATGGGTAGGTAAAGAAGTATATTGTTATTGAAGCTATGTTTTCGTAAAAAAACGTTGCCTCGGCAACGTTGCATAAACCTTGGAACGTTTGGATTACCGGTTCCCGAATTGAACTTTAGAGGTTCACAACAGAGGTCAAAATGGAATCCATCTTCTGCTATGAGTAATATTAAAACCTTCATAATGATATCTACTCATCTCTGAGACAACGCCATTTTTCAATCCGCAATTCGTCTCCTGAGGAGTTTGCTCGCGGACTTGAGGGCTATTTGAAATCGAGAGACATTTTTTAAGTATCTCAATCGATGCACAGTGGATCGAGTCAATGGGAGAGGTCGGATAAAATTTGAAAATTATGAAAACTTATTTCACCGTTTATCAAAACTTTGAGGTTTTAAAAGTGGTCCTTTTGGTTTGCTCATAAAATGTTCTGCCAGAGGCCAGAGGCCCCCATTATTATTTAAAATGTGACGATATAAACATCAAAATTTGAGGTTTTAGTCGAAAAGTTCATGCCCGACCTTCCTGATTGGCTCGATCCACTGTGCGATGCGCAAAAGAAGTAGATTTATATCTTTAGCCCCAGTGGCAGCAATGGATATTTATCCGTGTGAGGTAGAGGATGAGGAATAATCGGATTTGTGCTTCTTAACATTCGTCCATGAAAAAGGTTGAAGCGTCATTTACTGAGGCAAGATACTTAGATAAACCTTTGAACACTTGAAAGTAACACAGCGTACGCCTATTTGAGAATAAATCTTAAAAATCCAGCGAATTATATAGCCTCTTAGCGATTACATGGATTAACCTACATCATTCATATTGTCCTGGAAATGATTTAAACCATTCCAACATCTAGTCATTTTTCCGTTACGAACTTTTTGCGAAAACACTGTCTAACGCGGAATACGAGACAACAAGATTCGCGATGAAGCCATCGGTCGATTAGGAGTGACACACTTCAGTTCGGAGGTGTGATACCCAACTTTGCCTGGAGTAATATGTCATCAATGACGGTTTCTCATTCTCATTTGGCAACAATTGAATCATGACTAATTAACCGGTGCCTTTACGCGGAGTTGCAATATTGCAGCTACAACTTTAATACACAAACATCACACAGCACAGCTTTAATAAACAGATAAAGTAGTTAACAATAAAATTATGCACCCCAGCGACGTCTTCCAAGGGTACTCGATGACGTCACTAATAGGTTCTACGATCCGGTCATCAGCCGGAAACACTCAAAATAGCCGAATACAGCCATAAATGGCCGGAAATTGCTGAGAACACCCAAAAACAGCCGAAAAGAACCAGAGTAAGCTCAATGGAATCCGGTGGTTGCTGTCTTCGGGGGCGTCTTTTGGTTGCTTTGGGGGGGGGAGGTGGAGGGATAGGGGGTTGAAAATAGTTATAGTAAAAAAAGAAATGAGGATCCTTTAAAAAGGGAATCGTAAAGCCCAAGTGTATTGTCACTTGAGTATGTATTAATTAGATGATGTGCGATGTAGAAAACATCGTATTCGATTCTCATCAGGGGAGGTAAATATTTTCAAGCTGTACTGCATTGTCGAAAGTCAAATTATTCAAAATTTCAATATGTTTCTGCAAAGGAAACGAAGTATCGAAGCTTAGCTTGAGGCTTCAGCGTACATGAAACTCAATAAAATGTTGACGAATAACGCAAGAATAAAGTGAACGGTGATAGATAACAGAAAACACTAACTGCAGGGCTCCCAAGAGTATTCCGTAAACTTCATGCGGTTTTTAAGTTGTGAGGACATTACCTCCAAAAATCAGAGGGTGATCTATGCGAGCGAAGTATCCAATGCACCAGCGACCAGAATTTTCTGGGAGCTAAGAATTAAGAATTTCGGAAAATATTTTAGATAATTGAATGAGCACAGATGTGTGTCGTGTGAGAATTCGATAGTAATTCAAATCGTGCGAACTGAGTTCAGCGCCAAAGAGATTTCCCTAACTTTCTGCGGTATATGGGTCATGTTTGCTCGGCGGTCGTCTAATTTATCCTTTTTATCATTGATAACGCAAGGAATCTTTGATTGAAAAAAAAGGATACCTGCGCATGACCTAACCTGACTTGACAACAAGCACGGTAGCTTAAATTCCTCGATTTAGAGCTTAGAGGAAGCCTTGAAGCACGTGATAAGACACGTTCCAGGTGCGGCGCGCGGCAAGCAGTGGGGGCCGGCCGAGTATCAATATCTCATTTGACGCCGCACAGTGGTACGAGCGAATAGAAGAGGTTGAAAATGAAATTTTTGGATACAATTTCAAACTTTGATGTTTACTTCGTCACAAATTCAATTTTAAGGAGTGTTTCTAAAAGGAAATTTCACGAAAAAACCAATGAAACCACGCTTAAACTCATCTGTTTCATATTTTCGGAAATAAATGCTTCCAATAGTTTCCAAATCTTGTCCGGCTTCTCCTGCTGACTCGGTCCAGTGTGCGCCGGCTGGATTTTATTCAGCGGTAACTTTGTTTATAAACAAAGAAAACGCCGCGCCGCGAGTATCCGCGGGCCAACTTCGCAGCTTTTTGGATTAATGAAAAAAAGAGAGAGATGACTTAGCGCCCAACTTGGGATTCGCGGAATACAAAGCGCACGTTCTGGGTCGAATCGAGAACTCGCGTCATTGATGGAAGTCGAAGATTGGACGACGTTTGAGGTGAATCAGGGAACGTGAACCGTGCATCACATCTTTTGAAAACTGGGTCGGTGCCTTAAGGTTCATCCGGGCAGTCCTTCGACGTACAGTGTACACGCAACCTATTTTCATATACAGCTGACCCTCTGCATAGAATAAAAAGACTAACGTCAACAGGAGCGAGCCCCACCGCCATTTTCATGCCAACGAAGCATAACGAAGGGAAGCTGTTTCAATAAGTACTGTTTAGTGTTTACGTTTGCGGTCAACGATTTATCGTGAAACCGGAGAAGCACTGCTGTGAATTCGCTTAAAATTTAAGGTTTTTTCCACTTTTATATTAGTAGGTAACCTCGAAATTTGTTTCAATAAATACCGACTCTGAGAAGAAAAATGTTAGCATTGGTTCTTACGGAGCTTTCGCTTCTGTTGACGTAGTCTACTTATTCTATGCCCTCTGTTTGGATTCAGAAAATCAGCTGGTGTCGTATTTCGATCAATTTTTCGGCGCAGTTTTCGACAATCAAACAATCGGTTTCAATGCAAAAAACAAAATCCTCGGTTACAACATCTCTGATTTAGACCAATTGACGAGTGTGTCTTGTTAGGATGGAGCAAAAGTGACGAAGCTGCGACACTGCGAGCAACTATTCGAGCTCCTAAGTCGCTCATATTGCCATCACAGTTATTGAAGGCGCACCAGAGAGAATTGACGACACGTAGTGAGGAGAGTACCCAATCGACGCACAGTGGATCGAGTCATTGGGAGAGGTCGGACGAAATTCGGAAACTTTAAAAGCTTATATCTCCGTTAATGTAGAAATTTGATGTTCTAGAAGTTGTTTCATTGGTTTCTTTGTGAAATTTTCCTCTCTCAGCACCCCTTGAAAAAAGCATCACGAACGAAATTCATGACGAAATAAACATCAAAATTTGCAGTTTTAGTCAAAATTTGGGAATGTTTAACTTAATAAAATTTTACGCTGGTCATTTTGACATAATCAAGAGCCCCACTCGAGTAAATCTTAAAACACGCCATAAACCGATTGGAACAAGTTTGAAATGCCTAATTGGATTCTGTTTAAAGTGATTCATTACTACGTTCTGCTCCTTGAATTTCCATGACGATTACGAGAGCGAGTGGGGCAAGGGAGAGGGTGAGAAGGAAAAAAGAGAGATTAAGGATGGAAACCTTTGAAGTGCATACCTCCGAGAGGTTTAATCCCATTTAAACGCGGAATTAATAAATTCATACGTCAGAAATTTTCAAATAAATTGATTTGGCTGCGTGCCAGAGGTTGAGATCAAGAGCCTATTATCCAATCATTCCTTAGCCAATCTCATGCCAAAAATTCCCTTTAAATCCGTTCTTTAACCTCTTCTTAATCTGCACCATAAGCTCATCAGACGAAACAGCGGTAAGGGGCAACGCACCCTTGTCCCATGGGCATTCCATGACGTAGAGAAGTGCCTATTTCATTGCCCTAAACATTAAGCTTTTTTAACGTAATGTCAATCCTCCGCGGGTTCAGAAGTCAAAAATTGAAACAAGTCTGCATTATTAAATTGAAAAATTCACCACCTTAGGTCTAAAATTTTCTAATCATTTGAGATAATTTTCCGAAATATTGTGTGCAAAGTCAGGTGGATTTTCATCAGGGTTAAAGATGGCGAAGTAGTGCAATCTGAGCAACTCGAGTTTTCCATGTGCCCTACTTTAAAATGGTCCTTCATAACTCTCAAGTGTTTGAACTTTTGCCTTCACGACGATCGTGTCTCCTCTTCATTTGTCGCAGGTGGCGAAAACAGACGAACCCCACCGGTAGCATAAAAATAAAAAATAAAATCTGAAACTGGGAGAAAAATGTGGAGGTTCTCCATCACTCATTGGAAGCGCACTTTTAACAATGATTTAAGAGCCACCGACCACGTGTCACCGGGAGGCACGCGGTTTTCGGGGACAAAAGGGGACTGGATGAGCGGGGTGGGGTATAGTTGGGGGGGGGGGGGTGTTCATTAAAGAGAGTCGGCAGCCGCAGCCGGCTTGTTGCGTGCGGTCGCGTGATAGCTGATAGGGCCTGTGCCGAGCTGTAATTTTCAACCTGTTGAATTTTGGTTTCCCTTGCTTTATCTCGGGACTTAAGAGAGGAAGATACCACCCGCTAAACATGACTCCCGGCTCTGAAGTGCTGCGTTGCCGTTTTCACTTGAGTATACTTCATATTTTCGGTCGAGACGTCGTTCGTAGTATGATTTAACAAGTCATAAAATTTCAAGGAAAAATACCCGAACTTTCCTCAAAAATAAATATTTTCAAAGAAGACATTCGGCAATGTTCGAATGCTTATACTGCCGTGCTAAGGAAAAATTTCGTGTGAACATTTGAGAGTTGCCAAATTTCCCTGGATAAAACATGTATTCTGGAGGAGAGTTATTCACATTTTTCCTCGACGTTTTCAAATATTTTAGATGAGATTGCGACAAAATTGTCTAAAAATTTAAAAAGAAAAAAATATACATTCAAAATTTCTCAGTAAATTCGGTTGTTAGTGATGGAATTCTGTCAACATCCAAAGGATCATACGGCGTTTTTACTTTCAAGAAAAAATACCCAAACTTTCCTCAAAAAATACATATTTTCAAAGAAGAGATTTGGCAATGTTCGAATGCTCATACTGCCGTGCTAAGGAAAACCGTCGTGTGAACATTCGAGAATTGCCAATTTCCCTGGATAAAACATATATTTTGGAGAAAAGTTATTCATATTTTTTAAACCTCGACATTTTCAGATATTTTAGATGAGATTGCGAACAAAATCGTCTAAAGATTTTAAAAAAAAATATTCAAAATTTCTCAGTAAATTCGGTTTTTAGTGACGGAAATCTGGCAACATGTAAAGGATTATACGGCGTTTTTACTTAGCACGGCCGTAACAACTGTCTTCAGCTCGGACCTGAAGGTGGCGCGGGCGCGAGCGGAACGCGATGATAAACTGACCTTGACCCGCTCATCTCTCCGATTATGTTCTTTACGAGTATTTAACGGCGGGTACCTGGTACCTCGTCCGTATTCCACGAATTAATCTCATAGTTTACGAGCTGCCCGCACGTTGTCTCCTTTAAATTTAGGACCTCCCATTCGGTTCCATGAGCCTGCTACCTCAACGGCCCGACCAACTCCCAAGATCAACTTTCCCGAATCGATGGGTAGATTTCTCGCCGCAAGTAATTTTTCAATGGGGGGTCAAAGAGAAGGTACGCTTGACCGGCGAGAACATTGAAAATAAACATGGAAAGTTCCCGGACATGAGGAAATGAAGATGCCGTCCTCTTTTGAGCATAAAAGACATTTAAAAATCACAAGAAGCTAGTCGTAAAATACAACTTGACGCTAAATTCCGAAATTTTGATCCCCCCTTCCTACCTCTACTTCCTCGTAACGCTTTTGTGACTTGGGTTCCAATCCTCTGACGCGTTAAAACCAAATGAGGGGTTTGGAGGACAAGGTGCTCAAGTGCAGTTTTTGCTATTTCGAGAAAAACAAGTTTGAATGTTCAACATTACATGGAACCTTATGGCGGAAAGAAAGTTCAAACTGACTTTTTGATGCTTAAAAATTGGAATTTGGGAGCGAATTTTTCATTGGACATGCATTAAGACTAGTTTAACTGAATCATTAATGTCTCCATTTTTTTCAAAAACTATACACTTATGCACCTTGTTCTGCAAGCCCCTCAAATCAAGTATAATGTTCTCCTCGACCCACCCTTCCCGTAGAGCGTTGATTCGGCAGTGCAAAGAAATATGTAGGTGTCCATGGGTATCGTGATTATTTTGGTGAGAGAGTCGTCAGCCGCTCGGAACATGACAGCGAGTTAGGAGATTTTGAGGCGTGCTACTGTGCTATGATGGTATTCTCACCTTTTCATCGGGTCGTTAATGGTATGATTGCACAGCTGATTGGGAGCAGAGCTCTGTGACATAATTACACTATCAATCTCATTGAGGGCCAGGCGATAAGGCGTTCCAAGGTGTCTCCTGTTTTATGATCATTGAATCATGCTAAGCAAGGATACTAATTTTGACAACATTATTAGAGTTGTAGCATTTTATCTAATCCTTAATTTGAGAAGAAAAGTCGCCTCTCAAAAAAAATGGTCTTTTTTAGCACTGATCCTCACAGTAACCCAGTTTTGCAGACTAACACGGACGGATATCAAACATTTAACTTCACGAAAAATTAGGCAGTGTTTCATGTGATGTTGCTAATCAGGTACTTCCTTTTTTAACGTTATTGTCAATCGTTTCATTTCCTCACAATCAATAGAGGGCATCAAAGAGCAACTGTTCCACTCATGACTATATGTCCTCCGGGTCGTATGGGACATGTAACAATTTGCGTCCACTTGCTAACCCAGAGATGACAATTTTTTGCTCCACTCAATATCGAGCAAATGCAAAATGCCCCGTGCAGGATGCGAGCAATTTTGTGTCTTCGCGACTGGAACTGGAAAAACAATCGAAAGGAGATGCTGATTCGCATATGTTCAAGGGCAAAAGTTATGAGTTTATTTTTCAGTCAGGAACTGATCAACAAAGTGGCCTTTGTCTGAAAAGATAGGTATCTAATAATAGTCGCTCCAAAAACAACATCTTCAAAACAATAATCCTCGCCGAAAACCGAGGAGGTAGAATAAATTAATTTGTCTGTGTAGAAATAAATGTTTTGCGTGTTACTAAGGTAAAGATATCTAGTAAAACTGGGGAAAAAATTACAATTATTGCAGTGCATGGCTCAAATGTTCGCTGATGCCTACCTCCCGCCCTTTTTTTCACTATAATATCACATTATACTCGATTTTTGCATGATATTTCCCAAGAGTAGATATTTACTAGAAGGCAGAAACAAAGTCACTATGAATTGTGTGGAATGGTCAGTAGCGATCAGGCATCACTAGTTGTTATCGTTATATCACCAATTCCGATCCATTCAAAAGTTCAATTTTATTCTTATAAAAACAAAACGGATCAAGCAAAACTAATTTCGTGTGTGTGATTACATTTATACATACCTGATAAAATAAACAAGTTGTTTTTATTTCCTTCACTTCAAAATAATGCTTTCTCTAAATCATTAGGCCAACATCACTTCAACTATTTTCCTATTTATCAGCTCAGACTTCTTGACTTGGAAAAAGCTGGAACTCTTGTTTACAAGCACAAAGAGACGTGAATACGCCATTGCCAAATTTAACTGGGCAATACAATTTTTTAAAAGAGAACGTTCGTGCGGATTTCTTTGACAATATTAAGGAATTTTCCTCGTACCATGCAGAAAATTCACTGAAATTTTCACAAAAATCCGCACGACCGCTTTTGTGTGAAAAATTAAATTGCCCACTCAAATTCGGCAATAGCGGATGTGGCTTGGTTCCTTTCTGTTAAACGCGGTCCTTTAAGCCCCTGATTATTGCAGACGCTCATTGACTCCACAAAACTGGAAGTCACACTCCCAAAATAAATAAAAAAAAATGTATTAAAAACATAAAAATACCCTTGACATATTAGCCTACAGATCCGTGAGACCTACCATGATGGGGCATCGCTCATTGTTTTATAATGTAGGTATTTCAACTAGAACTTGTGGAGTGCCTAAACGTCAAGACCGTGCTCCTGCTTTTCTGAGAGGGAGAAACTGGAGAGAGACCATCCGCTCACGAACGAATAACAAAAGAAAATAACCAAGGTACCGCGAAGAAGTTTGAAGATAAGTCCGTATCCTTCTCATTGTCATTAAAACGACGGTAATTATTGGCCACGAAACCAGCTCGAGTCTTGTTGAGTTCAAAATCTTGGGACGAAAAAAAAAAAAAAAAAATCCTCGCATGTATGGCATTCATTAAATCGTTTTCCTCCTTTCTTAACACATGATTTCCATTCAAGAATTGCCTGTGACTGACTCGATAATCGCACTGGAGAATGTGGACTTTTTGCGCATGAGTCACTTCTTTGATTTACGACGAACTATGAGTAGAAAGTAATTTACTACAAATGAGAGCAGCGGGTTGTCTCCCTAAATTAATCAAAGTTTCTTTACAAAAAATATCTTATATTAGATTTAAGGGCAAGATTTAAGATGTCAAGGTTTCGAATGGAAAAGCTGAGTCACGTCTAGAGCTAAATTTTCCGTGATTACGCGGCGATCATCTTGTATCACTTTGAATCATCACAAAGTTGACATCATCAATAATTCGTTGACTCCAATATTTGCGTAGGTCATTTTTTTTTACAAGTTAATCTCAGTTTCTAAGATTTATGGTATAGGCTAGCCACAACAAATGTGAGTAACTAATGAGTGCGAATCTACATTTCTGAGCAATTTGCAAAAGTGAGACAATTTTTCTTCCAAAACTCTGGGAGTTTTTTTATGGGAAGTAGTCGCAACAGACCCCTTTATCTAATCTGTCAGTCGAGCGTGTTCTAAAACTGCAAAATAATTTTTCTCAATCCTAAGAGTAGAGCTGACACTTGGTCAGAAATAGAAATAGAATGTATACAGGCAAGACTAGAATTTTTACGATTCATTTTCATTTTTATTTCAGATTAACGCATTTTCAGAGAAATAATGTGCATGCTCTCCGACGAAAATTATAATTTTATGGTGGAATAAACTGAATCTCATTCATGTGAATCTAGGATTTAAGTAATGAGAAGAACTTGGGTGATAAAGGAGTCATAAAGTCATGAATCTGAGAAAGTGAGCCATGAAGTTGGTGTAGTTATGATTATTATGATTGAAACGTGAACGTCCAGAAGCCGTAAGACGCACAACCTATCTAATACATTCCCCATACTTGTTGATCCTTCTTTAACGACAGATTAAGATGCCTATTACCAACTTTAGTCACCGTTACCGGCATCTGCGGGCTGCTCGTTGAAATTAATAGACAAAGCTATAGACAAAAAAGATAACAGGTTTATATGGAAGGGTCCTATTGGTGGCAGCGGGTGTTTACGAGGGACAAAATGGAGGTAGGTAATAGACTAACTATATGGTAACCTACGAGAAACCCTGTGGTTAGTCCATCATTTTCTTCCTCAGTCTATAGGAACCAACCATTTCAACCAACAAGATCGCTCCAGACTCCCTATGTCTTTTTTATCTATAGTTTTGTCTATTAATCACAACTATCAGCCTGCTGATGAGACTGATGCCATGAGATTTGCCTTGCCTTCAAGCTGCTTTAGCAACCCAAGCACTAAGTTGCCCATAATATGAATTTTATACAGTATTTTAAAATGTGCACACGTGCCATTCAGAAATAATGAACAATGTTGCTGAGCAAATTATTCTTTTTAATTTGTCCAAGTGTATTCATCCTTGGACCATAGCATTATAGCGTAACATGCGCTAGTCAACGGAGGTGATAATTTTCCTCTCTTTTGGGGAAAGCAATGAAAAATCAACAAATTTAGATTGCTCAATGTTATGAACAATTAAATCCTCATCCATTCATTCCTCTGAGTTTTTGCCGATTAATTTATGATAAAACAGAGATTAGGAACGTTATCGGACCGGTAGTGATGGGAAAATAAAGCCTTTCCCTTGGCCTTTGACAAAAAGTGGAGTGTGGACCGATTCTGCATGCCATGACAAAGCGAGACATACGAAAAGCGGAATACACCAACTAGATTTAGAGTAAGTCAGCTCACAATCAGCTCAGATGTTTGATTTCGGTTGAACGGTCGCCAAAATTATCGTGGTCTATCCAGGTGACCCAATTTTTACTCCATTTCCCATGAAAGATTCTTCAAGCCTTCGAGTAATTTATTTTCTCGCGGGTTTGTAATTATTTCTCATATTCAAATAGCAAGAGAAAATCCAGTTTTGTTTACTTTTAATTGCCGCGGATTTATTGGTCACTCTCCGACGAGCACAAATTTATTTGTCTAACCTCGAAATCGAATAACTGAGGGCTGATCATGGAAATTGATAGACAAAGTAATATGGGTCTCTCGTTGGCAGCCGTTGGATAGTCTATATTATACATATACCCACTTAGTCTATTGCGACCGTCTGCTTCCACCAATAGGATTGTACTATTTTCCCTTCGTCCCATTTCTTTATCGCTCCCCTGGTAAAAATTGGCAGTTGAATCTGTGTTCCAAAATACCATAGACCTACAGCCGGCTGTAAGATTTCCAATAGCTTCTATAGCCGGCTACACAATTTCTTATAGCCTTTTATAGCCGATGGCGATTAAGCAACAGCCAGGCGATAAAGTGTATGCTAATCGTTACTAATTACGGATGCTAGGACTTATTGAGTTTTCGGACTACTGCTCTCTTTTTGAGCCGTAGTATCTTGATTTATTTTGCGAGGAAAGCTCCGTGCTTTTGATGGATGCCTCCCATCCCTAATATATTAGAGCGCCTTCAGTTTCGTATGATACTGTGCAATACCTCTGGTGTGAAATAGTTGCTTCAAGCGCCGTGACACGCAGCGGCGCGGCAGGCGGGCAGCCAGCGCGAAACGCTGAGTTGAAAAACGCTGACTCCACGAGATTAAACATTAGAGCCTAACACAAAGCGGAGCGGCGACGCACTGGCGCCTACAAACCTAACAGGGATACTTCACGCGTTGCGCAATGCGTGAAGTATCCCTGTTAGGTTTGTAGGCGCCAGTGCGTCGCCACTTCGCTTTGGATTAGGCTCTAATATTTAATCTGGCGGAGTCAGCCTCATTCAACTCATGATTTTGAAATGAAAAAAAAAAAATTAATTTTAATTGATGAACAAAATTATGTAATAAAGGAAAATATAATGTGTGTTTTGTAAATATTAAGGTGGTTCCGTAGCACACGAATTTCTACACAATTGCTTATAGCCTTTTATAATTGATGACGAAAAAGCAACAGCCAGGCGATAAAGTGTAAAGCCCGGCAATAGGAACCATAGCCCGGCTGCATAATTTTTCATCACTTCGTATAGCCCGGCCGTATGATTTTCTCCGCATTCTACAGCCAGCTGTATTATTTTCTGTAGCCTTCTTTAGCCGGCTGCAAGAACTCCTGTGGTATTTTGAAACGCGGCTCTTATCGCCAATTTTTACCAGGGTCTGCCCACCAATGTCCAAAATGAGCCCGCAGGAGGGCCTATTTATTTATGATTTTGAAATCATAGAGCTAGGAAGATCGAGGGAACGCGCACTCTCGTAGGCCCGCAGCAAAATTGTGAAAACATGTGGTCGCTTAAGCACAATGACTCTTGCCGATGGGAGGAGGAGGATGCTCATAAGAAACCAATCTATGGTGAGATGTTGATAATTGAGGATGTAAGGCACTCAACCTTAAGGCAAAGGTTATCGATCTTGTATTATACTCCTCGGCTAAGAACAAGAACAAGAGAATTGCATGAGGGGAGCACGGGTCGTCTGTTAATTTTAATGCTCAAAAAACGAACAATAAAGTGTCGACACATCGGAAACGGCTGATATAATACAGCTACAATGGGCAGAGTGCGTGCATGTATAATTGCTGCATGCGGAGAGAGGACACGGTGGCGCACCGATTAAAAGCCATGTCATAGCACGATCGGACTCGGCACACTCTCGTGCCAGCATCCTTCCAGCTATGCGCATTCGCGCGAATAATTTCACTAATTCTTAAATCACGGTTTCTAGATTGTGCTCAGTTTCGGATATTTCCTAAAAAATCACGCAGAAACGCTCTTTGTAGTTGCCTATGCTGCCGTGTTAAGGAAGAACGCCGTATGAACACTTGAGAGTTGCTAAATCGCCCTCGAAAAAACATGTATGTTTGATAACATTAATGCATATTTTTCCTTGAAATTTCAAGATATTTTAGATTGAATTACGGCCAAAAATGTCTGAAAATTTTGGAAAATGGTATTCACAATTTTCCCAGTAATTTCAGTTTTTATCGGTAGAAACTTGGCAGTGTCTGAAGGCTCATACGGCGTTCTTCCTTAGCACGGCAGTATGGAAGGGAGCAACACAAAGTCGTGACCATTTGAAGAAATTCATTAGAGTGTCCAATGACGTCGTCTTACGTCTTCCAGTAAGTAAACGAGCAGAGTTTGTAACCGCGAAAACCCATTGAAACATACATACCTGGCAAATTTTGCGTTTATTTCTTATTGTTTCGTGTTATGCCTAATTGGATCTAAAAGGATTGAAATTTTGATGTACTTGATTCAATTGAGATTTGTGTGTAGTTTCAAAATAACTGCTTGTGAATATGAGGCTGTTATTATTTCTTGCCCAGTAGTAATTAAAAAAAAAATACGAAATCATTCGTCAAATTATAACTGTCCACCGCACCTTGTGTAACTTGATCCATAAGGAGCAAAGGCAAACTAGATCCCCTTACAATCGACCATATTTTCCTCTCTTGCCCAAAAACCTATGCTACACACATCAAAATTCAGAATTCCTTCCCTCATAACATCCATCCTTTAAGCGAAGATGATCCAATAGTAATCACCGACATTTTAAAACTCTTTAAACAATTAAATTTAAAAATTTAAGGTTTCCTGGTCCCCGACGTAAATAGCCTAGTTGCTGATCGTCGTAAATTAGATAAAATAAAGAAAGAAAAACTAGATATATTGCCAAAAAGATTTATCTGGCCCCTTTAAAATGTATCTCTCCCGTACAAACCCGTAAGAACCTCAAATACAGAATTGATTTCTCCAAAAAATGTTTTAAAAACTAGTCTCAGGCTTTCAAATAAGATTTTGTCTTTTTACTAAGAACCCGAAAATTAAAAAAGAAAAAAGTTACCCTAAAACAATTTTTTCTTCGACTAAAAAAAATATCCTGAAACTTAGAATTTCCTAGTCTGTCTCAATGCCTACACTACTGTACAACAATGTCACGTATGCCGTGGCGACGCAACTGACGTCGTGACGTTGCGACGACGCATTGTTTTTCCGCGCGACGACGCGACGCGTCGCGGTGCCGGCGTCCTTTTCATGGCGCTCCTACTAGCTCAGTTCCAAATTATTTTTGATTTTCTTCAAAAATACGTGTCTTGATTTTCACCCCAGGAGCGCTCGTGCGTGGAAATTCGTCATTCAATGCGGAAAAGGCTCAACTCAATTTTCACGAGTCCTGGATAGCATTAAGATTCATTCATAAAATGGCTTATTTGTAACTGAGGTAACGTCCTTTTGCCGGCAAGGAGGATGGAGGTGGGGCGGGGGCGGGTGTTAAAAACTATGGTCAGGTTGATGTGATTAAGAATACGACTGGAGTTCGTCCAAAAAAATACCAATTTCTTTCATTCAGCGTTTTATTATACGTACTTTCAAGAAAGAAAGTAAATATCTAACTAGACGCAGTCCACTTTTCCACTTTACCAGAGTAGATCATAGTATAATTTTCACTAATACATTTACCAGACTTCATTGTGCTGAAGATACGCCACTACACCTAGGAAAGTTTATGCGTGCAAATAGGGTTGTGATGTCACAGATTTCCTGTCGCATTTCATTTTGTGGAGAGACAAATGCAATGGTTATAGTTTTCGATCCAGATTACGTGAGATTCATCAGAATTTTTTTCTGAGAATTAACTTTTAAAAGTCAAAATTAGTATTTCCAAGGGGGAAGACAAAAAAAAAATAAATAAAAATAAAAACCCGAACATGGACGACTCATTAAAGTAGGTTAAAGGAAACTCCACAAATGCTATGCTCAGATACCCAATTTTTATGCGATTTGGCGGGCCGGCAGCGTTTTGATACATGAAATAAGGTATATCTCGGAAAATTGACAATGTCGTGATAAAAATCAGTAATGGATTACTTCATAGGCACAATGGGAAACGCTGGAATTAAGTTAAGATGTACGAGAACTAATCAAAGCTCCAGTTAGTGTCGTATGCGACGGATACTAAACTAATCTCATTATAGCGCCTGGATACAACTATTCGGGCTCCATGGATGTCCGTGTTGCATACGCACGAAGGTGAAGGCGTTTTGACTTCAGACAATGACCGCCTCACTAGCGGTGCGCGGCGCTCAGTGGAGCGAGTCTGTGAGAGGAGTCGAACAAAATGTGGAAACTTTAAAAACTCATATCGATGTTCATTCGGAACTTTGAAGTTTTAGAACTGGTTTCATTGATATTCTCGTGAAATTTCCTGCAAGAAACATCCCCATTAAAGTCATAATGTCAGAAATAAATAATTTGTAATTTAGTCGACAATTGAGAATTCGAACGCAAATTTTTTATTTGTTTCATCTGAAAGTGCCTAAAGAGCTGATTCCACAGTATTTTTTATAATTTTTTCTGATATAGGTGATAGTATAAAAAATAGGTTTAGAAATAAGAAAATGCACCGCCTAGTGACGTCATCTGGCGGCATTTCCCATTTAAACACACGTATTTTAGCAGATTGGATCATTTTGTCATACCTTCTCCAATAATTGTTCAATTCATGAACAAAGGGTATCCTCGTGTTCAGTTCACTCAATTGTTTCCACTTAACCACGAAATTCATCAAATTTCAGACGCCTGCAAATTCTCTATTTCATGTCCATTCTCTCTGAGAGGCTCGTATAATTGTACAGCAGGCTTTACTGCGCGGATCTAACATAATCTAATGTCTGGTAAATGCCTTTTTGTTTTTACTTTGAAGACATTTCATAGGCATGAATAGGTGCTCTCCAAATCATGCTTAGCACATCCCGTTATCAAAACTGACGCACAAAAGTTACTCATATCCTGCACTTGTTTGCAACTGCTCGTGCCTAGGAGATGTTTTTGTACAAACGAATAATTGAAAGCGCTCTGCTTTTTATGATCCGCACGGTAAAGCCCACCATTGGCGCCGCGGACCGCGGGTGAAGAGTGGTGAACGCCTGGCAGTAAAAAGCCTTCCCTTTCGTGGGTATGCAACACGGACATCCGAGGAGCTCGAATAGTTGCATCTTAGAGTGAAAATAAATGTTCATCGTATTTGGCACTAACTATAGGAGAATTGCTTGTTTCTCTTGCACTGCAACTTAATCGACGTTGCCTACTGTACCGATGAAATAAACTATTGCTGATTTTTATTGCAACATTGTCAATTTTTCAAATAATGCATTAATTTTTTAAAGACATAACAACGTTCCCGTCGTATAACGTGGGCTGCGGCACCTACTGTCTCTGATGTAAGACTAAGAACGACGAATACGGCAAAGTCGTTTCATGGTCACTTCAGTAAAAATCGGTGCGCAATTCAACATATTTTTAATTTTTTTTTTTTTTCGGAAGAGTTCGGGAAAAGTTCAGTCAGAAATGTGAATCAACATACGGTGAATTCAGAGCCCATGTCTTTGGTATACTGTACACATGCTTTTTTATCACCATATTCATCACAATTAGAGCTAATTCACACTTGAAAACCCTGGCGGGCATCCCAGGGAACGGCACATAGGATAAAAAGTCTCTTGGATCCAAAGGTCCAGACTCTTAAAAAGTCTCACAAGAAACAATACTCTTGATTCAACCGGATTTTTGCTTGAATCAAAAGGAAATCCGCTTAAATTGAGAGGCTGACTCTCGATTTAAGCAAAAATACGATTGAATCAAAAGTTTTTTCCCCCAAACTTTTGAAGAGTCTGGACTTTGGCTCCAAGAGACTTTTTTTTTCTAATGCCGATTGTTATTTTGAAACTTTACCGTTTCAAAATATGAACATGAATCAATTAATTCTGACTCGATTCAATTATTCATCGATCACTGAATTTTCGATTTTTGAAAATCCAATTGATTGACGAATCCACTCATCGAAAACCTGTAAATCACCTTAATAGACTGATTTAGTGGCTACGTCATTCGGTATAATATCAAACCCTTGGTTCAAATGTTAAAAAACATAGAACATTGTTTCTGATTCGCACCATTACGTGCCTTTTGCACCATGGTGGTAAACTGCGTCTAAGTGTTTCGTACAATCGAATGAGTTCTTACAATGAGTCTTTAGTTGATTTATGACCGGTCCATGACTAGATTTTAATAAATTGACAGAATTAATTCATGAAGCATTCGCACATGAGGATATGTTAGTTTGTTTTGGTTTGAACCAAGAGTTCGATATTATATCGAATGACGTAGTCACTAAATCAGTCAATCGTAAAGCAAGAGCGCACTCTGGCTGATGTCAGGCAGCGCAGTGTTGCGCCGCGCGCTGATCTGATATAACCACTCGTAACATGTAGCGGTGATTTATGAGACTCATTCCTAATGATAGACAAAGGATGAGCCTGAGTAATGGCTCATGAAGAAACACATGATCAACAATTAGAGAAACGAGGAATACTCACTTGATTATCGGCGTATTTGTCATCGTGTCGGCTCGACTGGATCCTCGCAAACTATTAATAACGATTCAAGTCGGAAAGGTTTTCCTCCGGGAAGGCGTGCGTTAAAAATATGTCCCCGGCATATCTTTTACGTGACGAGCTGGAATGGAAAGCTGTGCCGAGTTCCGAGAGATTAATTACAATTTATTCGTCGTTTCGACACTTTTAATTACGTGCGAGCCATAAAGCAGACGTCAGCCGCCAGACGTCGAAGTTGCGCGAGTGATATGGACGTGGTTTCCCGAGTAGAGGCGGCAGGCGGCACTTCACTACCAACCCCCGATTCATCTTAATTATTACCGCTCCGCGCCGGGAAGATATCCTACCGGCAAAACAAGCTCGCGATTCAGTCATCCGCGTCTTCGTCCTTGCCCGTCTCATCCTCGCGCGCTACTCCCATTTCATCGATGGAAACCGAAAGCCAATTTCCGCAATCGCAACTAATCTATTTTCAAAGGAACCTTCCTCCGAACTTTAAAAGAGCCTTCTTTTCGGTAGAGTCCCTTTATAGAGAGAGTTGAGTCAACGCGACTTTATGGATGTCACAAACGGGAATAAAGACTGCACAAATCGGACGTTTTTTGTACTCTTTGATCAACCCATTCCCGAGATCCTGTCTCCGTTCCCTCTCTCATTCCATTTGTTCGTTGTCGTACCCCCAATTCCCCGGTCCATTCCAGTTTATAATCTTTGCAATCTGTGAAAATGTAATCTTTATTCCCGTTTGTGACACTGTGAAGGCCTAAAATACGAGAACCAATCAGAAATGGATTCGCATTGTCTTTACTCTCATTATAATGGGACTTTACACGCGACGAGGATCTAAAATTAGAGCAGGAACAGATTAAGGGTGGTGCATCAGGGGCGACCGCGCCAGGCGTCATTAAATAACGGGGGTGCCAAAATGAGAGAGGAGAAATGATGAGGAGTAGAAAGACGGGAGGAAAAGTAAAAATGACAAAAGAAGAATGAGGATAAAGTGATTGTACAAAAATAGGAAGAAAGAGTCAAAAGTTTAAAATGACGCTAACATCGTAAGTAGCTTACATTGCTTTAGAGTTTATGTCTTGAAATGACGAAAAGAAACATTGTGCATAAGTGAAGAGTAGGTGTGAAAAGCTATTATAATTAGAATATTTTATCACACATTAAGTAAAGGGACAGTGAGAAGTATGGAGCTTGAAGATTGTGGAAGCTTTTTTTGGCTCGCACTCAAAGTTTGTACCAGGAAATCGGCCGCGGTACGGAGTTACGTATGTATAGTACTCCTATAGTCGCTTGAAGACTCCTAATTAATGGTTTTGAAAGAAGCGCTGAACTAAATAGCTACTTGGTTAAATATAAACTCAATATGTATTTATTTATGTATTAAAAATATCCCCCTGGAGATGTCTCCGGCAAATGTCTGGCAACACCTCAATATTATCGAGAAAAAACAAGCG
The DNA here is from genome assembly GCF_918797505.1 of Bemisia tabaci. NCBI lineage: Eukaryota > Metazoa > Arthropoda > Insecta > Hemiptera > Aleyrodidae > Bemisia > Bemisia tabaci. The sequence goes on from NC_092793.1 coordinate 53,913,058, forward strand.
ACAACAGTATTAACGGTTATTAAGAAAAACAATGAGGAAATATAGATAAGACATACAAAGGGTTAAATTTAAGTGAGATATGACTAACAATGCTGAATTAGCAAGCTATTTTAAACGTGAGAAAGCACCGCACCAGTGATAACCGGACAAGCCTCTCTTTCGGTGGTTTTTGGACGCGTGCTTGTTTTACAACTTCCGCTTTGACCCTCCGTAAAAGTTTCTCAATACCATAGTTTAGCCGGCCGGTGCTAGCCAATGGCTTTCCTTTTCCCGCCATCAATGATAGATACTTGTTTTTAGCGTGCGCGTCGAATAAAGGCAGATTTTATAAAGTTTCTGTGAAAAAATAATGCTCATTAACCACGATGTTTTGCCACTCAACAACCAAAAACCAAACTAAATAAACCTCAAAAACTTTTCGATCTTTTCAATTTCGCGTCGGTAGAGTATGAGGAAAATTGTCAGTAACAGCACCACTCATCGTTCATATCAGTGATGACGTAACTGTGCGTAAAATAATTTGATAACAAAAAATGAGCACGATTTAATTTAGTATTTACGTTGAAAAAAATGAGCAATTAGGTACTCTTATGTGCACTGCAATGTAGTATCTCTGCGAATGCTGTCACGATGAGCTTGTGGATACTTAAGTACGTTTCAAAATTTGGGATTAGATCATCAATTTGTGCGTATTTTTGAATTTAAACGCGTTTCAACACATTCTTTCCTTTGAAACCTACAAAATGATCCCGGTATTTTTGCTTTTTTATAGGTACATTCAATTTCATCAAATTAAAGGAAACCTTTATTTAAGCCTGTTAATAAAGAGAAGTGAGGGGTCTCATTCTGAAAAATTTGGCGGTAATCAGCCCTTTTTTTGGATCTGCGTCCAACCCAAAAATATTTAAACCGATCCAGTGACCATCAGTAATTGTGCAAGCCTCCGGTTTCAGGGTCAAACCCGGACATATGTATGTGCCGCCTTTCTCCAACAGATATAAATAAAATGTCTTTTCAGGAGTTAAATGGACTAAAATTGTTGACATTGATGCTTCGATACAACAATTGACGCTTCGTGTATGTTGCAAACTGCTAAGATTGCAAAATTGCTGTACCAAAATTGTTTAAAATCTAAAGATAGGCGACCAGCAATACTTTGAAGTTGAAACATGTTTCAACTTAATTGCAACTAGTTCCGACAATGATAGCTCCTTCGGGGGAGAGAGTAGGCAATCTGCACATCAATCTATTAGTTGCAAGAATCCAACGATTTTGATGCAAGTTGATGCAACCTCTGTTACTTGGGTGACGTGCAGAGACCAAAAAAATTACAAAAGCCATTAGTAACTTTCAATCTGAGAATTAACTTTACTTTTCGGCTCTTGACTACACTCTATCATTACATCGTCAACTTATACTTCCAAATACCATCTAAAAGCATACGATTTAGTTCAAAATCAGCGCAAAAACTTACTGCTCAAGTGAAAGTACTCCATCTCGAATTTTCGTTCAGCGTGCACCCACATAAAGTATCCAAATATTACGAACAGACTGTTGATCTCTCATTTGACTGGCACAACCGACTGACTATTTAACGTCCCTGTGGTCACGACCAATCCACCCGCGGCTCCTAAGTCGTAAGTTACACCGTAAACAATCGGGGACGCTACACGCAGTGAGACCCAGCCAGGGAGACAAACGGACTGATAGTGAGAAAAAATTCGGCTGATGTAAGAGGGAAACCCTAGCGCCTTATCAACATGGGAAGCCGGACGGTCAAGCTAAAGCTCGCTAGACCTGATAAGGCGTCGCTTGAAACGACAAAAATTGATAACGATCTCGCATCATCTCACGTGGTAGACTTTTGATTGGCCTAGAGTTGAGTGCTTTTATAGGGAGAGTACGGCCATTGGCGCCTACCAGGGGATCCATTTTTGATTGCCTCAGGCCCGAGTTGAACCTTTAAATTTTGTAAAATTGATTTCTCAGGACCACAAATGCACCGCGTTCAGCAGAAAGGAACCAAGCTACATCAGCTATTGCCAAACTTAACTGGGCAATTCAATTTTTTGCACGAAAATTTTGTGCCGATTTTTGTGCAAATTTCAGTGAATTCTCTGCATAGTACGGAGCAAATTCCTAAACATTTTCAAAAGAATTCGTACAAACGTTTACTTGTAAAACGTAATATTGCCCAGTCAAATTTTGCAATAGCTGATGTGGCTTGGTTCCTTCCTGCTAAACGCGGTCCAAGTATCCCTGTATATTTTAAAAAGACTTTAAAGGCCCATCCAAATCTTTTAGATACAAGCCTTAAGACCACTGCGGTCCCTAGGAGATTAAATCGGGATAAAAGAGTAACCACTCTTTGAAGAATACAGAACAACTAATCATAGTAATCATTTGGAAAGGGAGGCAAAGGAGCCCACCGCTTTGGCATATTCATTAGAGGCGTAAGATTCCTGGCTCCCCTGGCCAGTCCACTCTTACGACAAGGCAGTACCGTCGGAGCAGAGCCGCTAATTGGACATATTTCCGCCAAACGGAACTATGGGCATTATGACGTGAGCCCTGTTATGCATATATTCTTATTGGTCTCAGGGCTCATGTCTGTATGCACATAGTTCCGTTTGGCAGAAATGAGTCCAATAGTAAGCTAAAGCAGACGAGCGGAGAGTTATAAATGTCGGGTGAGTGAGGCTAAGGCTTCACTTGGTGGTAGGGAACTCGGGTCGCGGCGAGGATAGTGGAGGGGGGGTTGACGAGTGGAGGGAGGGGGGGTTGACGAATGGAGGCGGAGGTCCCCGGCCCGGCTCTGGTAAAATTGTTAGGTACCTCCCGATTTTTCCCGCGATTTTAAAGAAAGATTCGCGTTCCTCTTGTCTCAGGGGCTAGTAGGCCCCTGAGAGGGCTAGTAGGAACTGAAAAATGTATGCTCTTGAAAAATTTTATAGCCGTACCTAACACCAGTTACGAAATGCAGAGGTCCAAAAATTGCAAATTACATCTTGAGGGCGAAAGAGTCGCTGGACTGGGACTGTATTTACGGTTTTTTGGCTCCTTAGCGCAGACTTCAGCGTGGCAATCGCTGTTTGCATCATTGCATATCAAGGGGCTACCAGCTACCATAGTCTAAGAGGGTCATTCTCGACCTCTCTGTACGTTAGTAAAGATCCTACTGCGAGTAGGCCTACCCTTCTTGAGACCTGCGTGTCCGTTCTTGTTAATATAAATCCAGTAGGTTCGAAACTCTCGGTCTTCTCGACTAGTTTATCCCTACGAGCTTCTCAATAAGAACAAGCTCGCAACATTTGTGAAATTCGTGATGCAATAATCTGAGGAGGATCAATCATTTTGCATCGAAGAAATGGACAGTATCGAGACCAAAAAATGACGAAGCGGAATACGAGCAAAAACAGACTCTTGATCTATCCATGGGGGCAATATGGTCAAATATTTATGATATTGCTCTGACCTTGTCAGTCTCTCTCACCTCCCGCGATAAATGGCCGCCTGCCGCCTGCCGCCCGCGTTTCGCATAAGCGAATTTTATGCATCACAAATTTCGCTAATAGACCTCCACCGACTTGGAACGCACTTGTTTCCGACTTTTCCTTTTATTTCATTTTTTACTCTTCCTTTTCACCTTCGCCTGTTTGTTTTTCCGCTTTGCGGTGTTGCTGGATTTCTCCCACGCGCTAAATACCACATGACGTAATTTTGTGATACAACATTAACTGTGGTGTAGTTAGACTCTCGGTTACCTCGCCGCAATTTTATTCGAATCGTGTAAAAATCGGTCCGAAGGTCTCATCATCGAATCGTGTTTTGATGGTTTGATCGTATAAATTCGCGAATATCGTCAAATCCAACCAAACGCCGACTTTTCCTCTGTGGCATGAATGTAACACAGTTCGTTCAACAGCCCAACATACCGCAGTTGATCTACGTCCTTATCACATATAACATAGTTTTTCTCTTTTGTTATTAACTAATCACTTTTTGGACTGATATAAAAAAGAAAAAATTAATAAAGCAACTGAAATAATTTAAGCAAACACGTTTCGATCTTAAGGAATGGAATACCTGGCTTTTATTGAACCATATTAATTTTGACTGCGTTTTGTACTTCGAAACTACAATATCTATAGTTCAGTTTAGAAACGACGTGTGCGCCGTTAGTTTCCCTGTACACGTATATGTTTTTTCGGATGGGCTAGAAATTTTAGTTCCTAATTGGAAAATACGGTTTATTAATAATTTCTTAGGTGATTACCAGTGCTGAAGAATGATATATATATTAACAAGTTTTGCAACGATTTTTCAGGGGCTGCTAATGCAACCCGCAACGATTTTTTGAGCGTTTGCTGTAGGAAACTTTGGAATTTAACCCATAATATTTTATTTAAAAACTAAGATTTTGCTGTTTTCATGCGTTTTGTGGCACACTGAGTCTACTGAAGAAGTTACGAAAAATTGCATGATATTTCAAAAACTTTCATTAAATTTCTTTGTGAAATTATATTTTATAAATTCGTATTAAACATTTGTTTGGCTAGTAATTGCCGACTGACTAAGGATAACGGTCGTGTGAAGCAAGCTAATTGCTTAGACCTGAACTAAGTAACTTATAAAATAAATAAATAAATAAATAAATTAAAAAAAACTGATGTCGAAAAACAAAACTAAATACGCCCAAACTTCCTGGAGTGGAAGATTCGATGAGAAAAGTTAAGCCCCTCTACTGAGGAAAAGCGTATCTTTGTAGGCATTGCAGTGGCAGATAGGCTCTTTTGACATGGAATACAAGTAGGTACTTGCCGGCTCTCCGCGCGGTTGAGGTGACATGCTGTGTTGGCTACAGCAAATAGTAAAACCCCGCGTGAATTGCGCAAACGGAAAGTGCAGTGTGCCATTAGCTAGAGTATACAAATAAACAGCTTGTTGAACACCTCTTTCGCCTGAATAACCACATCACAATGTGGCATGGGACTCTTCAGACTTACAGTTAGGCAGCCTTCCGGTCCTGGTTTTAAAAATTTAATACAGCTCGAGACAGAATTTTCAACCGAAACCGCGAGAATTTCCGCTTTTATTGTGTCGTAAATATTTACGACGAGATAAAAATTATGTCTTTCATTCCTAAAATATACATAGGAATTACATTGCATTGATCGTTTGCCTTAGTTCTTCTGAAAATGTGCAAAAATACTATGAAATCACAGAGACTGGTTGCGAAATTGTAAAAGATTCTCTGCGGGTGACCCCCCCCCCCCCTCAAGACTCCTTTATGCTATAGGGCGGCCTCTTGTTCCATTTACGTTGCGTTACAAGATCCGCAAAACTAGGAGCCCACCACCGCCGGCTAATTCAGTCATGAGGTCCACGAAAGGATATGAGGGGCCTACCGGCAATAAGCTAATACGTTTTTACAGAGGTAACTCAATAGTGCAGCTTATTAAGTACATTTAAGTTTAGGTACAGGTTAATACAATGTCCACGTGTAAATACGCCATCCAATAGACACATCATTTCGGTGTTGTGCGACTTTTCACCAAGCCAGCTATACCGCCAGATTTGAATAATGATTTCTCGCCTTACGTAAAAAACTCAACCTTTCCCCCAGACACACAGTTCAAACAAGACTATTGACCTAAAAATTGGGAATCAGATGTTGGACTCTAATGTAAACACGCTCAAAATATTTTGTATTAGACATTTTCCTTAATGCATCCATTTATTCGATATAGATTTGAGACCTAAATCTCACGTTTTCCTCATCCATGATGAATAGTGCTCTCAGTATCAAAAACAAATCAAGAATGATATCAAGCAGTCGATCACAAGGACAAAACGCAACGCCGGGACACCCTAGTAGTACAGCTCGTGAAATGATTTTCAATAAAGAAGAAGGAAAAAGGAACATCTGAACTGATGATTTTTACATGTTTGAAAGTTTGTTCATAGTCACTCGTGAAAAGAGTAAAAAATTGTTAGAATTTAATCACTCCAGGGGAGGATTTACCTACTTGCCGCCCATGGGCCGCCTGTATTTTGCCGCCCCCTTCTAATTTGTTTTGAAACATCAATAAAAACCATCAAGTGAATGTGCCAGCGGGGGAAGGATGCAGAAGACGCGTTTACTTGTGTTGGACACATTATTTGGGAAAGCCCTGTCAACACTATACTAGCAAAAGTTCACGAAACTTTCCCCGAAAGTTAAGTTCCGTAAACCTATCTCTGTGTGGGCGAGGCCTTCCATTCATAAGAAATGAGCGAAAAAATTATGAAAGAACAAACATAAATGTAGTTTAATGATTTTAACATCCGCCACCGCGCCGCGCAGACTGCACTGTGTTTGACGCAATGCGTGAAGTATTCCGACAGTCTTGTAGGCGCTAAGCGTTTCACGCTGACCGCACTGTCTTTGGCGCAATGCGTGAAGTATTCATGCATTCTTGTAGGCGCTATCCGTTTCACGCTGACTGCAGTGATCGCACTGTGTTTTATGCAATGCGTGAAGTATTCGTGCAGTCTTGTAGACGCTAATATGTGTTACATGCCGACCGCCGCGCCGAGGGCTTCTCCTTTTCATCTCAAGTCCTTGTCATCATTTCTCTGTAAGTTGCGCCGTTCCAGGCCAAATTGCGTGTTTGGTTTCTCTCTTAACTCGACTAATTAAAGGTGCTATCTCTTGTATCACTGAAAGACGACACAATTAGAAATTACTATACTCTCAGGAAATGAGAGATTTTGTTGCCTTTTCTCGTTTGTAATTTTTTTTCTAAATTCGATTTTTTTATACCAACATTTAAAAAAAGGGCAAAATTTGCCGCCCCCGAGATTTGCCGCCATGGGCCGTGGCCCATGTTGCCATCCCCTTAATCCGACCCTGAATCACTCTACATGAAAAATTTGTAATTAAAGAAGCGTAAAGAAATCACGTAAGTGGCCCAAATTTTTTACGGAGTTTTCTTTTAAAAAATACTACATGGTATGTCGTTTTTTATCTATTTCCATTTATGAGGGATATTTCCATTCACCTTTCTCATGATTTCCATATCGTGTGCAACTAAAGCAAATCGGACCGTATTTAACCGAAAGGAACCAAGTCACATAAGTTATCGCCAAATTTAACTGGGCAATTTAATTTTTTACATGAGAACGTTAGTGCGGATTCCTTTGAAAATTTGAAGGAATTTGCCTCGCACTATGCAGAAAATTCACCGAAATTTGCTTACCATCCGCACGACTGTTTCCATGTACAAAATGAAATTGCCTACTTAAATTTAGCAATAGCTGATGTGGCTTGGTTCCTTTCTACTTACTGCAGTCTAATTAGCACTTGCAGTCAAAATCGCCTCTCCCGCCTGATTTCCCGTTTCTCTAATAACGGATCATCCTCATGTCGTCCGGTTGTTTTGAGTCGACTTTTTTTAATAGGCGAATCGATACTGTTTTTGTGTGCGCAAAGCGATGGGCAACGCGACGACGCGGAAAGCGGAAGTCATGCCGGTCCATCCGAAATCGAATCAGTGAAAAGTGAAATAGTGAGAGAGATGCGTGGATTTACAGTTAAATTCGTTCTGCGACCCGCGAATCTGTGTCAACAACTTCCAGATTGGCATCGCACACTCTGTATCCGCGCACAGTAGGACAAAATGTGTCGATCAGAAACAGTAATATTTAAGTTAGAAATAACCTAATCTAAAAATTATTTTTCCTCTTCTTTTGCTGATTAAAAGGCTTATATTTCAATTGAGAAACCTACAGCCAACTATAGGCAAAACCTAAAAATTAAAGAAGATAATGAAAGAGCATGTATACAAATTTTGTGTAATATGTTCGCAATATTTTTGACGATTCTCATTAATATCCGCACAACTTACAAACGTTGTAAAAGTAATTTTCACCGCATTTCTTTGAAGGCAATGTCATTACGTGCTTTTTTACGTCAAGCCAAGAAATTACGAGACACCATGTAAAATCTAAAAATTCTTTTTGACTGTGAATGAGACATAATTCGTAAACAAGACATTTCATTTGATGACTTGGCCAATAACTGTTAGCAAGAAAATTTTCTTTGAAACCTCGAGTGTACTAAATGAGGGACAATCCAAGGGAACAAGATACTTTTGACGCAAGTGAAAAAACACTGATAAGTGGAAAATAATTTATCCTTCTCCCTTTTTCAGTGTGTATTATCTTAAAAATCGTCTCATGAAAACATTGATATGTTTCGTGACTTGTTCTAAAGCTGATAAATTACCCAAATACTAATATTCACTCCATTCTAATTGATGTTAGAGATACTTTTGTTAAATAATGTTTTCCCCGTTTTTTTTTTGGTTTTTTTCTCTTTTAAATTAACTGGGCGGTCAAAAATACTTTAATAGAGTTCCACTTTAAAAATACTTTCACTAACGAAAAACTTGTATCCCAAACTAATGAGTTTGTCCAGTTTCCGACGAGATGCCATCGATTGTGCGTCGTCCATTCATCGTTCGTTCGGAATTGTGGTCATGTCTATTCAACTTTTTTCCAGCGCGGCGGCATGGCGCGCGCGCCGCGACGCGTCCCGCGCTGACCCCCACGCTGTGTTCTCACGCGCGCGCGCGCCTGTACAAGTAGGTATAAGCATCGCGCCGGCACGCATGGACTACGCAGGCGCCAAATTAGACTTCAAAACTTAGAAAGTGTCTTATATTTCGGCAGGTATGGCTAGTTTCTCACGGTCAAGTCGATAAGTTCGGGGAAATAGACGTCGGATCGGCGCAGGGAGACAAAATCCTATGCTAACGTTATGGTAAATCCTCATCTTTGGGGCAACGTATTCTGGGGACGATCGAAATACGTATTTCAAATTTTAATAAACATCCAGGTTGATTATTTAGGGGAAATCGAAATTTCAACCTTCTTATCAATCATTTAGGAATGTTCGATTGGAAAATCAATCATCCTCCCAGAATCTTGGTCCGAAGCACTGTTTCCAAATGATCGATACATAGAAATCTGTTGATAATTGGAAACAGCACTTCTAGACTTACTTTCAGGTTTTGAGGGTGAATTTTATGTGCGATCCTTTCTTAATGATTGGTCTGTAAACTAACATTTCCGATTATAAAGTGCGCCTTCCATTTCGCCGTATAGGCAACGAACAAACCAGCCAGCGCGAATACCGCCGTGCTGAGGAAGAACGCCGTATGAACATTCGAGAGTTGCCAAATTACCCTTGATAAAACATGTATTTTCAACAGCATTCATTTTGAATCGGTAGTTTTAGCTCGATTTTGATTTTTTGTCTTAAATCGATTTATTTAAACGGTTCCATACTTTGAGATAGGTCTGACGATAAAAACATTATTTTGGAACAATTGATTTTAAAAATGATCATTGATCAAACGTGATCGTTTAAAACGAAAAAGTGGAGAGAATCGCCCGTTGTTAAATAAAACTTCCAATAAATATCAGAACAGATGCAATATTCTCGTAATGATTGAAACGGATCGATGGTGCGGTAAGTAGCTCCCCCTCGAGGGAAAATTATCGATGGCGTTGACTTTTATCTAAGACGGAATTCAATAAACTTGATAGAAGCTTCACAAAGGTGCCTTCGACGACCGGCAACGGGCCATAAATAATGAACACCGGGTCGAGGGTCCCTCCGTGGTGTTGATTTGACCATTCAAGAGCTTTTGAGTATGCACCGAGAACAGCGACAACGGATGGGTAAAGTTCTCTCGCACCTCCTCAGTTCACCCTTTCGAGGGGTGTCCAACGTTTTATGGATCAAGCTATAATGGGTTGCCAGAGAGACCATAACCGTCGTAAAGTGCAGTTTCAATGGAGGAAGTTATAAAAACAGCCCACGGTTAAACCTATTTAACACCTTGGTGGATTTGTTAATAAAGAATGGAAATTTAAGTATGCACGCTGCATTTCAAACCCTAAATTCAACACGATTTCTACATGAAATATAGAACGCTTTTCACGCTACGGATGAAGAGAAAAATCCCTCGTGAAATGACAGATTTTGCTGTAGGGCGTGCCAGCGTAAGATATAGTAGGATCTACATATATCTACTTTCACTATACTTTAACGTACTTGACTTTTCAGCCTATACAATGGTTTCAAATGAAGATGTGTTGATATATACTCGCGCATCATTCATCGACATACCACATTTATTTTATATTCTTCTGTGTACAATTTTTTCCGTCATATGAAGAAATAAATCCTGAACTCTCTCTTTTGTAAAAACTGGATTGCTAAATTTTGTCGTGCATTTGCAAAACTCAGATGATTTGGAAAAATCTAGCATCATTATACTGCAAAGAGTTCAAAATTTTTAAATGTTGTGAAATTCTTAAATATCCCATCAAATATTTTATGATAATCATAACTTGACGTTTTCAAAAATAATTATTCATTTTGGTTCAGGCTTAAAATTCACATTGAAAAAAAAAATTAAGTGCTCAACTTCTTTCAAACATGGATCATTCCCCAATCCTCCATTTTTCGAACATACCTCAAACTGACAAAATATGTGTATATTTTCGTTGAGATGCCTATTATCCAACCTTATAAGCTCCGATGATCCAAAAGTAACTCCCGAAATTTTAAAGGTCTTTAAGCGAGTAAATTTAAAAATTTAAGGTAAATTCCTGGTCTTCGACGTATGAACGTCTTCGTTCCTAGTTGCTGGTCGTCATAAAAAATTAACTCACTAATTATTCTCATACTGTTTTTTATATAATGTTGGTTTTGGATATAGGTTTCACCGGAAAAAAGTCACTTGGATCTGGAGTCCAAACGCTGAAAAAATTTGACAAGAAAAAATACTTTTGATTCATTCAGATTCTTGCTTGAATCGAGAGCCAAGGTTCTTAATTCAAGCAGATTTACTTTTGATTTAGGAAAAAATCCGATTGAATAGAGAGATTTTTTCTTGTCAAATTTTTTAAGAGTCTAGACTCTGGATCCATGAGACTTTTTCTCCATTGTTCCTTTTTTTCGCTCCTTACATTACGTTTAAAATCGTTCTCAGAAAAACTGATCAGGCACGAGCGATTACTTTATTCCTTCAGAGCTGATGCAGACAGCTTGGCGGTAAGACGCGGACGCAGTAAGCAGTGGCGTGGTATGCTTTGCGATATATCGATGGATCTGCCATTTAAAATTATGGAAAAGGATCGATTGTCAGGGTGTTCGCAGCGAACACCTTAATAATCGATTCTTTACCATAGCTACAAATGAGGAAATATCGATGATCGATCACTCACGCCACGCCACTGCTGGCAGTAAGATGATTCCCGGGAATGATTAAACTTTTGATATGACCATTTGTAATTGCGGCATCAGACTTAGTCTTCATGGCCACGTGTGCTTAATCGTAAAACTAAATGTAAATGTACTTCGTGAGGTAGGATCATCGGGTCTCCTACTCCACTCTTCACTATAAATTGAAATCACTTTGAAACATCCAATACCTATAACTCAGTTTATAATAACTGTCAGTGAGAATTTCTTTCACGAAGAACATGAGTGGAAAAGAGATTTATACTAATTATACTTTGACCCGCGATCAATTTTTGAGAGGTGGGGGGGGGGGGGACAAAAATATTAAAATACGTTTTACGACCCGGCTCCCGGAAAAAATATTAATGACAATTTTAGCCTGTTTTTATCGTCGACCTCAAATTTTGGTGAGGATTCCAATTTTATTATGTTGTGAAAACAATATTGTCAAACAAAATTGTCCTCTTAATGGCCTTTTCCTTGCATTTAAATAGTACTTCAATAGATCGAAATTATTTCTTCCTCGATAGAAAAATTCTGCAGCACTCATAACTACGACTAATTTTTGTGAGACCTGATCGTGTTCTTGCCTCTCGATACTTTTCTAAAGTTTTAGCCTCAGCTTTACAAAACTACTTGCACAAGGCTGAGTCATTGCAAAATTTACTTTAAAAAATCATGAATCCAGAAAATCTAAGTAGAGGAAAGTATAGTACTTCCTACTAATAGTTGAAGTGAAGACAAGTTTTAATTTTGGTGCGGGTTTTCAGTCTACATCAAAGAGCTCCGTGAGTTTTGCGTGTTATTATTTCTTTTTTTAAAATTGATTTTTACTTTAAATCATTTATTTAAAATTTCAATGAAAGTAATTCGTATTTTTTCAATATTCAAATTACTTTTACGGTGGAATAAATATAAAATTTATTAAAAACGTCGGGTCGATTTTAAATATGTTTAGAAAAGTGAGAAACTGGATTCATAATGGGCTTTTGATTACTATGGAGAACTCGATATATATCCTCCGTTTTGGTGGTAAAAATCACTCTTATAAACACTTATTGACTTATTCATTCCCATAAATATAATAAAAATTCATGAGAACCACTTTTCACCGATGAAAAGTTCACAGTTTCAAAGTATAGTAAGGGTTTACGGTGGTAACTTGAACGCAAGCGAACTCAGTGGCGTATGGCGTCCGCGCTTCCGGCATTGATACCTTGCATTTACATTATTTTTGAGACGGGCTCTCGATTCTCAGTCAAAGAATAAGTACACGAAGGAGACCAACCCAGAAGGAGACTCTGCCTTCAGTGTGAAAGAATAAAAAACTTAAGGATCGTAAATTAGGGACTGAATAAAAAATTTTCCCGAGGAAACTTATTCATGGCTCGAATGATAATCCTCACAAATTCTGTCAAGCAGCTCCAGTAAATTCATCTTTCTTGAATCACGATTTTTTTCCGGCGAAAAAAAGTGTCTAAGAGTCGAAGACTTGGGTTATTCTATCGAGTAAACCACGTCCAATTTCTCGCTTTATGGCTCGCCAGTATAATTCTTTCAAAAATTCTGTCAAAATTCTGTCAAGCAGCTCCAGTAAATTCATTTTTCTTGAATCACGATTTTTCCGGCGAAAGTGTTTAAGAGTCGAAGACTTGTGTTATTCTATCGAGTAAACCACGTCCAATTTCTGACTTTATGGCTCGCCAGTAATCGCACCAAAAAAAAAGGGGAAAATATAAAACAAGAGAAAAACCGAAAAAAAAATTGACGGCTTACTTGTTCGAGGAGCCACGATTTACACACTCACTCACTGTAAGAATCCCCGAGTTGAAGGGAACTAACTTGTAGATGAAGCACCGGTGGACGAAATCCGACAAAATTTTGTATCGAAGTGCGATGAGGTCCGACAGCGCGGCCAAAGAGCGACTGACGGCGCGCGTAGCTCGGTTTATGGGTGTAGTTAGGAGGAGTTAGGAGGGTTTTATGGAGGGAGACGGCGTCGCGCGTCGCGGCGTTGCGTCGCGGCGCGGCCCGGCACGTCTCGGCCAGGTGAGCTGAGTGCAGGTAACCCGCAAGAGGGTACAGGCTATACGCGTGTAAGCCGGGAACAAGTCTAGCCCCAGAAACAGAGGAGAACTCCTCCAATAATGCAACATCTGAAACGCAGCACTCATTCTCGGACCGCTGAGGGAGAGGGGGAGGAGTGGAGGACCCCGAAGGCAAGTTGGCAACATTGCTTCTTCTCCATTTAAACCTATGGTAATGAATCGATTCTCGGAGGGGTCAGGTAGAGTCCCTATATACCGAGAGTAAAGACAATACGAATCCATCTCTGATTGGTTCCCGTATTTTAGGCCTTCATAGAGTCACATACGGGAGTAAAGATTATAGCGTCCCTAATTGCAACGATTATAAACTGGAATGGACCGGAAAATAGGAGATACGGCAAGGACCGAATGAAATGAGAGTGAGAACGGGGATAGAAATTCGGGAATGGGTTGATCAAAGATTACAAAAAACGTCCAATTTAGGTAATCTTTATTCCCGTTTGTGACATCCATGAGCCGCGGTCAGGTGTTCCGACAATAATCTTCTTTATCCTTAATTATATACATACTTGTACTTTTTATACTCTTGTATACTTTTTTGTTTGTACTTTTTTTTATTTATTTATTTTAACTTTTTGTTTCCTGGTCCAGGAGGGAGATGAGACCACCCCGAAACGTCCCAGGTTAAAGATAGGGTTAAAGGTTATGTCTCTGTTTTTAGCCTTGTTCACCCATTGTTTCGTGTTTTTTCTAATTAAATTATTCGGGCTATCTTTGTGTATTATCTTCATACTTGTATATTTGATATTATATTTAAGTATTAATAATTTAACATCATTATATTTATCCTGTAGTTTCCTACGGGAGCGGAAAAAGAGTTCACTGCGAAAAAGGGCCGTTCAAGTATTACGAAAGCACTTTCTGCCGACTTAATGATCCCCTTTCCCATCCCTTGTTGAGTAACCATCCGACATCCCTTCACCCCGCCCTCTCTCTGAATTAAGTAAGACTGGTCTCCAATTTTTCCAGAAAGTAACGAAGAAAGCCTGAAAATTGGCTGAAAAAAGTAAATTAATTGGATAATATTATTTACTTTTACAAGTGGGAACTCTACGGAAAGCTCGGGCATGAGCCTCCTACCCTCTCCCATCAAACACCTCATAAGATAAACTTGACTTCCCTCTCCTCCTCCAAACTAGCTTACATAATGCTTAAGCGATCCCAAAGAAATTAAATTGAGGCTGGTTCATTTCATTCTTAAAGTCACCTACTTTCCATCTTGTACCAATTTTGAAAAAACTTGCTTGTTTATGCACTCGATGGCATCACTGTAAAAGACTTACTCTGTTGCCGCCATAGTGACAAAATATTTTAGAGACCCCGCGCCTTCAGGGTTGGAATCAAAATCATGTTTTGCTGCCCGATCCACGCACAACCTGATTAACCTTATTTAATATTTCATTTGTTGAATGAGAAACTTAAGGTAGCAGAACCGCGAAAGCAGGCACAGGGTCTGATAACCAACAGAAACTTAATTCAAAATTTCCAAAAATAACCTCCAAGACTCAAAGTTATTGAAATTGATGGACAAAGCCGTAGACAAAGAAGACAAAAAAGATATGGAGGGATCCTATTGGTGGAAGCGGCGGGTTGTAATAGGTAGGCAATAGACTAATTATCAGCAACCCACGAGAGACCGATAGTTAGTCCATCATTTTCTCCCTCAGTCTATAGGAACCACCCATCACAACCGATAGGATCGCTGCATACTTCCTATGTCTTCTTTGTCTATAGCTTTGTCTATCAATTTCAATAGTCAGCCCGCAAGGTTCTCACAGTCACCACTCACAGGCCAATGTAGGGTATATAGCAGATTTTGGAGGACATATTTTAGACATATTTGATTTTATTGACATTGATAATTATATTGGGAAATGTCAGTTTTGCTTTTTCATTTCTCTCAATAATAGGATGACCAGTCTGCAGGTATGAGCTATACGTATATTTGAAGGCTCACTACAAGTAGGATTATATAGGTCATCAAAGGGACAATATGACAACGGCTCACCCGACGCGCCGCTTACACCGTGTCACACAACTTGTTGCCTGCTGGCTTTTTATCTGGGTTCCTTCCGCACGGAATTTCTCTTGGCTTCCGACCTGGGTTGCCAAAGTGTAAAAACTCACGAACTCCCAGTGGATTAAAGGCGGATTAATAAGGTTGGTGCCACTTTCTAGTTGGCAACCTAGGATCTCGACGGGTTTACTTACCGTCTTCTCCACGCCTCTTCGCCGCACAGTGGACCGAGTCAATTAGAGAGGAAGGACATGAAATTTGTTACTAAAACTGCAAATTTTGATGCTTATTTCGTCATATTTTAAATTCTAATGGAAGCTGCTAGAAAAAAATTTCACGAGGAAACCAATGAAACCACTTTTTGAACCTGAAAGTTGTGTATAAACGGAGTTATAAGCTTTTAAAGTTTCTAAATTTTGTCCGACCTCTCTCATTGACTCGATCCACCGTGCGCCACCGCACCGCGCCGCGGCACCTCTTGAATCGAATCCCATTCTCAGATCAGATGTTTCATTGGATTATTCCGATTTAGATTTGACGAAAGTTCGGATCTGGGGTGGCGCGCGAGAACTGGCTGCACCAGGCGCCATGACAACAAGGACGCTGTTATGAGAGCAGAGAAAAAAGATGAAGAAAAAGAGCCGAGAAAAATAAGAGAAGAGAAAAGAAGAAGGTGGAATTAGGAGAGGATGGAAGGCTCCTCGGAACACAGCGTTATCCCGTTACATACTTCGACTGAACCATGTGTGCGATGTCATAAGTGTGATTCTGTTGGTAAACCAGGAAGTCGCAATTGTAATTTCAAGTTTCAAGTATCAATTTGCGAGTCGCCTTCAATTTCGTCGAATAGGCAAGAAACATACTGAGGAGCGCGAATAGTTGCCTATTCGAAAAACTTTTATTCCGCTACACGATTAGACTAAACCAGTATTCAATTTGCGATTATTCCGGTAAATGTTAGCTATATATTTTTGCCAGTGATGCAAGTAGAGCAATCATTGCAAAAAAAATTTCCTCTTCAATGATTTTAATGCGACTATACAAGGCAAAGAAAACAATGGAATGCAACATAATGTATAACATCATTTTACCAACGTAAAAACCTACGTTTTAAGAGCGATAAATGTCAGTTTTGGACGGTATAACTCGGTATAACAAAAATTCATATTTTTTACCTGTCTCAAAAATTGTACCTCTTAAATGCGGTCTAGTGTTAAATGTTGTGTCAGCTGTTGATCTTTTTACTATGAATTGTTTCCTTAAGGCCAAAACATTCTAAACAATAAAAAATACATCAAGTGGGCAATTTTGGTAAGATGACTCTTGTCATAAAAATATGTGTTCATGTTTGTCGACGATTCACTAAATGCGTCACGCGCTAAACCGATTGCACTAAAACTCAATGTGTTTAGGCATCCCACATCAGCACATCTTTATGTCGATTCCTCTCAGATGGTATCGGGAGTCCTGCCTTCATGCACGACTCCGATTCTAACAAAACCCCATGACAAAGAGAAACGTGTAAAGTAATGTGACTTGCCATGACCTTGGGAGAAACTGATTGAATGGGTACCCTTTTTCACCTCTTCCCTTTCCTCGCGCCTAAAAATTGTCAACTGAACATGATCTACATGCCTTGAAATAGGAATTATTCATGTCGTCTGATGTGTGTTTTTTTTTTGTCTCTGAAAGTGCGTAGAGTATTACGCATGACATTACATGAGGTGCACTTAGGTAGGTCCATTAATTCGCTTCGATCAAAGACTATTTTAAGAATCTAAAACAATCAGCTTTTGAAAATTCGGCAATAAAATCCAAACGTGACATTATATTTCCTTGATATCGTAAAAGTCGCCCGTCGTTTCGTACTGGTGGTATCTAAAATATCAATGATCCACGTCAAATCCTGAGTTTTCCTTTGACGTCAATCGATGGATGTCACATCCGTACCTCCTAGAAATGAAGACATTGTCATTTCTTCCCAGTCTAATAGGCTGGATAAACAAAAGCCATCTGCTTAAGAACACGTTCATCCGCTCTAACTGTTATATGTTCTCTTTCGTCTCTGCCGACAGGCGTGAAGTGTATGCAATTTGAGTCAATAATGTCCAATTGTCCGCTCGTTAGTTATCAGCGAAATTCACTCGGAGATCGGGTTGACATTTTGTCTCCAGCTTTCCAGACAAAGAAAAGTTAGTACTTAAACATCCATCTCTGGTCCAAGTTAATTTCTTTTTTTTTCTTTTCTTTAATTTACGGGGTCATTTTTGGGACTTGGGTGGGCCGATTATGGATTTGTATGGGAAAATTTAAAATACCATTTTCCGTATTTTTCCAAGTCTGAGACCCTGACTTTTAGTATTGTAATTCCCCTTTACTACCCCCCCCCCCCAGGGGCCTGTAGGGCTTTCATTACGGATTCCTTCAATTCGGATTCCTTGGGATGGATTCCCTATTCGTCCCTGCGGATCCTTACTTCGTGTGACCTATAATAACCGAGAAAAAAGCATAATACGGCCGGATTTTTAGTGTGCGCTCAATCAGAGTGGTCCCCGCTAATTTGAAAAGTGGCGCGTCAATTTGTATTTTTTGCCGAGCGCGGCACTAAATTGGCGGGAACCAATGGGAGTGAGCGTTTGGACTTGTTTACATTCGCCTTATTTTGATAACAGTCTGTGAATAAACGTGGTTCTTCATTCTCTCGGGGGATGTTGTGAATATGTAAGTCCTTTGTGTGTGTAAAGTTGCTCGAAGTTCTTGATTTTTTTGTATCAATAAGAAGTAGTAGCTATTTGCCTATCTTAATCACATTTCTTCAAAGACTGTTTAATCCGGTGTTCCCTCTTGTAATCTCCAAGTTTACCAGACGACGCAACGCCTCAACGTGGGCTTTCAGGGAATCTGTAAGTTCTAACTATTTGCTCATTTTTTCCTCCTCGTAGTTTCACTAGTACAAAACTATTTAAAATTATTAAGGGTTTTGAATTCCAGGAAGCTTCAATTCTCCCCATTTTCGCTCTGCTTAGATATGTATCACGAGGTACTTAGATATTCACTTATATCATGCTACCCCAAATGTCCTATAATGTCAGCGTCTCACCAATTTATTTATAGGTGCTCTGAGTCACCTTAAAGAAGGTTTTCACAGCTGAGAGATAAAATACTTTTTGCCTATTAATAAGACTGTAGAAGGTCTCAGTTAAATTCAGAGTCTAATCGGAGAAGTGTCTAATAAGGGCCGGCTAAAGTTCGTGTTCCAGGTATGATAATCGTGCCTTAAAAATGCTTGATTCCCTGCTTTACGCGTTGTAGATTAATACATATTCCTCAAGGATTGATAACACGATGGAACAAATTTTCCTTGAAGCCTTGAGCGTGTGTGCGGATTCCATTGACAATTTTGAGGACTTTGCCCAGGGCCGGATTAAGAGGGTGTGGCCACATGGGCCGCGGCCCATGGCGGCAAATCTAAGGGGCGGCAAAAAATTTGCAATTTTTTAAAGTGTAGGAATAAAAAAAAATCGGATTTATAAAAACAAAATTACAAACGAGAAAAGGCAACAAAATCTCTCATTTCCTGAGAGTATAGTAATTTCTAATTTTGTCGTCACTTTGTGATACAAGAGACAGCATCTTCAATAAGTCGAGCTGAGAGAGTGACCAAACACGCAATTTGGCCTGGAACGGCGCGACTTAGAGAGAAATTATAACGAGGACCTGAGATGAAAAGGAGAAGCCCTCGGCGCGGTGATCGGCATGTAACACATATGAGCGCCTACAAGGCTGCACGAATACTTCACGCATTGCATCAAACACAATGCGGTCATTGCGGTCAGCGTGAAACGAATAGCGCCTACAAGAATGCATGAATACCTCACGCATTGCGCCAAACACAGTGCGGTCAGCATGAAACGCATAGCGCCTACAAGACTGCGTGAATACTTCACGCGTTGCGTCCAACACAGTGCGTTCAGCAGCGGTCGGCGTGAAACGCATAGCGCCTACAAGACTGTCGGAATACTTCACGCATTGCGCCGAACACGGTGCGGTCTGCGCGGCGCGGCGGCGGAAGTTAAAATTATTAAACCACATGTATAATTGTTCTTACATAATTTTTTCGTTCATTTCTTATGAAATGAGGGCCTTGTCCACACAGAGATAGGTTTACGGAACTTAACTTTCGCGCAAAGTTCCGTGAACTTTTGCTAGTGGTGTTGACAGGGCTTTCCCAAAAAATGTGTTCGACACGAGTAAATGCGTCTTATGCATCCCTCCCCCGCTGACAAGTTCAGTTGATGGTTTTTATCGAGTTTCAAAACGAATGAGAAAGGGGCGGCAAAATACAGGCGGCCCATGGGCGGCAAGTAGGTGAATCCGGCCATGACTTTGCCTCGTACCATACAGAAAAGTTACTGAAATTTGCACAAAAATCCGCACAACCGTTTTCATGCAAAAAATTCAATTGCTCAATTGAGGGGCTTTGAGGACGAGGCGCATAAGTGCAGTTTTAGAAAAAATTGAGGTATCAATGATTTGAAGTAAAACTAGTCTTGATGCATATTCCGTGAAACATTCGCTCCCAGATTCCAATTTCAAGCGTCAAAAATTCAGTGTGAACTTTCTCTCCGCCATAAAGATCCATGTTATTTCGAAACTTCTAACACGTTTTCCTCGGAGTAGCAAAAACTGCACTTATGCGCCGTGTCTGCCAAGCCCCTCAATTCGTCGCTTGGCTGACATAAGGGCGTAATTACATAGTGAGATGAACCCGGAAAAGCATTGAATATATGGAGGACAGGGTTCATTACAGAGTGTAGTTACGCCCTTATGTCATCCAAGCGACGAATTAAATTTAGCAATAGCTGATGTGGCTTGGTTCCTTTCTGCTTCACGCGGTTCAAATGTCCTGCTTCTGGAACCCACGGGCTTTCGACTTGATTCTACTTATCATAATAAAATTGAGTCCAAACTCAGAGCTTCAAACCCGACCCGGGTTGGACTCCGAAAGTCAACTTTCATCGGTACGACTCTGCGCCTCCGCGGGTGGCTTTTACTTTCTACGACGAAATCATTGGCGAATTGACCGGTGAGTTCTGCGCTGTTGCCTGTTCTACGAATGCGCGAATGATCGGCGGAGGAAACCAACCAGGAAACCGGGTGGACCACACTCAGGTGTGTGTGAGCACCGCGGCCGGCGCGCCCCGCGAGGTAACAAGCGTTTTGGAGTCGTCCCGTGCGGCCCGTGCCAGAACAAACGCCGCTCATTAAACTTTCCAATCGGGACGTGCGGGGGCGGGCCGCGTTTTTTGCAGTCACCCGGTTTCTTTTGATCCTCTTGATGCCCTGCCCTGCGTCGCGCTTTCGTTGGGGAATTATACCAAGAAATAAATCTCCAACCGGGAGATTTTTGCCTCGTTGTCGAATGATTGTGATCGATAAATCCCTATCCTAGCATTACTGTTTATCTAGGTCAGTGGCGTAGCTAGGAATTCTTTATGCGGGGGGAGGGGGGGGGGCTCCATTTCCATTAGTTTGTGTACGTTCCTGATAATCTTTTATGTCTGCCCTCCAAAAGTAAAAGAAAGGTACAATTAACGAGGCTAAGGGGGGAGGGTTCAGACCCCGTGGACCACCCCTCCCCCTCCCCCTTGTCTACGCCACTGGTCTAGGTGCAGGGGAAATTCGATGACACTTCAATCAGGGTAGCCGAAAATAAAGGCGGGTATTTGCATTGCGTCTCCCCGCGGAGAGGCGATCAACCGATTAAAAAGTAGACGATCCACGAAATCAGTGTCCGTCTGGCTCGAAAATTCTTGGGATGCTCATACGTTTTCGCTAGTGGTCTCGAATGCCTACAATTTCGTGGAAAAACAGTATTAAACATTTGTACATTAAAAATGGTTGCAACTTTTGAAACGATGAAAATTTTTGAATCGTAGGCATTCGAGACCACAAAAAATGAAAAGTACGCTAAAAGTTACCATTCATAGTCAATTTTCATGGGCTTTCAGGGAAAAATCTTCAACTTGAATGGGCTACGTAGCGTTGAGAAAAAAGTTTTCTAAAAAAAAATTTATGGAACAGAAAGTTTTATTTTGACCCTAAAAATGGATTCCTAGGGTCAAGCGAATGAACTCAGGTATACTCTTTAAGCATTTTATACATTTCGGTGCGAGTATCCAAATTATTTGGCCTCTCTCTGGTCCGCAGGACTTTCACGCGAAGACAGAAGATGTTAGAAGGGAACCCGCGAATATCGGTCATAATTCCTGCTGTGAAGGTCAATGTTTCTTCAGCTGTTTTGTTTCCTTTGTTCGACGTATGTAGATGGGATAGGCTCATTGTCAGTTTACCTTGGCAGGCGACCAAAACTATCGGAGCCTCACTCTCGCTGAACGATTTATGCTCGACGCGCACGGAGTACTGGATCGCGCTGATCATATCGTTTCACGCTTAGACCAGGGGCGATCCGTGAAGGATCGAATATTGATATTTCCCTATTTGAAGCTACGGTAGAGAATCGATTATTAAGGTATCTGTTGCGAAGACCGTGTTCATTGATCCTTTTCCATAGGTTTAAATGCATGGCAGATCAATCGATACATAGAAAAACACGTCGCGCGTCATTAGCTCAGACTTACCCACTTTCCGCCGACGAGGGAGCCAGCATTTTATCCACCACTTTTTGTCCTTTCCTCAAGCCCATCTATCTAATCTCCGACCACCGTTTTAATGATGGACTTTTCCCGTGCATCAGAGCATTGGCACTTTAATTTACGCATTCCTAGCATGGCCCAAGTCATGACACTAGTTTCGTTTTCTTCCTTTGAATCTGTGATGCCGAGTGCCGGCTTTCGTTTTGACTGTTATTCTCGATTTCCTTCATGCCGATGTGAATATCCAGAGCCCTTTCGACAACAAGGCCACTGACTCAATCCTCCCGTTGAAATCCCAACCTAGTTGCTCTTCGACAAATTACGTTTTGATCGTTTGATCGAGTTTTTACTTACAATTCGTTCCTGTTGACTAATTGACGTGCGCGCCAAAATATACACACGGCGCATCCTCATGAAATGGTCTGAATGTTAAAGTCAAAGTAACCCAGCAATCGCAAAATTACCATCGCTGAAATTAGCTATAGCCGAAAGTACTTCATTACAATCGCAATCGCATCTCCATGAGGATTCCTGGAGAACTCATTCCCACGGAGGCAACCATTTTTTCCCTTTCGATTTAAGAAAGTAAAAATAAACGCGCTATCAAGAATGGAATCTATACTTACATCAGTTCAAAAAATGACTCTAGCGCCTGGATGCAACTATTCGTGTTCCGGAGCTGTCCATGTTGCCTACGCAACAACTGAAGGCGGTTTGCCTTTTCTCTCTCTTCCAGCGTTCATGCCACAGAACAAAAACTGCGCAATTCAACCAGAGGCTACAATGTTGTTTACCACTTTAACTGCAGAATCTTCGCAAAAATTGAGGACGTTCTGCCTTTTCAATGGTCCACTTACGAATAAAAACTGTTTTACGCGGCCCACGGATACAATCTCCCTACTTTGACTCTAGCGCCTGGATGCAACTATTCGTGTTCCGGAGCTGTCCATGTTGCCTATGCAACAACTGAAGGCGTTTTGCCTTTTCTATCTCTCTTCCGGCGTTTATGTCACAGAACAAAAATAGCGCCATTCAGCCAGAGGCTACAATATCAAGCATCACTTGAAAACTCTCACACTCAAACACACGTCCCTAGTTCCGTTCAACATAAATACGTCCATTTAATGCATGCTGAACTCATTTTATTTGAGAGAAAGCCTATAAAATGTATACATATTCATATACACAGCTCTTGAATGGAACGTTGTGGACAAAAATTACACCCCAGTCTCTATGATCCCTAGGAAACTTCCATTTCAATTGCGAACACGTCTCGAGGAGACGGAGCTAACACGGATTTTCCGCACGATGGAACGGTGCAAGAAAGGGCTCAAAGGTATTCTACGGTCAAAGGTAATTAAGGTTCAAGTTTCAAGGCAAGCTGAAACGCAAAAAATTAATGTTTCTGGTTTTTACACTCTAATTCCAAACGAAGATGACGTCAGCAGAACAGCCCGCGCTGTTGAACGAGGAGCAGCGCGCTCTGTTTGTGTCAAAGGGCAAGAGAGAGGATGTATTTTCCAGAGTCCAAACTTTCTACGGAATACAGACATGTGTACACTGAAAAAATAATATTGCTGAAATTGCCGTGCACGCGGGTATTTCATGGCATGTTGTAGCTAAAAAACGAACGTGCAAACCATGCAGGTAAAATCGCTACACAAATTTCAGCTAACTTACACACACGCGTGTAGGTGATTTTGCTCTCTGAAAAGCTACGCCTGTTACCTTTTTAGTTATTCTTCCGTAAATTCCGCTATTTCAGCCTAACTACTGAGCTAATTTTACTGTTCGCAAAATACCAACACCAAAAAATGCAGTTACACTTCCAAGCCACTCGATGCAAGATTAACTGCATGAAGGCGCGCAGATGTAGCAAATCGGTGTAGCAATTCGTGCTAGTCGTTCACTTGATTCAATACCGTGCACGGATAAGAAAGCTTTACGAAGTGAAGCAAATTTTGCTCCACCCTAAATCGGTGAATTAGCATTCCTTTTTTTTCAGTGTATATTTAATTGTAATGTACTATAAGCTCAACATTTGTCCTGGCTTCGTTTCCGTGCGTGGGACACGCACCTCAGGAACATAACATCACCTCAGGAAAATTTTGAATCAGAGGAAATTCGTCCATCGTAGAGAAGAAATCCCCTTAACCCTTATTTCCTTTAACCTTCTATGACATGGTGTTAATTATGCGTGAAAACGCACTTTTTTTGGTTTTTTGAAAAACAAATCTCTCCTCTATGGCATGATTTTGCAAATTTTCATCAGCAGATTTTTTTTTGAAAAACCGATCACGACAAATTTGAAATTTTGAGAAAAACATTTTGGACTCTACACGTTTCTACGATTCGTACACTACAGATTTGTGTTCTCCAGAATACAAGATCATAGATCAATTCATGCCATGTCGAGGGTTAACGAGCACACTGACACACTACAAAACAACTCACGCGGAAACAGACGAAGACAAGTTTAGAACGCTGCATTACACAGATATATTTTGGTAGGCACATGCACACACCATGAAAATTCCTCATAACTCTACTTAAGTGGTATGGGTACTCAAAATTTTGCTGTAAAAATAAAACAAACTAACCGTGATTCACAACTAGACGAATGCTCACTCACAAAAGACTCCATGATCCCCTTCGTTCGGACTCGCGACGCGACCGCTACTGATGGTCTAGGTGGTTGTGTACCGAATCCTAGCTTGTTCGTCTAAATAAATCTTATCGGCACGATTATTTTGATGCAGCGTCGGATAAGATAGGATTTGTG